>NC_090278.1:7451261-7762457 GCF_040414725.1 Anabrus simplex | reverse complement strand
GTCTACTTGTATCTTGTCACCATACAATCAGCTGGAATCACCTGGAACAGTGACTGATAAAACCAAGCTACATGACGCCAGTCTTCCTCGGCCCAATTAGCAACGTCACGCCCTCAGATGTGATGGCCCTAACAAGGGCACCCTGTCAGGTCCTATGCTCCCATATTGTTCTGACTTTAAAGAACGCTGTACTAAGTAAATCCTCAGACTGTTTCCAGTAATTCGATCGGGTTAGGAATGGAATGAATGAAGCTCCCATCTATCGGCGAGGATAGGAATTGTGCCGGCTGCCGAAGTCTGTCGCACTCCGCTGAGGCATTGATCAATGACTGACAGATGAAATGACATTGAAGAGTGTTGCTGGAATAAAAGATGACAGGGAAAATCGGAGCAGCCGTTGAGAAACCTGTCCCACCTCTGCTTTGCCCAACACAAATCTCACATGGAGGGATCGGAACCCAGCGGTGAGAGGCCGGCGTGCCGCCGCCTGAGCCATGAAGGCTCTTAAAGAACGCTGCACTGACCTGCTGAATATGTGTCTGGCACCTCTGTATTGACGGTGGATGTCACCTGAGCCAGTGTGGCTTTTCTGTTACGACACCGCCAGACGCCGAATCATGTCATTCTTTGTTTAACAGTGTGCATTTTTATTCCATGCTCCAAGGAAAAGTAAAAGAAAGAAGACGCATTTCCTGGTTGGCAAACTTCTGCCAGTGGACCGATTCATCATCAGCTGGCTGATTTAGACCAGGTGTTAGTAGCGAGGTCTGGACCAGATTGACCGCCAACGCCCATTGCGGATATGACACTTCCAGATTTAGATATTGATTATTCCGCAAAAAAGAAATGAGAAAATTCGTATTTTTTGGATTAATTTTTTGTTTTCTTATGTATTAAAAATAATCTAGGATGTATAGCAGTTGAGGCTTTCACGGCCGGCGTTACAAATCATGCCAGCGGTTTCCGGACTTGTAGGCCGTGGTCCAGGAACTGCGTTCAGCATTGTCAAGGGTTCCTACTGACTTCGAAAGCAGCGAAGCTCTCTTCGGTGAAACGTCGGGACATTCACTCGCTCCTGGACCACGGCCTACAAGCCCGGAAAACGCTGACATGATTTGAATCTAGGATGTGTTCTGGGAAAGATTGAGTTTCTTTTTCTTCATATCAGATGTAAGGCTTTTCAGGCGTTTGCTGTATTCATCAGCGTTTCGTCTTAGGTCTGACACTAGACTTGTCAGAGTGGGATGAGTCAGACCTACCCACTGACTCTGAGTGTATGCAGGTGAACTTATCAGAAGCCTATATAAGAGGCACAGTCTGATAACTGCATACGGGAGATAAATCTCCACAATGGAATTATTGCCCGCCTAGCAATTCCGAATGAAAAATTCTAAATTCCCATGGAGGGAATTATATATTTTTCAACAATAGACATGCTCCATGGGAATTTAGAATTTTCCATTTCTATTTTTGCCAAAACCAAATATCGCTGGAACATATCTACGATAGGTATTACCTAGTCGACAATTATATTGTTGTGTACCGAGTAAATATTTTCCTTTATTCCGACGACATCCGCAGTACTGATTGCGTATTTCAGTGTCTTTAACAATCATCGAGCTCATCAAAGATCGATACATCGATCTAGAACAGTGATAAGCTACTCAATCGTTTGTCGATCACATTATTTGATAGCATAAGAGTAACCGATTATCATCTGTATAATGTAGCATTCTAATGCATTTCAGTTTAACTTGAACGATATGCTATCGAGTTTAACATCCTCCCCCTCCCCTGCTTTGATGGTGATATGATAATTAAGCCCGTAGTTATATCGTATCACATCATCTCCTGTCGAAGATGTGATTAATTGTAGTCTATATCAAACTGTTGCTGGCTATATTCGAAATATGGCCTGGAAACTGAGCAGAGAGAAAGACAATAGAATATAGTGCAATAATAATATTAATAAACGCTAATTTTGAACAGGAAAACAGACATTGAAAATATTGAGAAAAAGGAACTCAAAATCATGAGAAAAATTCTAGGCCCAAAACTCGCCGGTGGACAATACCGACTCAGAGGCAGATAGGAAATCGAACACTGCACAAATATTCACAGTGGCATTAGAAAACGCTGCCTAAGATTCTATGGTCATATTAAAAGAGTGCACCCAGACAAAGTTACAAAACAAATAGTTGAATTCTATGAAAACAGGAGTAAACCAGACGCTATTAAATGGATTAGTGAAATCAAAACTGTTGTAACCAAGGTTGAGATTTACAAAACACAACTTTATTATTCGCTTCAAATGCAAAATACACTATTTACACAAATAAAACTGAAATTTAACTTGAAGCAAAATGAGTTAGGAATCTTGAGAAAGAGTCTATCTTTTGTACACTATATACAAGTTTACAGTATTTACATCCACTACTATCTCGAAAAGATAGTCCTTGATACGAAAAGTCGATAGTCGAAAACTATCAGAAGTACTGACATAAATGTTTTGGAAAGTCTTTCCTTGCTGAGTTCATAAAAGCAAGTTCAATGTTGGAAGAATTCTTACTTGGCGAAACCAAGGGAGCTTGCATAAATTAGGGAAATATGACGGTATGTAATAATATGACTGGATATGGGCAGCGGAATAGGCCAGAGGAGCGGTGACCAGAGGTGAGACCTCGTACTGCCAGAAATTCAGTCCACCTGGCCGAAGCACATTTTCAAGAGGAGTAGCCTCCGTGCTCGACGTAGGGTGTATTCTGGAGCTGGACACCGGGGCAAGTGGGCATCTGGACAGGCTGGGAGTTCCTCTTTATAGTACACACACGACTGTTCAGGCACGCGCACTGAGGGCTGCGCGTCGAAGCTAGAAGAATGACACACTGGCGCGCGTGTAGCTGGCTGGCGGAGCGAGAAGGGAGCGCCGGACATACAACAAAAACTGATTTTAAACAGGCATAAATTACGCCAGCAGATGTTTAAAACAGGGTAATCTTCAGACCCAAAATTCACGAATGGCAAGTTGGCCAAGAGGAGAGACCAGAGAAGAAGACTGAAAAAACCTGGGCTGAAGACAGAATGGAAGTCAACAGTAAAAGAATAATAAAAGGAAGGCCTCTCTAAGTACTTTGCATAGTCCAAATTCGCATATAATAATAAAAAGCATGTACCCGCAGCTTCGCCCGCGTTTATGTTTTATGTTTTCTTTAAAAACAAAAGAGCATTAGGCCTATATATATATTAACACACATTGTTTTTACACAAATTGCATGAATTACATTATTTTCAATTACATTATTATTTTCTATGCTTAAGATACCGGATTGGTGGATGGTGCAAATAATATTCAACAACATAAAAAGACCATATTGTATTAAAAACCTATTTTTTCCTTGTAGAGGATCGGGATAAATAAGCGTCCTTCCTCTGGAGCTGAGATGTATAGTGTGTTTGCCTCTCCAACTCTTGAACAACCCAGTTGTCCTTGTGCCTTGTTGATGCATACAAAGGGCACTAGGAAAGTTTTGCAATACGCAAAACCGGTTGGCTGGACACCCCTGTTATGGTGAGGGATGAAAAGAGGGGTAAAAGCCGGCTTAGAAGACAGCAAGGCGCAACCTTCACACCAGTTGTTACCAAGCAGTGGGATTGAAAGCAAGATGTCAGTGTGGTCTAAAGTGAATATCGAGCAATTATCCGCTACAATTTTGCTTGTGGATTAACTGTTGACCAGTGCCTGGAGGAAATGACTCCTGTGCTGGGGAAAGACTGCCCACATTGAACAACAATTTTCCGCTGGTACAAAGAGTTCCAGAGGGGAAACTGTGGCGTAGAAGACGATCCTCGTTCTGGGCGACCGTCTGAATCAGTGACTGAGGAAAACATTGAAGCTGTGAGGAAAATGTTGCAGCAAGAGAGGCGGTTGACATATCGACAGGTAGAAGAGACCCTCCCCATCCCTGCACCAGCTATTCATTCAGTTCTACACGACCATCTCCATGTTAGAAAGGTTTGTTCCCTTTGTGTGCCCCATTCATTTTCAGAGGAACGAAGGGCACATCGAGTGGAATGGTGCCGAAAAATGCTAAAACAGTTTGAAAATGGGACTTCGCGTAACGTCAATAGCATCGCTACAGGTGACGAAACTTGGTTTTATTGTTACAATGCCCCAACAAAATCCCAGAACAAGGTGTGGCTGTTTGAAGATGAGGGTACTCCTGTGACTGTGCGAAAGTCAAGGTCAGTGAAGAAAAGGGTGATTGAAGTATTCTTCACTAAACGGCGCATCCTGACTCGCGTTGTGCTAGAAACACAAATGACCGTTACTGCGAAGTTGTACAGTGAGACTTGTCTGCCTCAGGTCATCCAGGCTCTCAAGCAGCTCCGTCTAAGGTCACGGCTCAACACTTGGCTCTTGCATCACGACAATGCTCTAGCACATCGTGCTAATATGGCAGTGGATTGTTTTGCCAGATCAGGGTTGACTGTGCATGACTACCCTCCATATAGTCCTGATCTTGCCCCATGTGACTTCGCACTCTTCCCAGAAGTGAGGATGAAGCTGAAAGGGCGGCGTTTTGCATCCGACGAGGAGCTTCTGGCAGCGTGGGATCAAGAGTGTGAAAATGTAACCGAAGAAAAGTGGCAGTGTTTGTTCAGCGACTGGTTTCGACGTATGGAGAAGTGTATTGAGTGTGGTGGAAATTATTTGGAAAAAGTCTAAAGCGTTCACTCACATTGTAAAACATTCCTAGTGATCTTTGTATAGCGAAACTCGAAGAAACGGGGGAACTGCAGACATTTGAATTGAATTGAAACGGTACATCCGTACTGATGATTTCAGTCTCAGGAATGAATACTACGTTGCCCGGTCATGATGGTATCTTCAGTAATATTCGGCATATCGAGCTCGATAGCTGCAGTCGCTTAAGTGCGGCCAGTATCCAGTATTCGGGAGATAGTCGGCAGCCCTGAAAATGGTTTTCCGTGGTTTCCCATTTTCACACCAGGCAAATGCTGGGGCTGTACCTTAATTAAAGCCACGGCCGCTTCCTTCCCACTCCTAGCCCTTTCCTGTCCCATCGTCGCCATAAGACCTATCTGTGTCGGTGCGACGTAAAGCAACTAGCAAAAAAAAAAAAAAAAATCGGCATCACTTTCTTGACCGCGATTCATGTTCCCTGGCAAAGGGAAGGAGGATTCACGTTCTTGAGAAGGTGCCAAGATGTTCGAGGGTACTCCAGGTGACCCCAAGTTGTTCAAAAGCTCTGTCGTGTAGTTGACAGCCTCATCAATATGAGGCTGTGTGATTATTATTATTATTATTATTATTATTATTATTATTATTATTATTATTATTATTATTATTATTATTATTATTATTATTATAGTGTAATATACATAATATTTAGCTTCTTACTCATGTACATAGATCACTTTTATGGCCATACTTATAATTCCATTTACTTTATTACTTATTGTGTTCTCTTCATCCAATGCTTTTTCATTATGACTTTGTCTCTTTCTCATTATCTCTATGCTCCGAATTTTATTCTGTTTTATTTGTTGAACTCTGTTTCCTTTCTTCATTATATGTTGTCAAAATCTGTAATTTTTAGGTTATCTTTCATTTTATTATAGAATAGTACATTTCTTTTATATATGTATTATCTGTAGATTAATTATGTGGTTAAGTGTAAGAGAGGGCCACGAACCCTAACTTCGCCACTGCTAAAGTCAGTAAATAAATAAATGAATAAATGAATGAATAAATAAATAAATTAATTAATTAATTAATTAATCATGTAAAAGTTGCTTGTTGATGATGTTCAAGTTTCTCTTTGACACAAGCATGCGTGAAAATTTTAAGTGAATGAAATGAATATCGGGTAAATACTGAGCTTTACCCGAGCCTCCGTGGCTCAGTCGGCAGTGCGCCGGCCTCTAATCGCTGGGTTCCATGCGAGATTTGTGCTGGACAAAGCGGGGGGGGGGGAGCAGGTTTATCTCCTGGTACTCCGGTTTTTCCTGTCATATTTCATTCCAGCAACACTCTCCAATAACATTTAATTTCATTTGTCATTCATTAATCATCGCCCCAGAGGAGTGCTGCAGCCGGTACAATTCCTATCCTCGCCGCTAGATGGGGGCTTCATTCATTCCAATCCTGACCCGGTCAAATGACTGGAAACAGGCTGTGGATATTCATTTTCATTTATTGAGCTTTACCCATAAAATAAATAATTTAAACGGTAAAAGTTATAAAATTATTAACGAAGGCTTGTCTTGACCTGTAAAATGGTTCATCTAAGAATACGCGTCTGTTAACAATTTCAAATCTCTGCTTACCATAGATTTGGCTGGACATTGCACACGTACACAGACAAACAGTTCCGGATATTACGTACTGAATATGGCTCCTCGTGTCGGGCACCGAAAATGGCTTCCTACGCCATGGATTTTTTTTTTTTTTGCTAGTTGCTTTACGTCGCACCGACACAGATATGTCTTATGGCGACGATGGGACAGGAAAGGGCTAGGAATGGGAAAGAAGCGGCCGTGGCCTTAATTAAGGTATAGCCCCCACATTTGTTTGGTGTGAAAATGGGAAACCATGGAAAACCATCTTCAGGGCTGCCGACAGTGGGGTTCAAACCCACTATCTCCCGGATGCGAGCTCACAGCTGCCATGGAATTAAAATGGCTCCTTAACTTGTATTACCTATCATATGTACGTTGCCTAGTGATAGTGAATATATGCTTTATTTAATCCTGGTGACTGCACGATCCTGGCAGGATCGATTATTATTATTATTATTATTATTATTATTATTATTATTATTATTATTATTATTATTATTATTATTATTATTGTTCCGGAGTTATCCGTGGAAGGCAGAGGTGAAAGAAGGTGCGGGCTGGAATGGGTCTAACTACAAGTCTTAGGGCCTGTACTACGACAGCCAGATAAAAGTGCGGTATGAATTTATTTGGCAGTTTGGACGTTTATCTGGAAGTTCGGTTGAAACCGGCTACTCATGCAGATGAATCAACATCTGCATGATGCTATGCGAAATTAAGTTGTTACAATGTAATTCATGTATATATTTATAAAGTATGTCATGCTTCCTGTCTAGCTATCACAGAATTCTTAAATATTTCCCAAGCTAGTAAGTTGTTGCTACTGAGTATATCACTAGTACACAAGCTTCATGGGTAGCCGTAGTCGTGAGGGCAGCACAGCTTGCTGGTAAGCAGTTTTTCGTGGGCTCGAGTCCCAATAGTCTAACATTTTTTTTAATCTTGTAAATGGTAGTCGGTAGAGTACTAGAGGTGATAGTCACATTTCCTAATCATTACAATGCGTGTCAAAAGCGTGGGTTCTATTCCAAATCTATCCACGACGCACATATGGAGTAAAGGTATACGGCGTTGTTCATGGCGATTCGTCCGTCGAATGAGGATGTTAAGGAGGTTATATTTCTTTTACTTCATAACAACTTGCTACAAAAGTATTTACGCTAAAGTGAGATAAATGCTTTCCAGTTACTATTCTCACATTGTATTGAAAAGAAAGAAACTAACTACTTATTCAATGAGCAAACAATAAATTGAATTAATAATAAAATGGTCCGCCTCTGTGGTGTAGTGGTTAGCGTGATTAGCTGCCATCCCCGGAGGCCCGGGTTCGATTCCCGGCTCTGCCACGAAATTTGAAAAGTGGTACGAGGGCTGGAACGGGGTCCACTCAGCCTCGGGAGGTCAACTGAGTAGAGGTGGGTTCGATTCCCACCTCAGCCATCCTCGAAGTGGTTTTCCGTGGTTTCCCACTTCTCCTCCAGGCGAATGCCGGGATGGTACCTAACTTAAGGCCACGGCCGCTTCCTTCCCTCTTCCTTGCCTATCCCTTCCAATCTTACCATCCCTCCACAAGGCCCCTGTTCAGCATAGCAGGTGAGGCCGCCTGGGCGAGGTACTGGTCATTCTTCCCAGTTGTATCCCCCGACCAAGAGTGTGAAGCTCCAGGACACTGCCCTTGAGGCGGTAGAGGTGGGATCCCTCGCTGAGTCCGAGGGAAAAACCGAACCTGGAGGGTAAACAGATGATGATGATGATGATGAATAAAATGAATGATCCCACGCTGCATCAGTGGCATTAATTACGAATATAAACTTTACTTTCGTCGTAACGCGCAACCTCGTAAATAGTACTAGACAAAAGAGATACATAACCTGAATCTTAACTTTTGCATCCAGGTTACATTTTCAATCTTTTTATTTTCTATAACAGTTTCAGATTCGTTATACAGTTAATTAATTTTAACATTTCTTCGTATGCGTATATTTCAGTCCTAATTCTGTTTTTGACCTGGACTTCCACATTATAGCTTAATAAGAGTCTGATATTGGATTCTAGTAATACAATTTCAAAAGGAATAGAGCTAAACAAACGAAAACACCAGGGAACACGTATACCTCCGCGCTAAATTTCACTATATTTTCAATAACCTTATTACCAACCCAATAAAAATGTTACTACATCTTCCGCATTACAATACCGTCGTTAAAATCCGTTGGTAGTACGCAAGAAAATATTTAATTTCTAGTTTGCAAAACTGCAGCGTACGTGTCTGGCTGTTTATCTGACAGTCGTAGTACAGGCCCTTAGAGATGAATTTAAAATTTAAATAAAGGTTATATTTTCAACAGATAACAACATTTAACAATTTTCACTAGGTGAAATAACAAAGAAAATCAGGTACAAAGCAACTTTACAAAAGAAAGCACACGTTAAGGGGTCTTTACAAATTCTGGGCTACGAGCCCAAATTCGTCAATCCTTGAGCTCTCAGCTCACAACCACAAAATACCAAAGGGCAGAACGCCCCTAATTACCTGGAGCACTAGCTCCCAGCAATCAAAATGTCACGCCTCCCCGAGGCACCTTTCAAAATACCAGAAAGAGCTGACCCACTCTCAATCTTTCAAGCCTATTAAGAGGCCATAAACGGACTTTACACTTAACTGCTCTTAAGGCACACTCACAAAGAAAGAGGGGTACCTTGTACCCAACCTACAGGGCCTTCGCATGAAGGAAAAACAACAGGTTAAGTTACTGGCCCAAAGTACAGTGAGGACCGGAGGCGTGAACTTGCACTCCTAAATACACATTTTAAAACCTAAGTGGCGCTCGCCCGATTACACAGGGGCTAATCCCAAGCTAGGGAGGTGACTCGTATGAGAAAACTTTAACACATTAAGGAAGAGAAGAAACGGTTATGAAAACGTAGTCACCTCAACTTTAAAATGAAAGGGGAGCTCGAGAGGGTAAAATACTCTCTATCCCCGCTTTACAGTTGAAGAAATTTGTAGTTTTTACATCGACTGAAAAGGTATTTATATTTTAAAGAGATGGATTACATATTGAAGGTTTCGAACCTCCCCCGCGAGTTAAACTGCTGAGCTAGCAAGAAAAGATGTTAAACGGCCATTACCTTGTTGAAGATCTGTTGCCCGAAGAAAGAGGCGCTTCCCGCCTCCTGCTGCATATGCACACGCTAAGCTAGATGTTACTGAAATGGCCCGGAGACCAGAAAATCAGCAGTTTTTAAACCCTCGTGGAAGATTCGAGACCTTTCCTGAATGAAACAGCCACACCCACAACCTTTTATTGGTCGGTTAAAATTTACACGTCAAAAATGAAGAAGAAACCTGTGATAGGTGGGAAATTAAATACAGAAATTATTGATATTCTAAGGACCACGTTACAATTTCAATTCTTCCTACTTAGTTCTTTCCTTTTATTATTATTATTATTATTATTATTATTATTATTATTATTATTATTATTATTATTATTATTATTATTATTATTATTTATGGGATGATGCTTCTCGAAGCCGCTTTCTATCTGAACTATGACATCTACAAGCGCCGTTCCCGACCAGTGCTGCATTGGTGTTGCAAGGTGAAAGCAATTCAGTTCTCAATGATGTAATGGACTTTTTGAGAACCGCGGATATAAGAATTTGACTTTGTGCTCATCCAAAGCCTACTAGATACTAGAAGGCCTGGACAGGAAGCCAATTTCTTGCATCAAAAGCGGGGTAATAGTTTTTCTCTTTTCCACCGCTAGGTTCGCGTTTATGTTCTGTTGTTTGGCGTGAATTCTATGATAACGTGTGTTACTGCAACATGTTTTATGAGAAGAAGTAACATATAAAACTTCATCTTATAAGTAAGGTCTTATCTAACATGAAATATGAAGAGTTTTTTTTAAATTTATTTGGTCTCACAATTTGCAATATATGGATGGTTGCTGAGATGCATTTAACATTTGTTCCAAATTACCCTCAAGGTGGTGGTGATTATTGCTTTAAGAGGAAGTACAACTAGGCAAGCATCCTCTATATAACACTAATCAGAGAGAAAAACTGGAAGGTACCCGACACTACGAAAAATGAAAGTATTGGTCAAAAGGAAGACAAGGGCCACGAAGGGCGTGAAAATGAAAAACTCCCTAACCCTCAGAAACCTAATAGCGTCGGGGTCGGCAAAGAACCAGAGTTGACCAAGGAAGGTCGGATAGGATAGATGAAAGTGAGGAGTCTTGCACAAGTAAGTGGAATAAATGCCAGGACTCAGCTAAGGGCCCCGTGGTCGCCAACCCACGTTCCAAATTTCAGCGACCCTGGAATCAATTACCATCAAGTTTCTCTTTCCATTCTGTAGGTTAAGATGGTTTATTGTTGCGTGCCTAACTGCACATCTGACACAGCGAAGAAATATACACAAATATAAATGTTCATCTTTTAACTAAAGATCCGAGTTTACGGGAGAAGTGGAGGCTTGTTATTTCTCGACAGGGCAGCAGAAAATGATCTCTTTGGGCTTCTAATGATAACTCCAGAAGATGTACCTTGCGCTTTGTCGAATCAGATTACAGTGTAAGTACAGTGAAGGGAATTCTGCTCCCCAAGAAAGTACCGACGCAAATTCGTCTTCTTCTTAAAAATGTATTAATATTTACAACGCGGGCGTTAGGATATCTAGGAAAATGTAACCTTGTCCGAAAGCTAAAATTCCTTACCGCTCCAAATTTTAAAGAGACGTTTCAGTGCCGCGACTTGATCAAGCACACATCACATACGTTATACTTATAATATTTTCCAGGCCTGTTCTTGATAATAATGAAAAAGAAGTGACTAATGACTGTGATTTATTTAAACAAATTCAAGAGCAAGCCTCTGAGCAGAAAAGTGTTGAAATTATAGAAATAGGGAAAAATTGGGTGAGTACTTCTATTTAGGCCTATTTTCATATTCTTTATACTTGTGTGATAAACAAGTGCAAAATGAAAGAAATCTATGAGGTGTAGTGTGTTCTAAGTTGTTTTATATGTTTATATCTGATTCACGCCGGGCATAATGGTAATAAAACTGTATTATTTCGCGTTATTGTATGAATCTTCAATATAAGGATATAGGCAGAACATGAGAACAACAGAACTTAAACGCGATCCAAGCGGCCATTGCCTAAACTATTTTGTTCACCAGAAATGTGTCGGCTTGTCCAGGCCTTCTATTATAGCGTAGGCAACGGCTCATGGCATTGTTTCCAGTGTTTTGTTTGTTCTTCCCCTCTCCTCCCGGAAAAGAGATTCAGTGTGGTTTTACGTACTTGATGAATGTGGATGATTTGTTTTTTATTCATTATACGTACATTGCGCTGACAATTCATATTTTTTTATGTGTGCTGTGTCATTGTATATGGAAGATGACCAAATGTTGTTTCAACAAAGGTTAATTAAATAAAAAAAATATATGATTCATTAGATAGTAATGTTTATAACGTCTTAAGCAGTGATGATAAGTTGTATAATGGAAAATGAAGTATAATTTAGTCCGCACCTGTGGTGTAGTGGTTAATGTGAGCTGCCACGAAATTGGAAAAGTAGGGCTGGAACGGCGTCCACTCAGCTTCTGGATTTTAACTGAGTAGAGAGGGGAGGGGTTCCACCTCAGCCACTCTTGAAGTGGTGTTTCGTGATTTCCCACTTCTTCTCTAGTCAAATTTTGCGATGACACCTAACTTAAGGCCACGGCCACTTCCTTCCCTCTTCCCTGTCTATCCCTCCCAATTTTCCCATCCCCCATAAGACCCCTGTTCGGCATTTGCAGGTGAAGTCACATGGGAGAGCCTCCTACCCAGTTATATCCACACCCACATGTCTCACGCTCCAGGACACTGCCCTTGAGGCGGTAGAGGTGGGATCCCTCGCTGAGTCCAGAGGAAAAATCAATCCTGGATTAAATAAAGGAAGTAAATAATAAATTGTAATACTGCGTAGATCGCAGCTATGGTTGGCACTATCGTTCAGCACACAAATCAGGCTCACTGTACGGGTTCCTGTCAAATCTGTCATGTTTACTCTTTAGAAATAAGAACATTAACCTGTTTTATAAAGCAATTCTAACATATAATTCGCATCTGTCACCACATTAACTACGAGCACTCCTTTCCAGCATATTATTACCGCCTTCCTTTGCAACTATACAATTGATCTCTACGTCACCCACTGTCGCACGCCATTTGAGATGCAGGATATCAATCATAACTGTCAAACTACTAAAAGCTCCTTCATCACTGTGTATTTACCGACTCTCTCTCGAGCTACGGCACAATTTCTCACACAATGAACAAGATTTTTAAATGTCAGGTCGTTGTATTTCACGACAATATGTTGTAGAGCAGAAGCCAGTGACCTACCGTGTGTTTCAAAACAAAAGACACTGAATAGTTAAGAAGACTGTAAACAAATGAGTGGTGACATAGTCCAGACACTCACAGGAGATCGGGCATAGGATATGGGAGCGGCCATTTGGGAGTGTTATTGTTGTGTGGCGTTGAAGTGAAGAGTGTCGCTTTCACCGCTCTAAAGCATGTTTACAAAAGGTGATCAGAGTTCGTGGATTAAAATCGAGGTTGCCCGTGGTAAAAATGTACCAGAATGTTATCGAGGATTTCGTGAAACCTGCGGCGAGAATGCATTACTGGTTATACGATGGGTGAAGGCGTTACGTGCGGGTCGAAATGTGACCGCGGATTTGCACCGCACAGGTCGGCCGTCCATTCCTCAACATCAGATTGACATCGTGAATGGTCTCATTTCCGTAGACCATCAATGGGCTGTCCTGAAATTATTTGTAGAGGTTGGTCTCAGTCATCAAACGGTGTGGCAGATACTGACGGAATGTCTGCAGGACGCAGTCTTCCTCATCAATTCACCGACGTACAGAAATGGCACCGGCATGCAACACCTGGACAGATACCGCAACGTAGGAGATGCATTTCTGCAGTGTATTGTCTGCATTGATGAGGCGAGAGTACGAACCTACGAGCCTTAATCAAAGTGTCAATCGAATGAATGGTGTCACCCAGGTTCGTCATGTCCACAGAAATTTCGGCAGGAACTCAGTCGGGTGAATCTTATGCTGATTGTGGCATGACTACGAGGGTGTCATTCTTACTCTTGAGGGACTAACTGTCAACAGTGACTACTATTGCCGATTTCTGGAGGGACATCTGTGCCCGGCTATGCGGCCCAAATGTCCACGTTTATCGCGAGACGATCGCCCTATCCTGTTGCATGACAACGCATGTCGTCACGTCGCAAACGATGTAAAGCTCCTCCGCGCTCACCAGACATGAGTCCTTGTGACTTCGACCTGTTTCAGAAGTTGAAGGAACCCCTCCAAGGCGGCCAATTTTCTGACTCCACCTGTATCTGCACAGTAGGACGGTCCGTCGCTGTCAACAGAGGACGCCTTGCCAACGGTCCACAACTGCTTCCCGATATTCGGCAAAAGGTAATAAACTCTCCGGCTGATTACGTTGAAGGAATGCAATACAATTGTACTTGTTAGTTCATTAAATATTGCGTTCTGTCATTGCTGACACCACTTTATATACATCCCTCGTATTTTCTCGTAATGGCATAGTTATTAAATAAGAAATTTTCTTCCTTGAAGCACTACCGTGACTTCGTGTCTCCATCCACCGAAATGGCGCTGTTCTATCATTGTTTCAAACCGTTGTCTGCGTTATAATACAAAGCCTGGAAGTAGAGCCCGTTAAACGCTATCGAAGTGGTCACACTGAAGTTCAATGCCGGGCCGCTAGGATCGCTCTCTTGCCCCCTGTTTACCAGGTTTGCGCCTTTAAACCTGTTTATTGAGTTGGTTGTGAATGTGTGTATTCTTGTGATAATAAGCACTCGCAGTTTCAATCATGGTTTATTACTGTGTTCGTTATTGTCATTCACGAGAAATTAAAAGTAGTACAATTTCATTTCACTAGTTTACAGTGAAAAGTGCTTTAAAAGTACGGTGGCTTGTTGTTACATCTCGCGGAGGAGACAAAACGGGATCTCTGGATTCCTACCTAAAATCGAGAGTGTGCAGTAAACACTTCAGAGAAGAAGACTATAGTATAAGTACATATAAAAAGGCACACCTGCCTAATAAAGCCCCTTCAGTTTTTAAACAGTTTCCCAAACTCAAACAAGTCATTTTAAAATGAAGGAAAGCTCACAAGAAAAGACAGCTTGAAAAACCGGAAAGTGAAAATTAGTATATAGGGCTAAGAAATAAGAGTAAATGTGCGGAACAATCGGATTCTCCTGTGCCTGATAATACTAGAGAATCTGACCTAATAAATGTAGGGCCGGGCTGAGTGGCTCAGACGGTTGAGGTGCTGGCCTTCTGACCCCTACATGGCAGGTTCGATCCTTGCTCAGTCCGGTGGTATTTGAAGGTGCTCAAATATGTCAGCCTCGTGTCGCTGGATTTACGGGCACGTAAAAGAACTGCTGCGGGACAAAATCCCGGCACCTTGTCGTCTCCGAAAACCGAAAAATTAGTTAGTGGGATGTAAAGCTAATAGCATCATTATTATTATAATAAATGTAGGCACCACAACAGCAGGTACACAGTTTTTTCCCGTCCTAAAACCAACAGTACCAAAATACATCACCAGGAAATTGAGGAAGGAGATCAGAAGAAATAGAAACACGTGACTATTATTAAGAAGTTACGCGTAAAAATCCGTGACTTGGAAGCAGAACTTAGTAAGGTAAAGAAGTATCCCGGAAATCTTGCAAGTCGAGTTTCTAAAATTCAGAAGAAAGCTGAGGGAGGTAATATGAAACCAAACTTCAGAGCTTTGGAAAAAAAGAAATGTAAATACCAGGAGACTACAGTTAAACTTTGTGTGCTGTTAACTTCAAGGTCGCCAACGGGTTATCGGCTTCTCAGAACACTCGATATTTTGCATCTTCCTCCCAAGAATGTTGAAATCGTATGTTGGATACTCAAAAGGGGAAACGGGTATAACTTCGCTAACTAAAGCTCGATTACTGGCAGAAAAACTGTCGTTAGTGAACGATAACGAAAAGGTTGGTTCTCTTATAATAGATGAAATGTCCATAAAGCCGAGACCAATGTATGGCAGAAAATTAGATCGGATTATTGGATTGAATGAGATTGAAATTGACGCTCTTGGAATCGAAGATAGGTTGGCCAATAAACTTCTCTGCATTTTGTTCAAGGGACTCTCTACATATTACAGAATACCGGTGTCTTTCTATTTCACTTCGTCCGTTACGGGCTCACAACTTGCAAAATTAACCTTCGATGCGTTAAATGCTGTTGAAGAGTGTGGTTTCAGAGTGATCAGAATTGTGACCGACAATTCCCAGGTAAATGTTTCGATGTTCGAAACATTATGCGGAGGAAGCATTACGCATGAGATACGACATCCAGCTGATGAATCTAGGTCTGTGTTCCTAAGTTTTCTATCCCAGCCACGTCATAAAAAACGTGCGATCCCAACATTTGCACGAGGCTTTTTTGTAAACAATGCTACCGTGACCGGCGATCATTTGAGAGGTCTTTTCAAACTTCAGAAATCTTCAATTATGAAGCCGGTGAGGAAACTAACCAGAAAAGTAGTTTACCTGACATATTTGGAGAAAATGAATGTAGCAAGAGCCAAAATTGTATTTTCCCCTGAAACAATCGCTGGTTTGAAGAGTATGGAGGTGGTTTGTCCCGAGAGCATGAAAGACAGGGACAGTTTAAAAGGAAAACAATGTTTATGGAGCATTTTATGAAGTAGTTCCATGATGTCTGCAACACCTCGTATGGGACATATTCTAGGAATGAGAACAAACTGGTATTTTTCAGCATTGAAGATGAACGCCTCAGTTGGTTAATAAATGATTTCCTGCCATATATCAAGAACATTCAAATGCATCCACAGAAAGAGAAAAGATTCACGAGGGAAACGTATCAGGCGTTGGTCTTGACTACCCAATCCACTGTGGCCTGCGTAAAATACCTCATAAGTATAAATTTTCATTATGTCTTGACGATGAAACTAACAAGCGATGATATCGAGCTTTTCTTTAGCCACCTACGACGCAAAGCGGGATACAATGACACAATGGACGCAAGGTCAAGCCTTAACGCAATCGAAACAACGCTCCATACAGGAATTATTGCGGCATCAAAACATGGCAATCTTGAGCTGAGGGATGAAAATAAGATCCGCAATGTATGAACCAGTTTACTACAATCAAGAATATGCCACAGGGAAGAAAAATATAGAAGGAATGAAAGTCGCGAGGATGTGCAAATTCCGCAGCTTCCCGGACACATAACGTCTGTCATTACAAAACCCTTGTAAGGTAAATTACAGATCTGTGTGAACAATACCTTATTGTTAAATGTTCGCTAGTATATAAATATGATTAATTTGTTTCATATTCAACAGCTACAATGCCTGGTATTTCTCTAGCTATGGTAGCAGGATACTTAGTGGGTATGGGAAGAACAAACAGACTGTGAAGGCTGTTAAAACATATCTCTTCTCCAGCTAGTGAAAGTCCAACATTGTGCCTTATTCGCTTTCAAGATCGAGGAGCCCTCCGATACCCGAAATCATAGTTTGTGGCTCTCCTGCAGCGCGTGACGGAATTTGTCACCCCTGCTGTGCAGTATTTACCCCGACGACAGATACTAAAAATGTGTACTTTTTTTTCTGAAAGCCTGGTTCATCAGTGAAATTAAGTGTAGAGAGTGTAAAGACAACAAGTTACCTCTTTTTCTACTCCAAAAATTTCTGAGACCTCTATTAGACAACATTGCTTCGAGCCAGTCAAGTAGAAGTGAGAAAGTTTTGAAATTTGATAAGAAGCCCCTGAGTAGGAAAATTTTAAAACTTTAGACACCTACAACTTTCAGCTCCCTATTTAGGATATAATTTACTTATAGACATACACGGCCATGCGAACACAAGGGGGCAAGAACGCGATCCTGGTGGCTGAATGGTGAACTAAGATGGCACCCGTTTTCATTAGTGCATTTCAAGGCCTTGTATTATAGCGTTGGCAACGTTTAAAATACACTATAGAGAATACGTACCACTTTGCGAGATATCGCAAGACTTTGATTGCCAGCGCACCTAGCGGTACGGCCTTGAAACTGAATGTAGTAGTACCACCACCGTCTCAATCTCTATACAGGATTGAGACGGCGGTGAGTAGTACACTATAGGCTCCGTGCGCTGACTGGAGAAATGCACCGCTGCGCTGCGAGTGGTGAACAATGCAAGTTAATGCGTTTCGCCGCGCACATATCCGCTGTCGTCTCACCGCGTGGCAGGGACATAAGGTTCTACTCTTCACGTCAGTGTGATATATCACGGCGGCTGTCTACATCACAAACATGACCCGATCAACACGTAGGGAATATGGTCTTAGATTCTAATAATGGCTTTAGACAAAAACATAGAAAGTGATTCATCGATAGAGGGCCACAGTAAAATGATTGAATATGTATATGTAAACATCACACGTAATCCAGCTTCTTATGGTCAGCTCTTGATGAAGGCGCCCCCAAGTAGTTCTCGTAATTTCCACCCGCAGCAGCATATTGCTATACGTACGGAGCCAATTCACTAAGAATAATCGCGAAAGTGACAGGCTGTAACTCGTCGTAAATTAAAACGTGGTTACAGGAGTTTCCCCATTTCACATCGGATGGTAAAATATTCTGTGACGTTCGCAGCAAAGAGTTGAGTGAAACTTGTCTTATATTTCCCCTAACGAGTTATTATCAGTTTTGCAAAACAACAATGATATTTCAATTGATGCATATTATAATATATAAAATTCAAGCTGCCTAAACATATTTTAGAACCTATTTGAGAGTCTATTTTAAACAACTAAAATAACATTTAAGCACTTAAAAATCGGAGGTCTAGTAATCACTAGTGCATGTTTCTCTGGTGGTTGGAAGTGTAGTGTGTTGTCTAAAATTGAAGAGAAACGCGTTATAACAAACACAAATACTCAGTCCCTGAGCCAGAAGAATTAATTAGACGCGATTCAAATTCACGATTCGGCAGGGAATGGAATCCAGAACTTTCTGAAGAGAAGGCCTCAACGCTGAGCTTTCAGCCAAGGATTCGGACAAAACGAAATCATTATTTCTATCAGTTTTAACATGGAACTTTCCTAGTTTCAGTCTTTCCGCCTCATGTTTAAGTTCGAGCCGCCAGGTGCGCCACTGTCAGCATGTCTCAGAGTTTAGCACGGGAAGTACGGAAGTGTTCAGTATTGCCTAGAATGTGTTTGACTGTTTACGGGTACTTTAATGGCTCGCGTTGGTATCGCCAAAAATTAGAGAAGAAAGAAATGCTAAAGCGCAGTGCTAGAGATAGGTAATGGTCACATAAATAACAATCTTTTGTATAGTCATCAATTTTTCGAATCCTGACATTCAGGAAATTATTTCGTCTTCTAAGTCTTAAAATCCATCCATCCATCCATCCATCCATCCATCCATCCATCCATCCATCCATCCATCCATCCATCCATCCATCCATCCATCCATCCATCCATCCATCCATCCATCCATCCATCCATCCATCCATCCATCCATCCATCCATCCATCCATCCATCCATCCATCCATCCATCCATCCATCCATCCATCCATCCATCCATCCATCCATCCATCCATCCATCCATCCATCCATCCATCCATCCATCCATCCATCCATCCATCCATCCATCCATCCATCCATCCATCCATCCATCCATCCATCCATCCATCCATCCATCCATCCATCCATCCATCCATCCATCCATCCATCCATCCATCCATCCATCCATCCATCCATCCATCCATCCATCCATCCATCCATCCATCCATCCATCCATCCATCCATCCATCCATCCATCCATCCATCCATCCATCCATCCATCCATCCATCCATCCATCCATCCATCCATCCATCCATCCATCCATCCATCCATCCATCCATCCATCCATCCATCCATCCATCCATCCATCCATCCATCCATCCATCCATCCATCCATCCATCCATCCATCCATCCATCCATCCATCCATCCATCCATCCATCCATCCATCCATCCATCCATCCATCCATCCATCCATCCATCCATCCATCCATCCATCCATCCATCCATCCATCCATCCATCCATCCATCCATCCATCCATCCATCCATCCATCCATCCATCCATCCATCCATCCATCCATCCATCCATCCATCCATCCATCCATCCATCCATCCATCCATCCATCCATCCATCCATCCATCCATCCATCCATCCATCCATCCATCCATCCATCCATCCATCCATCCATCCATCCATCCATCCATCCATCCATCCATCCATCCATCCATCCATCCATCCATCCATCCATCCATCCATCCATCCATCCATCCATCCATCCATCCATCCATCCATCCATCCATCCATCCATCCATCCATCCATCCATCCATCCATCCATCCATCCATCCATCCATCCATCCATCCATCCATCCATCCATCCATCCATCCATCCATCCATCCATCCATCCATCCATCCATCCATCCATCCATCCATCCATCCATCCATCCATCCATCCATCCATCCATCCATCCATCCATCCATCCATCCATCCATCCATCCATCCATCCATCCATCCATCCATCCATCCATCCATCCATCCATCCATCCATCCATCCATCCATCCATCCATCCATCCATCCATCCATCCATCCATCCATCCATCCATCCATCCATCCATCCATCCATCCATCCATCCATCCATCCATCCATCCATCCATCCATCCATCCATCCATCCATCCATCCATCCATCCATCCATCCATCCATCCATCCATCCATCCATCCATCCATCCATCCATCCATCCATCCATCCATCCATCCATCCATCCATCCATCCATCCATCCATCCATCCATCCATCCATCCATCCATCCATCCATCCATCCATCCATCCATCCATCCATCCATCCATCCATCCATCCATCCATCCATCCATCCATCCATCCATCCATCCATCCATCCATCCATCCATCCATCCATCCATCCATCCATCCATCCATCCATCCATCCATCCATCCATCCATCCATCCATCCATCCATCCATCCATCCATCCATCCATCCATCCATCCATCCATCCATCCATCCATCCATCCATCCATCCATCCATCCATCCATCCATCCATCCATCCATCCATCCATCCATCCATCCATCCATCCATCCATCCATCCATCCATCCATCCATCCATCCATCCATCCATCCATCCATCCATCCATCCATCCATCCATCCATCCATCCATCCATCCATCCATCCATCCATCCATCCATCCATCCATCCATCCATCCATCCATCCATCCATCCATCCATCCATCCATCCATCCATCCATCCATCCATCCATCCATCCATCCATCCATCCATCCATCCATCCATCCATCCATCCATCCATCCATCCATCCATCCATCCATCCATCCATCCATCCATCCATCCATCCATCCATCCATCCATCCATCCATCCATCCATCCATCCATCCATCCATCCATCCATCCATCCATCCATCCATCCATCCATCCATCCATCCATCCATCCATCCATCCATCCATCCATCCATCCATCCATCCATCCATCCATCCATCCATCCATCCATCCATCCATCCATCCATCCATCCATCCATCCATCCATCCATCCATCCATCCATCCATCCATCCATCCATCCATCCATCCATCCATCCATCCATCCATCCATCCATCCATCCATCCATCCATCCATCCATCCATCCATCCATCCATCCATCCATCCATCCATCCATCCATCCATCCATCCATCCATCCATCCATCCATCCATCCATCCATCCATCCATCCATCCATCCATCCATCCATCCATCCATCCATCCATCCATCCATCCATCCATCCATCCATCCATCCATCCATCCATCCATCCATCCATCCATCCATCCATCCATCCATCCATCCATCCATCCATCCATCCATCCATCCATCCATCCATCCATCCATCCATCCATCCATCCATCCATCCATCCATCCATCCATCCATCCATCCATCCATCCATCCATCCATCCATCCATCCATCCATCCATCCATCCATCCATCCATCCATCCATCCATCCATCCATCCATCCATCCATCCATCCATCCATCCATCCATCCATCCATCCATCCATCCATCCATCCATCCATCCATCCATCCATCCATCCATCCATCCATCCATCCATCCATCCATCCATCCATCCATCCATCCATCCATCCATCCATCCATCCATCCATCCATCCATCCATCCATCCATCCATCCATCCATCCATCCATCCATCCATCCATCCATCCATCCATCCATCCATCCATCCATCCATCCATCCATCCATCCATCCATCCATCCATCCATCCATCCATCCATCCATCCATCCATCCATCCATCCATCCATCCATCCATCCATCCATCCATCCATCCATCCATCCATCCATCCATCCATCCATCCATCCATCCATCCATCCATCCATCCATCCATCCATCCATCCATCCATCCATCCATCCATCCATCCATCCATCCATCCATCCATCCATCCATCCATCCATCCATCCATCCATCCATCCATCCATCCATCCATCCATCCATCCATCCATCCATCCATCCATCCATCCATCCATCCATCCATCCATCCATCCATCCATCCATCCATCCATCCATCCATCCATCCATCCATCCATCCATCCATCCATCCATCCATCCATCCATCCATCCATCCATCCATCCATCCATCCATCCATCCATCCATCCATCCATCCATCCATCCATCCATCCATCCATCCATCCATCCATCCATCCATCCATCCATCCATCCATCCATCCATCCATCCATCCATCCATCCATCCATCCATCCATCCATCCATCCATCCATCCATCCATCCATCCATCCATCCATCCATCCATCCATCCATCCATCCATCCATCCATCCATCCATCCATCCATCCATCCATCCATCCATCCATCCATCCATCCATCCATCCATCCATCCATCCATCCATCCATCCATCCATCCATCCATCCATCCATCCATCCATCCATCCATCCATCCATCCATCCATCCATCCATCCATCCATCCATCCATCCATCCATCCATCCATCCATCCATCCATCCATCCATCCATCCATCCATCCATCCATCCATCCATCCATCCATCCATCCATCCATCCATCCATCCATCCATCCATCCATCCATCCATCCATCCATCCATCCATCCATCCATCCATCCATCCATCCATCCATCCATCCATCCATCCATCCATCCATCCATCCATCCATCCATCCATCCATCCATCCATCCATCCATCCATCCATCCATCCATCCATCCATCCATCCATCCATCCATCCATCCATCCATCCATCCATCCATCCATCCATCCATCCATCCATCCATCCATCCATCCATCCATCCATCCATCCATCCATCCATCCATCCATCCATCCATCCATCCATCCATCCATCCATCCATCCATCCATCCATCCATCCATCCATCCATCCATCCATCCATCCTTTTTGAATCAGAAATTATACGACACTCACCTCGCAGCGACTAAACTACTTTCAAACGCACAATGGGCACTATTCTATCAAGAAGTAGAGAACAAATTATTCTACGAACTAGCCGAAAAACAGTCAAATTTGGAGAATAAACTCAACAGGCTAAAAAACTGCCAACTACATAACCAACACACTAGAAACTCCAATAGTAACACGTTCGATCGTACGCAGTTTCATCCAGCTGTTGTAAGCCATATTTCATTTCAATACAAGAACTTACTGATTTCCATGATTATAATTTTTACAACACCCCATTTATACTTTATTCTTTGTTAAAAACCTCTTAGTATGTATATTCCTTGTATTATTAACTATTACCATAATAACATCTCATTTCACTTGTTATTCTTTAAAATAACATTTTCTTAGGATTTCGCCAAAAATGATCTTTGCTCCAATACGGCTGATGATGACCCCTAGATGGGTCGGAACTAGTACCGTGTAATTTATAATTTTGTGAAATGTTTTAGTATTGAAAAGGTGGAAACTTTTACGTTGTTATTATTATTACTTATATATTATTGTAGTCAATAAAGCATTTAGATCACTGCATTTTGAAATGCAGATATTAAAAAGAACAAGCAGGGGTAGGTATAAAAGAGATGGCATATTTAATACTTGTAAGACCTCAACTGGAGTATGCTTTGCAGGTAAGGGATGCTTATCAAGAATTTTTGGTAAATGAATTGGAGTGGGTACAGAGGAAAGCAGGTTAGTTATGTGATGGGGACCACAGAATGACCAGCAGTGTTAGTATCATGCTAAGAAAACTTGCAAGGGTAAGTTTGACAGAAAGGAGGTTGAGAGTATGTACCTGGGATATGTACCTGGCATATACAGGGGAAAGTGCTTGGGAGGATAATGGAAAGAGATTAAAGACTGAAGCTGTTTATGGAGGTAGGTTCTATCACAAGTTTTAAAAATAAGGTTACGCCAATGGTATAATAACCGGGGGAAATATTCATTTGTGGGAGGGGGGGGGGGGGGAAAGAATGGAATAGCAGAGCAAAGAACATCTTCAATCATTTCCAAAAATATGTGCATTCATTCAAATGTAGAATGAAGTCATGGCAGAAGTAAGTAAGAAAATACTCCATTTGGAAAATAAATTTTCTAATTCTTATGTGTTAACACCATGATTATTTTCTCATGAAAAGGATCATAGACTTATTGCTTATAACTTTATATTTTCAGAACAAACAGTCCCTCAGTATGAAGATGTTTCATTTTTATAACATTTTCGGGTCACTCGAGCAGTTGCTGAGAATATTGCTGAGCAGTTTCAGCGAACTCCTCAGTTTAAAAGGCACTATGGGCAATATGAAAAACTATCAGCTCTAAGTCAGGTCAGCAGTGGTAATTTATAGTTGACTACGCTTCATGCATTCATTTCTCAGCAAAATGCCTATACATGTATTTTATTCATCTTTGGCATAATACATATGCATTGCTAATTTCAGGTTCTCATATTTCTGTGGTTCATGGGGCATCAAACTGCAAGTTTCAGAGATGTTGCTGACAGATTTGGTGTTACCATCAGCTCTTTACATGGGGTACTCCAAAGAGTTGTTCTATTTTTGAGCAATCTATCTATCTATCTGCCCAAATAATCACCTGGCCTACAGAAGTTGAAAAAAGGGACAGTGAACTACATTGCAGAAAAAGAAAAAGAGAGTTTCTAGGTGTTATTGGGGCCATCGAAGGCTCACATAAAAATTGACAAACCAGGATTTTTTTTTCTTTTTTGCTAGCTGCTTTACGTTGCACCGACATAGATAGGTCTTATGGCGACGACGGGATAGGAAAGGCCTAGGAGTTGGAGGGAAGCGGCCGTGGCCTTAATTAAGGTACAGCCCAAGCATTTTCCTGGTGTAAAAACGGGAAACTACGGAAAACCATCTTCAGGGCTGCCGACAGTGGGATTCGAACCCACAATCTCCCGGATGCAAGCTCACAGCCGCGTGCCCCTGACCGCTCGACCAACTCGCCCGGTAACCAGGAAATGACCCGGATTCCTATATAAATAGGAAAGGTTTTTATTCTATACCTACAGTGTTCCATCCATGTTTAAGTGATGCTGTATTGGGAGAGAATGGCATCGACATTATTGTAGAAAGGGCCTTGTCTCAACAGGAAATAGGTGACGTTGAGGCCGATGACGATAGAGATGCTAAGAGGATGACATTTGTCAATACATTAAGAATGTAGACATAATTCATTCCTTATCTCCTCATTACAGTAATCAAGTACCCGCCAAATAAATGATTCGTTTCTCCCGCTGTCACTAGATGGCGCTGATTACGCACGGAACGATTCTATTTGCGTTCCAACACGCTGCAATAACGAACCGGTTCTGAACGGTTCTCAGTACGCGCTTGCGCATTCACAGTTGTTGGTGTCGGTTCTGAACGCGTTCCGAACTCGTTCCGAACTGTGTGTTGGAACAAGCCTAATTTCTGCTGTATGATAAATTTGCCTATAAACAGCTGGTGTGATTGAGTTATTCGTGAATATTATTCATGTCTTTTCAGGAATGCTTATTCTTTTTATATTTTATGTGATTTATTGGTCAACGATGTTCTTGTTGTTGTTGATTACGCGTGGTGTTACGTGATGCTCTATCCATCCATAGAATACTAGTCAGATAGAAATCGTTGATATAATTTATAAAGGAATGCAATCGAACGAAGTCTGCGAGAGGGGAGAAATGCGCCAAAGAATTTTTCAAAGAATTTTTCAAAGAATTTTTCAAAGATTTTCTCAAGGGAATCTCTCAAAATTGTATAAAATTTCTCAAATTATAAAATATTTCACAAAAATAATTTGAATAGAATTCCTCGAGAATAAGTTGTAAAGAATTTCTCAGTGGTGTGAAAAAAACGAGTTAGGAAGGATTTTCCAGATATGTCAAAGTAATTTCTCAAGAGAATTTTCTCCAAGTATGCCAATATAAATTAAATAGAAAATTTGTCGCAGATGTGTTAAAGTAAAAATTCTTTAATGAGAATTAGTGAAGAATAAAACAGTAATGAGAAATAGTTATTTCCATGTTCAATGTGGCATTGTTTCGTTGATATTAGTACGACGGTATCACTAATTGCATGATCAATCAATGTTACAGAAAATTGCTTCGGTTGGAGTTCATTGGAGATATTACTGAATCCCATGAAGCGACAAAGCATGTCAAGGACTTATAGTTAGTTGTAAATGAGAAGATCAAGCAATTGAATTATGTTGAAGAGATGTTAAAACAATTATTTTTTTCTTTTGGTGCTTTGTCCAGACTGAGTTTTGTTTTTATATTTTAATAAATGATGTGGTTATTTTGTTCTGATTTTTATTTCACATTATGTCTCCTATCCAGTCAATAGCAAATCGGCCCTGCGAACAGTCCACCCTTTTGGGACCCTCGCTCCGCTGACTGAGCGATCCCGGAGAAGGGGACAATATATATATTTAACATGCTCGAAGATGCAACGCTGCTGCCCACAACATTGTCCGGCTCCATCGCTAAATGGTTAGCGTGCTGACCTTTGGTGCAGAGGGTCCATGGTTCGATTCGAGAACGAGATTTTAACTTCCATCGGTTAATTCCGATGGCTCGGAGACTGTGTTTGTGTGCCGTCTTCACAATTAGAATTCATGATAGCTAGGACCCCATCCTCATAGACGCGGGGTACCGGACTGAGTGGCTCAGGCGGTTGAGGCGCTGGCCTTCTAACCCCAACTTGGCAGGTTCGAATATGGCTCGGTCTGGTGGTATTTGAAGGTGCTCAAATGCGTCAGCTTCATGTCGGTAGATTTACTCGCACGTAAAAGAACTCCCGCGGGAATAAATTCTGGCACCTCGGCGTCTCCGAAAACTGTAAAAGTAGTTAGTCGGGTATAAAGCAAATAACATTATTATTATTATTATTATTATTATTATTATTAACATAGACGCGCAGGTCGCCTGTACGGCGTCAAATCGAAAGACCTGCACCAGATCTCTTCGGAGGCCACACGCCATTATTATTATCCACAACACTGTAAATGGAATGAAGTACTGATCGAAGGAAACAATACTCCCAATGGTTTGATTACAGTAGATGTTCAATATGCCCCCCTCCTACTTCGATGCAAAGTTCACAATGGTGCAATAGTGACTTTTGAACTCTGTTCAGGATGTGTGGTGTGTCTCGAACGACCTAGAAAACTGCCTGTATTCTTTGTACGAGTTCATCTCCTCTTTTTACGGGGTTCGCACAATAGTCACTTTGTGCAGAACAAACCTCTGCCTCTTACTTCCCACTTACCCTCCCTTCCCCTGCCTCCTCTGATGCACCTGGTATAGCAAAAACGGCGAGTTCGTCAATTTGAATCACGCGCCCGGGAGTAACGAAGTAACCTCAGTTTCTCGAAAAGAAAAATTTTCTCCTCCAATCCGATTGCACCATCGTTTTTAGCATAACACGAAGAGCATCCCTGACTTTTTTTTGTCGGTATGGAATTGATATTGTGACCTTTCACGTATTCTGATTCAGGGTTCAAGTTATTATTGTTATGTCTCGGCTGGTATCATGCGGAGATGCAAGGAACTCCACTCAAGAGACGTGCAAGTTCGTCGAGTCTGGTCACAGGATCTCACCGTCTAGATTTTCGAATTCCGACTGACGTATGAGAATGTATATCCAATAATTACGAGTACTTAAAACTATACCGTACTATGATACTAATCTTAACCCACTAATGAGAAATCGAAGAATGATTCTTTTCTTGGAAGGATATTCAGTTTAATGAATATCATATTATGAAAACACAGCTACAAATTAATCGAAAAGCAACATAAATGGACGCTTATTTGAAATTGAGTATCATTACTAAATATAACTGTCCAAATTCCCTAAACTTTTGTTGGTTATTACATGTCACCGCATTACACTCCATTCATAACATAAATGAAATATGTTGGCTTCGCTATCAATCTTAAACTAAAAAAATTAATTAACATACGAGATGCTGAAGGCTTAATTATGTTATAAACTTATTATTCACACCAATTTTTTTGGCCTAATAAAATGAAATTAAAGAAATTTTATTTCTGAACACTCGTATTCACTAACCCGAAAAATGCGTGTCTTTCAGTATTCCGATATCTTTTGAAATCGTCGCCTAATTCAGGAAATCTAAATAAAAACAACTTGGATGCTCCAATGATATATTCTCAACGTTGTCGCTTGTACCATTATATAATCAGGAAATAGGACTACATTATGATCCCTCTAATTACTAACATCACGTAACTAATTAGAAAACAGCCTTCTTCGAAATTCTGCTGTAGCTGCGTCTGGACAACAAATCCCTGAAAATAAGGACATCAGTCGTAATAATAATTCAAAACTCCGATGACTCTGCAGCCTTTGGTATTCTCCACGGACAATCCTGAAAAATCTGCACTCAATGCTCACTACCAAATCTGTGATCTACCAAAATAATATTATTTAGCAGGAAATCAATCTACGCATTGCTCAGAACAATATCTACACCTCTCATCTGCGACATGTTTTTCATCTGCATGGTGTCATATATTACTGAAGATTTTAGTTCATCCCTTTACATCTGCGCGTAGTTAACTCACATTAACTCTTAGGTTATCGCATCTTTGACGACTATCACATAAGCAACTTTAGTATTCTTCGATAACCTTATCACAAAAAAATTGGCATTCATGCTTAAGTACACATCGTTCATTACCACCATTAAATTCATATGTATGACGAACATCAATTATCACCTCAATAAATATATCGCCGGGATCTTTTTCGAAGACTGCATCGCATTATCTAATGCACAACCTCAATGAACTACTATCCATCAAACAACACATTAATTACTCACTTTATTACGACGATCCTATTGAAAACCCTTCTCATTTTATATGCGCATCATGCTCAATAAATTCTCAATTCATTTTCCAAATACTCGCGAAAGTTACGCATATGACGTGAAAATCTGATATTGGATGACTCTTATTTTACGCAAATGCCAATCATCTTATGGTCACCTTCAATAAAACATATCTACATAATAAACCACACAATGAAGTTCACTTTTGATGACATTTTCTTAGTAAAAATCTCCTGCGTAACGTCTACTATTAATAGCTTGAACTCAAATATATAATAGACGACAGATTATAATTTTCCTGGATTATTCATGATGAAAACACAACATTTCCTGCCCGTTACGGAATAATGATCGACGATCATACGGTATCATTCAAGTTGTTTTACCTATACATGTCACATTTTGACACCACGAATCAATTCTACACTACTTTAAGCATCTACATATCAGAATAGATGAAAGACATTATTTATTTTTGGGTACTTCTCGAACTGGTGGCTTCGGGAAGATGACGTCTCCCATCTCTCAGATCTTAATTTTGTCATTTGGCATCCATCTCAAAACTCTCCGGGTCTCTTGCGACCATTTCTTAATTTAGCACATTATCATTTGGTAGCTTAACGTCATGTAATCAATTTCCTTCATGTGTGGCGACATCCTTATAACTGAAACTTGTAATGAAAGATTAGTACAATGTCATATGCATAAATGGCATTTACAATATACTGAGTTAGCACTAGCCTTATATATTGAGAGAATGATATCCTTTTCCTTTTACAATGAATAATTCGTGCTATCCATATAATATTTTTACACTTATAATTGCCTTTTGATCTCGCTTCTTCCTAATCGTGTGGGATACTTCTGATGACCTTTTAGAATTATTTTATTATCCCTATTTTTTACTTAAAACAAAATTCAATTCTAAGATACAATAATAAAAGTCGTTTTGCGTTTTTAAATCTTCCGAATTCTGCAGTCTGTAATCTCCCTTCCAGATGATTTTGACATTTAACGCATAACCTCTTTGATACAGAACGCTCTTGAAATCACTGATGTTGGCAAAGGAACGTGTTTAACAATCCGTCGCCTTCATAACTCGACGTACCAATCGACTATCTCGATATGGGTCTCGATTCTTGAATTTTATTATAATAGATAGACAATGTATGACCACCGTATATGAATTGAGCTTGGCCCGTTTGATTCAACACATTCCATGACCTCCGCTACACATTTTCGTCATTGCTATCTATCTATTGATATCTGTTTACCATCCGCTGAAGAAGATACAACATTTATCCAATATTATCTCGTCGTACTAAAACATTCCTTTATCGACCGTCATCTAAAAAAACAACAACGGGGTTCTGAGCTTGTGAATTCACCGGTACCTTCAATTCGTTATCTGTTATTTATTCAGCTGAGCGAGTTATTTCATTTATTGACGTATTTGAACGTATGACAACTGGACGTATGATTTCATTAATTTTGCGTTACCATAAACTTCCAATGTTCTCTTTAACTGTGATCCAACAGTCATTTGAAGGTTATAATATAGAGTAGATGAATATGAAGCAGAAGTGGGTATCGGAAGACGATTGAGACAGGGATGTTGCGTGTCACCGGCTTTGTTCAATATACAGTATATGTCGAAAAACTGTTACAGAAGGCCCTGGAAAAAGGGAGAGGCGTTTCAGTGGGTGGAGAACCAATAAAGGCCGTAAAATACGCAGATAATGTGGGTATTAGCGGAATCAGAAAAAAGATCTGCAAGTTATGTTGGAAAATATTGATAGAATGGGCAAAGTGTTCGAAATGAAGATCAACATTGGGGAGACTAAGGTGTTGAGAATAGGAAAGGAGGAAATTGCTGTTAATATAACACTAGAGGGAAAGAATTTGGAATAAGTACAGTCATTCAGATATTTGGGAAGTTTGTTAACATGGAATGGAAGCTGTACAGAAGAAATAAGAAGCAGAATAGCTATGAGTAAAGAAGCTTTTGGAAAGGTGAGAGGGCTTTTGACATCTAAGGCAGTCCATATTGACTTAACAAAGAGCTTCGCAAAGAATGGAAAAAGTGCAGTGGATAGATAAAGTGCTAAGAAAAGTAGGAGAGAAGAGACGCCTGATGAAAACGGTAAGGAAGAGGAAAATATCCGGGTTGGGTCACATACTACATAAAAAGTTTCTTCGACAGAGGGTGATGGAGGAAAAAACAGGTCGAAGAAAAGGAAGATGATGAAGGTTTGGAATGTTAACTGATGCCAGACAAGGGAGAAGGCATGAACAACTAAAGTAAGATGCTCAATACATAGAATTATGGAGGGTGTCCAGTTGATACCTGTCTCAAGACAGATTCACAGAAGAAGTTCTGATACCTCCTGTAGCTACAGAGATACTTACAATGAACATCAAGCCGTATGGAGACGTTGAGTGGTTCTGGGAGAGTCATATGATGGACAAGGCACGTGATGGTGGCGTTGTGATGGGCACGAAGAACTCTGGTAAGCCTAGCTTCACTGCGGACATGTTGGTGAGGATCCTTGCTGCTGGTGGTGTTGAGTGTTGATTTTGGCTGCAGTAGATGAGGTGCTGGGCTACCCACAGAGAGCTTCCACGACAGTTCGGGTGGAGGATGTCCACCCTCAGCTACACACCACACACTTAGAACAGAATCCTCCATCACTGGTAGGAAAAGGTTACCAGCATCGAGTCTGCGGCCATCCACCTCAAAGTACGATACTCTAGGAGGCTCTGAAAGAAGAGAAGTTCAGCAATAGAACCTAGAGATAAGGTTCGAATACCTCCCGTAAAATACAAATAACATGGGTATCTTTTTGGGTTGGGGTCTATCTGAAATTAGCACCATTACATTTCCCGACACCATTGTTACCATGACAACCAGTAAGTCAGTAGCGCCATCTTCTCACTGTGCGTTTTCTTCCTGTAACTAAGAGCTTGAGAAAATCTTGTATCAAGTGAACACTCCTCAGTCCCGATTAAAATTCCTTGAACTGGACGGGAAACAAATCCAGGGCCTTGAAATAAGAAACAGGCACGGTACGTCTATATCACAGGGTTGGCTGATAATAATAATAATAATAATAATAATAATAATAATAATAATAATAATAATAATAATAATAATTGTACCAGGGGTGCATCTTTCATGACTATTTAAACTGCGCTCCTTCTCCATGACCATCTATGACAGTGATCAATAACTTATAAAGACATTCCAAAACTTTCTTATCCGATGGTTAGATGGCTCTGCCATCTATCTTCTAGCGATCTCTAGTTGACTAAACATAAATTAATTTCTGAAGATAGTTCATTTGATGTAATAGGTGAACTTTTTTGTTATTGTTTTTTGATGCGTCGAAGTTGTGAACACTTCACCTGTTCCTCCTCTAAGGTAACCTGCCCATCACATGCCTGTAACTAAGTTCTCTAGCCAATCAAACCAGGGGGAGTGTATGGAAATTTAGCCTATCAGTGCTCTGGATTTTAATTTAATCTGGAACTTTCCTCTACGAGCTATTTAAGGAGAGCACTTTAGGGCCGTCTTTTCTGATTTGCTCCAGTTATTGAGAGTGCCACTAGGAGGTTAGAGAGGGCAGGAGGCAGTGAGCGGCCGGCTTGAAGAAGATCCAGCGCTAAAAAGGCAATGGCAGAATTTACCTAAACATGTGATTGTGCCGGCATGTGTTTTCGAGGGGGAAGATTCCAGTAGTTTTCTTAAAATCTGATATGTAATATTTATTTTTGGGGGATGAAATGTAGGACCTTCTGCGCAGTCTTCGGACTCCATTTATATTTTCTACTGGGACAATATTTAATATAAGGGAGCACGAGTGGTGACTCTCTCCCCTTCTACTTTTGAGATGGGTGACTAAAATATCCATCTTCTAAATTTTTAAAATCTTGTATCGGCCTTTAAATTTCCCCCTTTCCATTTTTAGTATGGGATTATCCCCTGTGTCATTGATCTTAAGCCCACTTATGTTCTTGTTTCTTCTTTAATGTTCGTTAAAGAGTGCTGGTACTTCGTCTCCTTGCCTTTTGTTAATGGCCTGTTTTGTGTAACCTTCTTTTATCCTTAAGGCCTTGTAGTATGGATAATTATGCCCCTGTACATATTTTGTAGTTTTTCGGGTAACCGTGTCTACATTTAGGTTCCCTTTGGGAACAATACTTAACCTGATTGTGGTATTTTGTAATAGACAAGCCCACTATGAGGCAAACTGCGTATGCACACTATGAAGTGAGATCACCCCAGGGGTTACCGAGTGGAAGTGAGATTGTAAATAACATCTGACTGCTTGATTGAGGCTAGCCTCTATGCATTTTGGAGCTCAGACTATATAATATTTTACCTGTTCGGAGCAACCATGTTCTTTCATATGTAAATTAACGACTGGGAGTTTCTCCTAATTAATCTTGTACCTTATTAAGGACTTCTGAGTCCAATGCATTGTTCGAACTGATGAGCCCAATTGTCAATGCGAATATTCACAAATAATATTTCAACTGTTTCTTATTACGTCATTAAATTACTCTCTCTCTGAATTTTAAGAAAGGAAAGAAATACAGTTTCCAATGTTGTTAAAGTAAACTAAACGTTTGCTCAAACTAATCCCCTGTCCAGCCATTCAATCCAGTTGCTTACTATCCTCTGTGAGCCACGGAACCACGGTAATGATGATGATGATGATAATAATAATAATAATAATAATAATAGTTATATTTACGAGGGCCGGGCTGAGAGGCTCAGACGATTGAGGCGCTGGCCTTCTGACCCCAACTTGGCGGGTTCGATCCTGGCTCAGTCCGGTGGTATTTGAAGGTGCTCAAATACATCAGCCTGGTGTCGGTAGATTTTTACTGGCACGTAAAAGAACTCCTACGGGACTAAATTCCGGCACCTCGGCGTCTCCGTATACCGTAAAAGTAGTTAGTGGGGCGTAAAACAAATAACATTATTATTATTATTATTATTATTATTATTATTATTATTATTATTATTATTATTTCGGGGTTACCCGTGGAGCAGAAACAGGTTAAAGAAGGTGCTGGGGTGAATGGGTCTAACTACAATGTTAAGAATTGAATTTAAAACTTAAACTGAAGGTTATATTTTCAGAACTTCAAACGTAACAGTTTTTTTTTTCATGACAATATTACAGGTACAAGTAGCAATCATAAAACAAGTCTAGGAAAGACAAGATTAGTGGTTATAACAGATCCTGGGCTTCAAGCCCTCGCTTCACTTTTCCTGAGCTCCTAGCTCAAATTTACAACAGAGCACAAATTTATACAAGGGCCGAAATCCCCTAATTCAAAGAGCACTTGCTCCCAAAATTACAACATCTAGCCTTCAAGAGGCATTCATTAACCTTACAAAAACTTTGGAAAGGAGCAAACAGGCTCTCAGTTTTCCAAGCCTACTCAAGGCAACATCAACTTACAATTTATGGCCTCTCATGGCACAACTTACAATTGGAAAATGATTATACAGGGGCATTTAATACCCAACCTACTGGGCCTTCGTGGAAAAAGAACAACGGTTAAATAAATGGCCCGAACATTAAATGAATGGAGGCGAAAACTTGCACTACTAGATGTGAACACTTAAAACTTAAAGGGCACTAGGCCGACCAAACAGGGGATATTCCCAAACTACTGAGGTGACTCGTATAAGGGTAAATTACTGCATTACGGAAAGGAAGAAAAACAGTTACATAACGTAGTCACCTAAAACCAAGATGAAGGGGAGCTGGAGAGGGTACATCACTCTCTATCCCCGATTTACAGTTAAAGATTTTATAAAGTTTTTTCATTGGCCGGTAGAAAGTTACATTTTAGAAAAGTTGGCTTATCTAGTTAAAGATTCGGACCTTTCCCTCGGATTAAACTGCGGAGATTGCTACAACAAGAAAGATGGAATTATGTGGCCATTACCTTGAAGATGTAGTGCTGACCGATGAAAGAGGCCGCCCGCCTCCTGCTTTGACAAACACACTCAGTAAGATGACGATCAATTGGCCAAGAAACGTGAAAAGCCGCAGTTTATAAACCCTCAGGGAAGGTTCGAGATCATTCACAATTAGTCAAGACACACCCACTGAATTTTATTGGTAGATTTCAAAAGTAACACTCAGAATCGGAGAAGAAGCCTGTGATAGGTGGAAAATTAATTACAGAAATTAGTGATTGGTTGGATTCAAAACTGGCGGAAAGAAAAGGTAAATATTGCAAACCCAAAAATAAATGAACATCAATTACTTAAAACAACCTAGAAATACAAAACTTCTTGAAATCATAAGTTCTTTCACTTCGCACCAGGCTGCATGATCATAGTTTTTGGTAGTGTCATCTGTGGAAAAATGTCCAAACTTTTTGATGAATAGCAAACAAAACAAGGAGAAATTCACTCAGGTTAGGCAACTGCATAATAGCAAAATTACATAATATTTTATTGGTGACATCTTCTGATTAAATTTCTAAGTTGGTGTAGTTTCAGTTTCACAGTTCCACCAATAGAGGAGTTTATTTAGGCGCTAGTTTTAAATGCGCGGCGGTACAACAACAATAATAATAATAATAATAATAATAATAATAATAATTACAAAAGTTGGTTATCTAGTTAAAGATTCTGACCTTTCTCTCGGATTAAACTGCGGAGATAGCTACAACAATAAAGATGGAATTATGTGGCCATTACCTTGAAGATGTAGTGCTGACCAATGAAAGAGGCCGCCCGCCGCCTGCTTTGACACACACACTCAGTAAGAGACGATCAATTATTATTATTATTATTATTATTATTATTATTATTATTATTATTATTATTATTATTATTATTATTATCATTATTATTATATTTACGAGGTCTGTAATATCTTTCATTCTCTCGTAATTCGGTTGATCGGAACTCTTGAACTTCACTGTGGGTGTAGTCGAAGGATGATTTACCTGTACCCCTACATGTCATAAGGGGCTACTAAGAGGGGAGCAACCAAAGATCTGTACTCACGCTCTCGTCTTCTAACCCCAAAAACATGTCCATGATTCTATACACTTCTGCATAGCGTAGAAAATGTCCACGTACAATTTTTTCTTGAAAAGCCTGTCCCTTATACCGGACGCCAAAATGACCCGTATTTTTTTGCAAGTGAGACCATTTATTGCCAATTTTTTCAATTTTTCCCACCACGATTTTAAAACAGTCCTTATTATATTATAGACATCGTCTTGAACATAACAAAATCTCTATTTATATGCGAATCAGATCACAAGTCTCCAAACTATTGCTGGAAAAATAGGATTAACCATTTCATTTGAGAAACTAAAATAATGGCAATGGATCCCCTTTTAATATGCAGGGTTCTGATATGTGGGAATGAGAAATTGTAAAACAATTTAAATACCTTGGAGAAAGTATAACATACAATTTTAATGAAAAACGTTCTTAGTCAGAGAGAACGAATAAATTATCCAGAGCCCAAAAAGTAACCAGAAATACATACAACAAGAAATGTTTGTCAATAAATACAAAATTATAGTCAACCTGAAATAAGTTATGAACGTGAAATATTATTTAAACTAAGGCAAAATAATAAAACAGACAAAATTTTAAGAAGAGAAAGAAGAATAGTAAGAGCATGCACGCTTGCTTTGTCAGTGATAGTCCACGTGGAGTAGTTAAAGAGCACTCCGGTCCTGAAGCCGGTTCGCTTGTCAGGTCTCCAGTGTTGCGCAGCTGCAGGCAGTTCTGTCCAGTCTGCCCGCTCTCAATAGCTCAACGCAGAGTTGGCAACGCTGTGTATCGAGTTGGGGGAAAGTAATGTAAACACAGTCGGCCAACTTGGCTTCAAAAGCGTGCCGGTCGCCAACAAGGAAATAGCAAGAACTACATGTTGTGAAACAGGTTCATGTATCTCACCTCTGTTGACAGTGTTGCTCAGCGGAGTAACGTTTTGGTTTGCAAGGCCTGCAATGCAGGCGGGCCCTGAACAGACTTCCCTGACAAAAAAATATGAATTTCAACGGAATTTCATTCTCCACGGGAAAGGTAATATCACGATGTTCTTATTGAATGTGTTGAAAAAGTTATTTTTACAATTCGTAAGGAGAGGAATCGTCAGGCGGTTGCAACCAGCTGCTGTTATCTACCTGTATATTAAAATAGTTTACTAAAACAGTTTTGGCAAATCCGTTCATCCGTTCACTGGACCTATTTCCTTCATTTGTGTTTTACTCTCTCCGGAATTATTTGCCGGTGAATCATGAGGCATTGATAGATCTCTAAGTTCAGCCAACTTTGAGTAATCATAAAATCAAATCATCAAATGATCACTCTAATAATTGCAGGCGAAGGCTTACCCTCACCCGCAATACATTCTGTACTTAGCAGGTTGCTAAGCGACTAACACTTTCATTAATATTCTGATATATGCGATTTTCATCCTTAGTAATGTAATTGCATGCAGCCTGTGCCTGTCAAGCCAGAGAGTATACACTTCCTCTGATCATGGAAGAATACTATTCTCTGCTAGATACTCTTTGATTATCTACCCTTACGCAGCTGCCAAATATATTCAACAGATGGCAGAGCGTTGATAATAACTTGCATGACGCTAAGAGAAAAATTCTACGTACAAACAGACCCCATCATGACATACGCCTTTAAGTCCGCTATACACGTTCAATGCGGCTTGTCAATTCGATGTGAACAAGCCGAACGGACAAGCCGAATTGACCGTGTATATGCAAAAGTTTGTTCAAACGATGTGAGCTCAAGCCAGAAATTTGAACTGATGGCATGATGGAAATTCATCATTTTAGCTTGACGGCACGAATTGATCATGTGTGTGGGGGCGTCAGTTCAGTTCCTCAAATCAGCTGTTCTGCGCATTTGCACCAGTGATTGGCAAGTGTCCCGCGTATTTTTTGCCGTGTGCGTAGTCAGTACATTGATAGCCCTTTTTCAAGTGCCACCAGACTTTGCTAAAGTATATTTTTATTTACATTACATAGTGTTGTCAGTGCAATGAGTTCTTGGAGTAAGTATTTCCTTCTTCAGTTCATAGAGTTGTTCAGGGGGGAAGAATGCCTGCGGAAAATAAGATTATCATAAAGTGAAACGTGAGGCAGCTTATAATACGCTCGTAGAAAAAGTTGAAGAAATCGATCCTCTTGGCAACAAAACACTAGTGACAAAGAAGATAAACAGTTGGAGAACTGGATTTCGTAAAGAACTGTGTAAAACAGGCAGTTTGTTTAGTGGAATGAGTGCAGACGACGGGTATGTACCTAAACTATGGTACTTCGATCAATTGTTATTCCTGACGGATCAAGACGTACCAATGATGTCCAAATCTTCGTTATCAGTGTCCTTTTTCAACGGAGAAACACGGGGCAGCAGATCTAAATGTGTTTCTTCGTTCATCCGCAAATAACTATGTCAATCTTTGGGGTGGAACCGAAGCTCTTTTTAATTAAAGATTAACATGGGAGTACTGGGCTTGTTTTAAAAGCCAGTCTTTAACCCACACGTTCCGCTTGAATTGACTCCTTCTTTTCACAATTGCAATCCACTGCATCATACATCAGTAATAACTCATCGTCCGAAAACATTAAGTTGCAATTTCCGAAACACAAGCACGACCAAATTTTGGAGTTAACCACATCGAATTGACACACCAAACTGAACGTGTGTATGCGATTTCTGCGTCAGTTAGATTTGTCAATTCTGTCGAGCCGAATTGAACGTGTGTAGCGGACTTTAGACATTATCTGGGAGCACCTGTCGAGGGATAACCTAGCTACACTAGAAAGAGTGAAGGCCATGTACCTTAAACAAATTTTCTGCCTGGAAAAAAGCTCCTTCGAGACTCACAAGACAACCGGTCTATATAAAAGAAACGCGATTAAAAATACCATTACATTCCACGACACAATACTAAGCTTTACATCAAGGACTGCAGGATAAAAAATCGAATGTATGGATAGATTGTTAAAAACAGACAGCATGATGTCGTCAGAACGGATGAATTCTGACTACGAACTGCGGTTTAGGGATGGCGAATTTTTTAAAAATACCGATATATTGATATTGCGATATATTGAAAACTTATTTTTGATAATCGATATTTATTGCATATAATATATCGGTATATTCAAACGATATCGATATATCGCTAATGATAACCCAAGAGTCCAAGACCAACTACAATATCATCAGACCTCAATGCATATATATCAATATTGGTTTATTGTGCCTGTGCACCCGACTGGTTAGTTGAGTGAATCTTGCTACTGGAATTCGAGGTTTAATTATCCATGGAATATATCCATCAACGGCTGCTAATTTCAGATGAGCACCAGTCTGCACGGTTGCTGGGGTTATACTTTTCTCTGGTGAATAACATTAACTCAGACACTTAAGGTGTTAGAATTCGTGGTTGAATTAGGTTTTGATGTTTTCTACGTTACTGCTGATGCCATTTTACACACAATATTTTGGTAATTATATTTGATTCTGTTAATTATCTTGTTTTTCTTGGAACTGCCGTGGTCCCCCGTTTTATAGAACTTCAACATAATATCAAATCCTTGTATTTTGGAAAAAAAAATATAATTTGATATCGAGATATATCGATATTTTGGTTTGATAATAGGATAATATCGGCATGTCGATATCGAAGGTAATTTCGATATTTTAGTATATCGAAACGTCCCTAGGAGTTATCGGTGCCTACGAGATAAGTAAAGGTCTCTGCATGCACGGTCTCTTCAAGTACTAAATTGACAGAGTAGCAGCAGTTCAAATAGCGCCGCTGGATGTCAGGTTTTCCCTCCATTCCTCAGCAAGATTCAAATTTGCATTACGAGAATAACTTGCACATAAAAGCACATTACAAATACAAAACATTGCGTTTTGAGGAGGAAAGTGATATTTCTATGACGTTTAATGAAGAAAAATGAATGTATCACCCAGTAATTCAAGATAAGCTCATACGAATCAGGTAGTATAATTGCAGTCGGAAAGTTCACGTCCTAATAAAAATGAAAATACTCCACAGTATATTTTAAAACACTGCAGTATTCACATAGCCTACGTCGATGAATGCAGAGTGGGTGTCGGCCCACAAGTCGCCACGGCTGGTCCGTGGTCCAACAGCTCTGCACTCCGACCAGCCAACCGAGCAGAGGAGGGGTGGCCACGGCTCTAACGTGGTTCTTCACCTCTGTATTCGGGAGACGGGGCGGTGCTGGACCTCACGGCTGGTCCTCACTGTCGACTGTCCTGAGAATGGTTTTCCGTGGTTTTCCATTATCCTGCACTGAGACGAATGCCGGGGCAGTTCCTAGTATAGGCCACGGCCACCAACCCCCTCACTTTCTCCGAACATCTCCTTCACCGTAACAAATCTCCCGACCTGAGAGACGGCGTCACCGTCTAAGAGGCCCGCCTCCTCCTTCAGGTGAGGAATGAGAACATTTTAGTAGTAGTACATAGCCTAGTCTTGCCATGCAAATATGATGGACACCCTGAAGAAAGTGCTGGCATTGATTGCGGCTAGTTTTAGTAGAAATGCTAAAGCATGTGCTTTCAAAATGTTCACTACATACTACAGACTTCGAGGAAGGTAGCCACATGCTATTTTTCTCGTCACCCCGACATTATATAATTTTGACCCATTTTTCTCGTATTTCTGCATTTGCTCATGGAAAGAAATGGCACTACCTTTCTGAAGTTTACTTTGGCTGAATGTTACACAGCAATAAACCATTGTTTATCACGCGCAATAAACATCCCGTGAATAGAATGTTTACAATAAATACTCTCTCGGCTCTTGTATATTTATCAATATGCACAAAACATTTTCTTAATGTAAATCCACAGCTTGTTTAGTCATTTGACCGGGTCAGGAATGGAACGAATGAAGCCCCATCTAGCGGCGAGGATGGGAAGTGTGCCGGCTGCCGAAGCCTGTCGCACTTCTCTGGGACAATGATTAATGACTGACAGATGAAATGAAATGATATTGGAGAGTGTTGCTGGAATGAAAGATGACAGGGAAAACCGGAATACCCGGAGAAAAACCTGTCCTGCCTCCGCTTTGTCCGGCACAAATCTCACATGGAGTGACCGGGATTTGAACCACGAAACCCAGCGGTGAGAGGCTGGAGCGCTGCCACCTGAGTCACGGTGGCTTCGCGTTTAAATATAAACCATATACTCACCACAAGCTGAATACACAAATTAACGCCTCTTATAAATAATTTTAAGGCTTATCTCACTTAAAATCTCACTAACTTAACTTTTTGCTTCAGTTTCCATATACGTCTGTGTTATTAAACAGTGGAGGGCTAACACGAAGTCTTGCGGCGACTCTGGAACTAGAACGTATTTCGAGCTGTGTAAACTGCCATGCGAAGGCCTTATTTCTAATCACGTAGGCAACGGTGTTACATATTGCACCGTTTGTATTCGAATTATAGTCCAGCCTATCAGAGGCCTCAGATTGGATATTTCCAGGTTGCAATTCCATCTTCACTAGCGCCATCTCTTACAGAATTATCGGATGTGCGGATGTTGTTAATGACAACAATAATTCAGAGAAAAACGATACATTTGTGGAAAAACCGATATATAATGCTATAAATTGAATCAAAATTTCGGTATCGATATATCGATAAATCGAAAGGAAAATATCGGTATTTCGGAAAACGATATATCGTTGCCATCCCTATGCGGCGTGCTTCTTATTAAATGTTGATAAAACCATTGAAAAGGGCAGACATAATAATATGGCTACGTCGGGCATATCAAGACGAGTTATCTGACGTCTTTATGATGACTGCTGCGGGACAGAACGGGTCCTATAGTTATTATTATTATTATTATTATTATTATTATTATTATTATTATTATTATTATTATTATTATTATTATTATTATTATTATTATTGTACTGAGTCTAGCAAAGACATATCTTACAACACGAGTAGCACACCCCCTCACAAAACGCTGTAACAAGAAGTCGCCTTGAGTTTCTTGTGTAGCCTACTTTGGAGAGGAAATCTCAACAAAGTTTTGGTGAAGAAGACAAACATTCATTCTGCCATATGATAAGTTTCTGGGCTTTTGCCGTGTCAGGAAAATAACAAGAAACTCTTTGCGTTTCGCAGAGAACTTCGCTCCGAGTCTTCAGAAGAAAATCTCGACTGTTTCCGAGGAAGACTTCTACAATAATGAGGGTTTGAATTTCAGAATGCTTTACTGTTGGTCTATTTGGTAAGTGATACTCTCATTCCTCACCAGATGGCTCACTGTTAGCATTCCAAGTGGGAGCTGACGACACAATCGATCAGCTCATCTCCTTACTCTCAAGTCTTCCCAGCCCAAACATTTTCATAACTCTACTTCTTTGTCGGAATAAATTGTGCTGCTTTCATTTGGATCTTTTCCAATTCTCGTATCAAATAGACTGGTGTGGCTCCCGTACTCTGGAACCGTAACTATCATGTTAATATTACCATGACGAATGTAAGACCAAGTGTGAGGACGCAGCCATTAAAGCATGTTAGTTTGTGGTCCCGCCACTACAAGCACTGCAAGCGATTATATCCAACACGTGCTCCAGTAATCCGGGTGCAGAAAAGTGCGGGAGACGTCACTGTGCGAGATATCTCTCTGAATAAGTGGAATTTTCTTTGCTAAGTTCCTAAACTCAGTTCACTGTGTTTGTGTACTTCAAGCATGTACCTTATGTGGCTTGATTAATTTAATAGTTCAGCATGCCGTACTGTTTTGTGCCTGCCTGTAAGTCAGGCTATGGTACAGTAGTTGATGATTGCGATTTTTTCACCACCGAAGGATAGAAATCGATTTGGAAAATGGACCAGAGCTACTCCACGGAAGGATACTGAGTCAACGAGTAATAGCAGAATCTATCATGTTCATTTCTCTGACGATTTGACAGTAAAATCAGATAATTTTATAGTGAATGGTGAAAAAGTGGATATCTCTCGTGTGAGATGGAAATTACGTCCAGGAACAGTATCTCACATTTTCCTTAATTTGCCGAAATACCTTTCAAGTGAGATTTAGTCCCGTGAGAATCCCAACAGGAAAAAGAACCTAGACACCATCAGGAAAAGAAGAAAGAAGTTTGAAGACGGGAGTGCAGCAGCGAATCGTGAATTAAAAGGTCAGTCTTCTTAGGTTTTTTTTTTTTTTTTTTTTTTTTGCTACTTGCTTTACGTCGCACCGACACAGATATGTCTTATGGCGACGTTGGGATAGGAAAGGCCTAGGAAGTGGAAGGAAGCGGCCGTGGCCTTAATTAAGGTACAGTCCCGGCATTTGCCTGGTGTGAAAATGGGAAACCACGGAAAACCATCTTCAGGGCTGCCGACAGTGGGGCTCGAACCCACTATCTCCAAAAGGTCAGTCTAATGTTCATGGGTTTTTGTTTTAATATACATGTGCTATTTATCTGTATATGTACACTCAAGTAACCTGTGCTTTCCGCAACTTGGGATGCAGGCCGTAGCTCTTATTTCCATTGTACCCTGCCGTGGTATAGTAATTGTAATCTCTCATTTTTCTTCTTGTTATCGATTTTGCCCAGCTGTGGACCACGAAAATAACTCCTTCTTTGGCGCCAGTACTTCTTCATCTTCCTGCTTCCTGCTTCTTTCCTTTCAGCCGTCCATTGTTTTTTCTTCTTGGTCGCTTTTTCTGGCTCTAGAAAACCCTTAAATGTGTGTAACTTCTTTCTGAATGTCTTGATGTCTTGATGTGTGATGTTCGTTTCTTGCAAATCCTTCTTCGTGTTAACAAACCATTTTTCATAAGAGCTGCCTTTCCTATTAGGCTTATTGAAGTGGTTAAAGATTTTCTTAGCAAGTCTGTGATCAGGCATTCTTGAAATATGTCCAAAAAATGTAACTCTTCGCTTTCGAATGGCATCTGAAATCCTACTGCACGTTTTATATATTTCTTTGTTACTGCGTAATCGATATGTGTCAGTACATTTCTTTGGAGCGAGGATTTTTCTTAAACTCTTTCTTTCCTTCTTCTCAATTACTTCATTGTCTTTCCTGGTTGTTAATCCCAAGCATTCTGAAGCATACAAGCACTCTGGTTGAATTACTGCCTGATAGTGGAGTAGTTTTGTCCTAATAGGGATCGCTTTCTTGTTGTATGTGTTTTTTTGTAAGGTGGCTTTCTGGCTGTCTCGCGGTTTGCTTCTTTTTTTTTGCTAGGGGCTTTACGTCGCACCGACACAGATAGGTCTTATGGCGACGATGGGATAGGAAAGGCCTAGGAGTTGGAAGGAAGCGGCCTTGGCCTGGTGTGAAAATGGGAAACCACGGAAAACCATCTTCAGGGCTGCCGATAGTGGGATTCGAACCTACTATCTCCCGGATGCAAGCTCACAGCCGGCCAACTCGCCCGGTGGTTTGCCCATTAGGTTGTATTATCTCACCAAGGTATTTGAATATAACAACTTTATTTATCTTATCATTGCTTGTTGTTACTATGTATCTTGGGGCTTCTTTAATGTTGGTCATGTAATGTGTCTTTACAAATGATATCTGCAGGCCGGTTTTCATTGCTACCTATTTTAAAGTGTTAACTTGTATTATTGCCGATTCAGTATTTTCTGATAACAGTACAAGATCGTCAGCAAATTCTAAGCAGTTCATAGTGATGTTCTCTTTCTTGTATCCTATCCTTATTTGGTCTTTAATACCTTTTTCTGCGAGTTATTTTTCCCATTCTTTGATGACCTTATTCAGGACACAATTGAACAGCAATGGGGATAGGCATTTTTATACACGTATTAGTTACGGAGTAATGCGTTTCCTCTGGCATCATTCCTAAGACCAGCTGATCGGTACTGTGGAGCTTGCCTACTCTAGCGCAGGCTGGTGGGGCGCGCTTGACCTCGAGGAGTCCTCACACTTGTTCTTATATTCGTCACGGTATTATGACAGATGTAATAGTGTGGGCCGTGAAGTAGATGATTCGTGAGATAAGGGAAGCAACGAAAGATATAAGAAACAGTGTTCTTGTTTCGCAGCCATAGCTAATGATGACGTCTGTAGTGCTGCAGGCTGTTAGGCCGCGTAGCCGACGTCTGGCCATCGTTCAAACTGTCACCGCTGCATGCGGCCGTTCCGAACATTGAAGACCTCACAGTCTCGTTTTACTGCGTACTCAACGACTGACTGCACTCCTATCCACTGCCCGATCTCCATAGACATTTTTAAGCGCCTCTAAATGTTTGCAACGCTCTCCTTCACATGAAAAAAACTTCAATGACAGCTCTCTGTTTTGTACTTACGCCATATGCAGTACCATTTGACAACAAAACTATTACGTTAACATAACAAGGAAAGGATCAAAACCCCGCTGTAAGTGGGGGAGGCATACGAAGAACACACCCGCGGTAGCCACGATACCCCTTGCCTGTCGTAGGAGGCGACTAAAAGGGGCGACCAAGGTATGTTGGACTTCGAACATTGTGATTAGTACCATTACGTGGGGAATATCATGGGTGAACATTACTTGCGATTGTTACCACCATGTCCGACTCGTTGGCTGAACGGTCAGCGTACTGGCCTTCGGTTCAGAGGGTCCCGGGTTCGATTCCCGGCCGGGCCGGGGACTTTTAACCTTAATTGGTTAATTCCAATGGCACGGGGGCTGGGGGTATGTTCTGTCATCATCATCAATTCATCCTCATCACGACGCGCAGGTCGCCTACGGGAGTCAAATAGAAAGACCTGCACCTGACGAGCCGAACCCGTCCTGGGATATCCCGGCACTAGAAGCCATACGACATTTCATTTTCATTACCACCATGTAGTTGTTGTTGGATTTCAACTTTATTATCACTTGTAATGTTAAGCTAGTAGTACCAGGTGAGTTGGCCGTGCGGTTAGGGGCACACAGCTCTGAGCTTGCATTCGGGAGACAGTGGGTTCGAACCCTGAATATGGTTTTCCATGGTTTCCCATTTTTAAACCATGCAAATGCTGGGGCTGTACCTTATTTAAGGCCACGGCCGCTTATTTCACATTCCTAAGCCTTTCCCATCTCGTCGTTACCATAAGACCTATCTGTGTCGGTGTGACGTAAAACAAAATTGAAAAAACCTAGTAATAAGCTCAACCTATAGCACTGTAAGCTGTAGTGGTAAGCACATGAAATGCTTAAGTTGTGTGTGAATTTGTATATGATGATGCTACATTTAGAATATGAAACTAGTAGTATTTCTTGTAATATTTTATTTCCATGGAATTGCTTTTTGTAGTCTTGTTGTTGTTGGATAATTATGTTTTAACTTTATTGTCACACTAATGCAAGTGACCATTGTCACCGGGGTATTTCCCGATTGCGGTGTATTTGTTAATAATAATATAAGGAAAACCATGGGTTTACGTTACCTAGGAGCAGTACCATTATTTGAAGAATACAATGGGTCTGGGCGTTGCCTGTGATTAGTACCATCGTGTGCGTCCCACCGATACGGGAGAGTGGGCACTCGGCTCGGCTGCACACACTGGGGTCTAGCGAGAATATGTGCCGAGCGCTGCGCTTGAATGTTTGGTTCCACGGTGTTCAGAATGGGTCTGCGTTCCTTATGAGTAGTAGCCTTATGTGAGGAACACCATGGGTCTGCGTTGCTTGTGAGTAGTAGCGTTATGTGAGAAATACCATGAGTCTGCGTTGCTTGTGAGTAGTAGCGTTATGTGAGGAACACCATGAGTCTGCGTTGCTTGTGAGTAGTAGCCTTATGTGAGGAACACCATGGGTCTGCGTTGCTTGTGAGTAGTAGCGTTATGTGAGAAATACCATGAGTCTGCGTTGCTTGTGAGTAGTAGCGTTATGTGAGGAACACCATGAGTCTGCGTTGCTTGTGAGTAGTAGCCTTATGTGAGGAACACCATGGGTCTGCGTTGCTTGTGAGTAGTAGCCTTATGTGAGGAACACCATGGGTCTGCGTTGCTTGTGAGTAGTAGCCTTATGTGAGGAACACCATGGGTGTGCGTTGCTTGTGAGTAGTAGCCGTATGTGAGGAACACCAAGGGTGTGCGTTGCTTGTGAGTAGTAGCCTTATGTGAGGAACACCATGGGTCTGCGTTGCTTGTGAGTAGTAGCCTTATGTGAGGAACACCATGGGTCTGCGTTGCTTGTGAGTAGTAGCCTTATGTGAGGAACACCATGGGTCTGCGTTGCTTGTGAGTAGTAGCATTATGTGAGGAACACCATGAGTCTGCGTTGCTTGTGAGTAGTAGCGTTATGTGAGAAATACCATGAGTCTGCGTTGCTTGTGAGTAGTAGCGTTATGTGAGGAACACCATGAGTCTGCGTTGCTTGTGAGTAGTAGCCTTATGTGAGGAACACCATGGGTCTGCGTTGCTTGTGAGTAGTAGCGTTATGTGAGGAACACCATGGGTCTGCGTTGCTTGTGAGTAGTAGCGTTATGTGAGGAACACCATGAGTCTGCGTTGCTTGTGAGTGGTAGCCTTATGTGTGGAACACCGTGGGTCTGCGTTGCTTGTGAGTAGTACAGGGCCGGATTAAGAGGGGGGCTAAAGGGGCTGCAGCCCCGGGCCCCGCGTGCCAAGGGGCCCCGGCGCTTGGCCGAACCAAAAATAGTATAAAAAGGCCTGCTGCTCCAACTCCGTGCATGTATATGAATATTTACGCTCGCAAAATATCGAACACGCACTCTTCCTTCCTTCTTATCAGTTGTCCGCTTTAGTATTTCATCACTGCTAGAATCAAGTCTACGAATCTTCGCTATTTACGCACTGTAATTATTGTAAAGGTTATTGTTGACGAAAATTTAAATCTGGCAGCTTGAGAGTACGGGCAGAGGGGGAAGGTGGTGGAGAGGTCTAGAAAGTGAGCGGGAGGGGACAGGGGAAGCACGGTGGAATGCGCATGCTATACTATATCTTTGCATCAGGAAGATAACTTCCAGTTCACCTCTCATTATTGAACCATTCGTAAGTTGCAACTGTAATGTTCTTGTAAAATGGATAGAAAATATCCTAGTGGTGCCAAAAAACGTAAGTTCTGTTTTGTATGTCGATTTGATAGTGATGATGAGACAAATGTAAAATATGTTTTGGCATTATGAAATATTAACATAAAAAATAGAGAAAAATTGCAGTCTATTTAAATACTTCCCTATTCATTAATTTAAGTGGAGGTAGTTCTATAACGACTTCAGTATGCTAGTCTTACGTGATGTTACGAAGAAGGGGCCCCACATTTTGAAATAGCCCAGGGCCCCCAAACACCTTCATCCAGCACTGGAGTAGTAGCCTTATGTGATGAACACAATGAGTCAGCGTTGCTTGTGAGTAGTAGCCTTATATGAGGAACACCATGGGTCTGCGTTGCTTGTGAGTAGTAGCCTTATGTGAGGAGCACCAGGGGTCTGCATTGCTTGTGAGTAGTGCGCTTATGTGAGGTATACCATGAGTCTTCGTTGCTTGTGAGTAGTAGCCTTATGTGAGGAACACCATGAGTCTGCGTCGCTTATGAGTAGTAACCTTATGTGAGGAACACCATGGGTCTGCGTTGCTTGTGAGTAGTAGCCTTATGTGAGGAACACCATGGGTCTGCGTTACCTGTCAGTGATGCCATTATATGTGACATACCATGGGACTACATTACCTGTAATTAGGACCACCATGCGACGAACACCATGAATCTACGTTACCTGTAATTAGTGGCACTGTAGGAGGAACACCGTAGTTCTGCTTTACCAGTGATTAGTATTATTATGAAGGGCCTCAATTTTGGGCCCCTTCGGACTAGCATCAACCCAGGAAAAAAGGAATTATGAATTAGATCCATGGTCACTGTTTCATCACCAATCATCATTTGTTTGAAGTTCTAGTCAGTGGATACATTTTGAAGTTTTAATTATCGTTTCATTTTGTTGCATCTTGTGTCATTAGGCGCCCCTCTATCTGTTATACCCCTTTTTATAATAATAATAATAATAATAATAATAATAATAATAATAATAATAATAATAATAATAATAATAATAATAATTGTACCGTGAGGTACACCTCAACGCCTCACATTTAAATCTTGCGTCTAAAAGAACTCCTCTTCTGGAGAAATCTTGAACTGAAAACTACACCTACTTAAACCGTTACTCAGTAAATGTCACTACAGAAATCTCATGAAATTTTGTTATTTTGAAGTTTCATGTACTGTATGAAATTCTACGTGTTTTGTTTACCATTTATCAAGAAGTTTGGACTTTCTTCAACAGAGGTCACTGCTAAAAAACTACCATGCACCCTGGTGCGAAGTGGAAGAACTTTGATTTGAAGAAGTTTTGTATTCATAAGTTAGTTTTTTACGAAATTATGTTCATTCATTTTTGGGTTGGCAATATTGATCTTTTCTTTCCGCAAGTTTTGAATTGAGCCAATCATGAATTTCTGTAATTAATTTTCTGCCTATCACAGGCTTCTTCCTCGATTCTGAGTGTCACTTTTGATGCTATCCAATAAAATTGAGAGGGTGTGGCTGGTTTATTCATGAAAGGTCTCGAACTTTCCCTGAGGGTTTATAAACTGCGGATTTTCTCGTCTCTTGGCCATTTCATCGTCGTCTAAGAGTGTGTGTCAAGCAGGAGGCGGGAGGCGACTCTTCCATCAGGCAGCAGTTCTTCAGAAAGGTAATGGCCATCTAACATCTTACCTTTGCTAGCTCCACAGTTTAACCTGACGGAAAGGTCCGAAACTTTAACTATGTAACCAACTTCTCTAAAATGTAAGTTCTGCCGGCCAATGTAAAAGTTCATAAAATCTTTAACTGTAAATGTACCCTCTCGTTCTCCCCTTAATATTGGTTTGAGCTGACTACGTTTTGTAACTGGTCATTTTCCTTTCCGTAATGTCTTAATTTATTCTTATACAAGTCACCTCCATAGTTTGGGAATAGCCCCTGTTTCATCGGCCTAGTGCCCTTTAGGGTTTTAAGAATTCACATCTAGGAGTGCAATTATTCGCCTCCATTCAACTTGTGTTTCGGGCCATTTACTTAACCTGTTCTTTACTGCTACGGCCCAATAGGCTGGGTACTAGATACCCCTGCTTCAAATTTTGTAAGTTGTGCCTTGATGGCAAGTAAGTAAAATTTTCTGATATTGCCTTGTGTAGGCTTGAGAACTGAGAGGACGTTAGCTCTTTTTCAGTTGTTGTAAAATTGCCTCTGGGAGGCCGGATTTTGTAATTGCTGGAGCAAGGGCTCATGTATTAGGGGATTTCTGCCATTAAGTAAAGTTGTGATCTTTGTAAATTCGAGCGTGTAGCTCAGGAAATGTAAGCGAGGGGCTTGAAGCCCAGGACTTGAAGAATTCAATACCTGGTATTGTACTGGACTCATTTCCAACTTGCCTATAGGACCTGTATATTGTTATTTGTCGATTTTTTTTTAAATTCTAAAAAAGAAAAGAAAATATAACCTTTGTTAAAGTTGTAAATTCCAGACTTTGTAGTTAGAACCATTCACCCCGGCACCTTCTTTCACCTCTGCGTCCACGGGTAACCCAGTAATAATAATAATAATAATAATCCTCGTGTGGGGATTTACCGGTTACCTCCATCGGGCGCGTCCCATTGGAATTGGGGAAGCTCGCTGGCTCTGCCGCCAGCAGAGTCAGAGGGTAGTAGCGAAATAAAATACCACCGTGAAAAAGCAACTGGGCCCTTGCCAGGGTTACGGCGAAGACTGGTAAATAACCAGAAGCCAGAAAACATCTTGAGGCAACCTCTAGGGCTAACAACCCTAGTTGTAAAAGGATGGGTACCCGTCCAAAGCAAAGTCAAGTCAAAAAGCATGATGGCACATTTCAAGAAACATACCCCAGGGGGTAAATCTTCGGATAAATCCCTCGTCGTGAATGCCACGGAGCACGAGTCTCGTTCGGATTCTGGGGGAGACTCGACATCATGAAAGAGACGAGTCGGAGCGTCTCGGTGTACCCCGAAGGTTCAAAAACTCAGGCCAAAATCTAAAACCTTTCTAGCAACTTTCAACATAAATTCACTTACACAAACCGGCAAGCTGAAAACCCTCACCAAAGCTCTTCACGAAAATCAGATATCCATAATGGCCCTACAGGAAACAAGATATCCAGATGAAGAGATTTTTGAATCCGAAGGCTACCGATTTTTCAAGAGCAAAGCGCAAAGAGGAATCCTCAATGGAGCTGTGATGCTTGGAACCGCGTTTGCTGTTAGAACCAAAATCCTTAAATCGGTTGCAAATTTCGAACCTGTGAATGACAGATTGTCTATACTCACAATTAAATGCGCGAACAAAACCTACGCCCTAGTTAACGCACATGCTCCTACAAACGATAAGAACAAGTCTGATCCAGACGAAGTTGATAATTTCTGGGACCTACTGGATGAAAAATTGAACAAAATCCCGAAACACCATGTCAAGCTCCTTTTGGGTGACTTCAATGCCCAGCTAGGTCGTGAACAGAAGTACAAGAAAGTTATAGGAAATTATCCTGCTCACAAAAGAACCAATCCCAACGGCAAAAGACTGGTGTCCATTTGCGAAAATCACAACCTGCAGGTCACTTTCGCCATCTACCCAGAAAGCAAATGACTTGGCGTTCTCCCGTCCAAGCTCTCGGAGAGTTCCAAATTGATCACGTTGCAATCTCCAGGAGAAACAGCCCTGAGGTTATGAATGTCAAGGTAAAGAAAGGCATCAATGTGGTCTCTTATCAAATTCAAACAAATTCCCGTAAACACAAGGAAGACAACCAAACAGATCACACGCTTCTACAATGATAAACTTCGGCAAAGGGTCGAGGAGTTCCAGGAGAAGGCTAGACCAAATGACTGTGACGTTAACAACGCCAAAAGTCTCCTTTTTGAGGCCGCCGAAGACGTTGCGGAAATCGAGAGAAGCAAAAAGCATGCCTGGTGGAATAGTACTTGCGAATCAGTCCTCCAAGAAACACTCAATGCGTGGAAACAGTACTACTCTACGAAATCAGACAATGATTGGAAAACCTTCAAAACCCAACGTGCCCAAGCAGCTAGGGTGTTCAGAACTGAGAAACGTAAATACGAAAAATCTCTCATTGAAAAGATAGAACAAAACTTTAGGAAGAATGAAAGCAGAGTGTACTACAGAGCCTTCAAACGCAAACTCACTGGCTATAAACCACCATCTCTATGCTTTGAGCGAAAGGACGGCACACTGGCGACGTCAAATGAAGAAAATTGCAGCATTCTGGCAGATTACTTCAAGAATTTACTTAATTGCTCTAAGCCGCAAAGCCCCATTGAGACCAGACCACCCGACAGAGATGAAATCAAGCGCCACATTGCCCGTCTCAAAAATAACAAAACGCCAGGGGAAGACTCAGTAGTAGCAGAACTATGGAAATATGCCCCAGAGGAATCACTTGATATCTTGCAAAAGCAAATAGAAGAAACTTGGAACAAGGAGACCCTACCCGAAGATTGGAAAATAGCTTTGATCCATCCATTGCACAAAAAAGGCAGCATGAAGAACATCAACAGCTACAGAGGAATATCTTTGCTACCCGTGACTTACAAAATTCCAACACTTGCCATCCTGGAGCGTTTGGAAGCACAAGTCGAACATCAAATGGGTGAATACCAAGGAGGGTTCAGGAAAGGTCGCTCAACAGCTGAACAGATCCAAAATCTCAAAACGATCATCAGATATTGTACACTAAGGTCCAAGAAGTATGTGTCTGTCTTTGTGGACTTTAAGAAAGCGTACGACTCCATTGAAGTCCTGCTAAACATCTTAAATGAATTTGGAGTTGATTTGAAACTGCTGGCATTAATTAGAGCCACCCTGACCGATACAAAATCCAAGGTGAAGTTCCACGGATGTCTCTCGCATTCCTTTGACATCAAAACAGGAGTCCGACAAGGTGATGGGCTATCCCCGATACTCTTCAACTGTGTTCTTGAAAAGATCATCAGAACCTGGCGGTGAGATTACAGGAAACCAACTACAGTCCATTGAGAATAGGAACCAAATCCAAGGGGATCGCAACAGACTGCTTAGCATTTGCCAATGATATTGCTGTTCTCTCAAACGACATAGAAACCGCTAGAACTCAAGTTGAAATTTTAAAGGAAATTGCCGAACAAACTGGTTTGGAGATATCGTTTGAGAAAACAGAAGTCATGACTAACATCTAAGAGGCTCCATCAAAACTCCATACAAAATACGGGGACATCACCCGAGTAGACAAATTCAAATACCTGGGTGAGATCATCATGAAAAATGGACTGGACAAAGAAGCACTTCAGGAGCGAGTACGCAAACTAGAAATAGCCTACCAACCATCCCGCACAATCTACAACAAAAAATGCCTTTCCCAAAACACTAAGATACGTCACTATGAAATAGTTCTGAAGCCAGTAGTTCTATATGCAGCCGAAACCCTGTCTCTAAATGCCAACAAAGGACTCCTTGAAGAACTGGAGAAAAGAGAACGCAAAATTTGTGAGAGGAATCTTGGGATCAAAGTACAGAAATGGAACCCATCAAAAGAGATCTAACAAGGAAATCTACAGCAAAATAGAGAAAATTACTGACACAATCAGAAAAAGACGGACACGATTTTACGGTCATCTGAAAAGAATGGACGGAAGAAAGTTAACTAAAGAAATCTTTCACTTTTTTGATTCAAACCCCAAAACCACAATTCCCTGGTTTAGAAATACCATTTTGCAACTGCTACATATCTCAGCTGAAGACGCCCTTAACAGAGATCTCTTCCGCAAGAAAATATTTACGAACGGGCTAAACCGAGACGAGCAACTGAAGAGAAGACACGGTGCCCCTTGGACAGAGGAGCGCAAGCAGGCCCACTCGCAAAGAATGAGGGAAATTTGGGCTCTAAAGAAGGCCAAATTCAGTGTCAAATGCAACAAGACTTAACGTGGTCGTTGATGGCCCCAGCGAATTATATATATATTTTACCGGGCGGTACATCTATACACCGCACATTTGAATTTTCCTCCTTAAGTAATCCCCTACAGGAGAAACTCTGAAGTTGAAAATCTGAATCAATTCTACTGTTTCTTAAAAGATGTCACTACTGTACATTGTGTAATTGTGAAGTTTTCTTAACTGTGTCAATTGCGACGTGTTTTTGTTTGCTATCTAGTAAAAAGTGTGGACATCCTCTTCTAGATGTCACTGCCTAAGAACTATAATTGTGCACCTTGGTGCGAAGTGATGGAACTGTTTTTGAAGAAATTTGGTATTCATAAGTTTGTTCATTGTTAAATTTCTTCCTTCATTTTTGGGTTGGCAATATAACCCTTCTCTTTCCGCCAGTTTTGAATTTAACCAGTCATAAATTTTGTTAAGTAATTTTTAACCAATCCTGTATGTCTTCTCCAATTTTGGATGTAACTTTTCTATCCACCAATAAACGGAGGGTGTGTGGCTGTTTTCTTTCACGGAAGGTCTCGAAACTTCCACGACGGTATAAAACTGCTGACGTTCATGGCTCTTCGCCACTCGTATAACATCTACTCAGTGTGTGAATATTCAGCAGGGGGCGGGAAGCGCCTCGTCCTTCAGACAGCAGTTCTTCAACAAGGTAATGGCCTGTTAACATCTTTATTTGTGGCTACCTCAGCAGTTTAACTCTCGGGGAAGTTTCGAAACCTTTAATATGTAACCTACCACTTTAAAATGTAAATTTCTCTTCTGTCTATGTAAAAACTACAAATCTCTTTAACTGTAAAGCGGGGATAGAGAGTGATTTACCCTCTCGAGCTCCCCTTCATTTTGAAATTGAGGTGACTACGTTTTCATAATCGTTTCTACGCTTCTTTAACGTATTAAAGTTTTCTCATACGGGTCACCTCCCTAGCTTGCGATTAATCCCTGCGTATCGGCCTAGAGCCATTTAAGTTTTAAAAAGTGTATTTAGGAGTGCAAGTTCACGCCTCCAGTCCTTTCTGTACTTTGGGCCAGTAACTTAACCTGATGTTTTGTTTTCATTGCGAAGGCCCTGTAGGTTGGGTATTAAATACCTCTGTTTGTTTGTGTGCCTTGAGGGCAGATAGAAGTGAAATTCGTTGTGTACTTTGATAGGCTTGAACTTTGAGAGCGGGTCTGCTCTTTCCTAAATTTGATTTCTGTGTGTCTCTAGGAGGCTTAACATTGTAATTATGAGCAAGTGCTCCTTGGCATGATTGGGTTTTCTGCCCCTTTGTTCAATTTTGTACCTTGGTAAAGTTGGGCTAATAGCTCAAGGATTGTGATTGTGGGCCTCGACTTCTTAATTCGTTGATCTACTACTTGGTACCTGTTTGTTGTTGTTGAGTCATCAGTCCATAGACTGGCTTGATGCAGCCCTCCATGCCACCCTATCCTGTGCTAACCTTTTTATTTCTACGTAACTATTGCATCCTACATCTGCTCTAATCTGTTTGTCATATTCATACCTTGGTCTACCCCTACCGTTCTTGCCACCTACACTTCCTTCAAAAACCAACTGAACAAGTCCTGGGTGTCTTAAGATGTGTCCTATCATTCTATCTCTTCTTCTCGTCAAATGTAGCCAAATCGATCTACTCTCACCAATTCGATTCAGTATCTCTTCATTCGTGATTCGATCTATCCATCTCACCTTCAGCATTCTTCTGTAACACCACATTTCAAAAGCTTCTATTCTCTTTCTTTCTGAGCTAGTTATCGTCCATGTTTCACTTCCATACAATGCCACGCTCCACACAAAAGTCTTCAAAAACATCTTTCTAATTCCGATATCAATGTTTGAAGTGAGCAAATTTCTTTTCTTAAGAAAGCTCTTCCTTGCTTGTGCTAGTCTGCATTTTATGTCCTCCTTACTTCTGCCATCGTTGCTTATTTTACTACCCAAGTAACAATATTCATCTACTTCGTTTAAGACTTCGTTTCCTAATCTAATATTTCCTACATCACCTGCCTTCGTTCGATTGCACTCCATTACTTTTGTTTTGGACTTATTTATTTTCATCTTGTACTCCTTACCTAAGACTTCATCCATACCATTCAGCAACTTCTCGAGATCTTCTGCAGTCTCAGATAAAATAACAATATCATCGGCAAATCTCAAGGTTTTGATTTCCTCTCCTTGGACTGTGATTCCCTTTCCAAATTTCTCTTTGATTTCCTTTACTGCCTGTTATATGTAAACATTGAAAAGGAGAGGGGACAAACTGCAGCCTTGCCTCACTCCTTTTTGGATTGCTGCTTCTTTTTCAAAGCCCTCGATTCTTATCACTGCAGACTGATTTTTATACAGGTTGTAGATAATTCTTCGTTCTCGGTATCTGATCCCTATCATCTTCAGAATCATAAATAGCCTGGTCCAATCAACATTATCGAATGCCTTTTCTAGATCTACGAATGCCATGTACGTGGGCTTGTCCTTCTTGATTCGATCCTCTAAGATCAGTCGTAAAGTCAGGATTTCTTCACGTGTTCCTACATTTCTTCTGAAGCCAAATTGATCTTCTCCCAACTCAGCTTCAACTTGTTTTTCCATTCTTCTGTAAATAATACGTGTTAAAATTTTGCAGGCATGAGATACTAAACTAATAGTGCGGTAGTTTTCACACCTGTCAGCACCGGCATTCTTGGGAATAGGTATAACAACATTCTGCCGAAAATCGGATGGGACTTCTCCTGTCTCATACATCTTGCACACTAAATGAAATAACCTTACCATGCTGGTTTCTCCTAAGGCAGTCAGTAATTAAGAGGGAATATCATCAATTCCAGGTGCCTTGTTCCTATTTAGGCCACTCACAGCTCTGTCAAACTCTGACCTCAAAATTGGGTCTCCCATTTCATCAGCATCAACAGCCTCTTCATGTTCCAGAACCAAATTATCTACATCGTTACCTTGATACAACTGTTGGATATGCTCCTGCCATCTTTCTGCTTTGTCTTCTTTCCCTAGAAGTGGCTTTCCATCTGAGCTCTTAATATTCATACACCTAGATTTCCTTTCTCCAAAGGTTTCCTTGATTTTCCTGTATGCAGCATCTACCTTTCCCAGGACCATACAGCCTTCGACATCCTTGCACTTCTCCTTCAGCCATTCTTCCTTAGCTACCTTGCACTTTCTATCCACTTCATTCTTTAATCGCCTGTATTCTTTTCTGGCCTCTTCATTTCTAGCATTCTTGTATTTTCGTCGTTCATCAATCAGGTCTAGTATCTCCTGAGTTATCCACTGATTCTTAGTTGATCTTTTCTTCCTTCCTAACATTTCTTCAGCAGCCCTACTGACTTCATTTTTCATGACTCTCCACTCTTCCTCTACTGTGTTTCCTTCGGCCTTTTCATTTAGTCCTTGTGCAACATGTTTCTTGAAACAATCCATCACCCTCTTTTCTTTCAACTTGTCTAGATCCCATCTTTTTGCATTCTTTCCTTTCTTCAATTTCTTCAACTTCAGATGGCATTTCATGACCAACAAGTTGTGGTCAGAGTCCACGTCTGCTCCTGGGAAAGTTTTGCAATCCAACACCTGGTTTCTGAATCTCTGCCTAATCATAATGAAGTCTATTTGATACCTTCCAGTGTCTCCAGGTCTCGTCCACGTATACAGCCGTCGTTTGTGGTGTTTGAACCAAGTATTGGCGAGGACTAAATTATGGTCAGTGCAGAATTCAACCAGCCGACTTCCTCTGTCGTTCCTTTGTCCCAATCCAAATTCTCCTACTGTGCTACCTTCTCTTCCTTGGCCTACCACTGCGTTCCAGTCTCCCATCACAATTAGATTCTCGTCACCTTTGACATATTGTATTAAATCTTCTATCTCCTCATATATTCTTTCAATTTCTTCATCATCCGCTGAACTAGTAGGCATATAGACCTGCACTATTGTGGTGGGCATTGGTTTGGTGTCTATCTTGGCGACAATAATTCTTTCACTATGCTGGTCGTAGTAGCTTATCCGCTGCCCTATTTCCTTATTCATTATTAAACCAACTCCTGCATTACCCCGGTTTGATTTCGTGTTGATAATTCGGTAGTCGCCTGACCAAAAATCCTGTTCTTCCTGCCAACGTACTTCACTTATACCAACTACATCTAACTTTAGCCTATCCATCTCCCTTTTCAGATTCTCTAACCTACCACAACGATTCAAACTTCTAACATTCCACGCTCCGACTCGCAGAATGTCAGTATCCATCTTTCTGATGATCGCCCCCTCTCGTGTAGTCCCCACCCGGAGATCCGAATGGGGGACTAGTTTACCTCCGGAATATTTTACCCGGGAGGAAGCCATCATCAGTACATCATTCATACAGAGAGAGCTGCATGTCCTCGGGAGGTGGTTACGGCTGTAGTTTCCCGTTGCTTTCAGCCGTGTAGCAGTATCAACACAGCTAAGCCATGTTGAGTATTATTACAAGGCCGTATCAGTCAATGGTACCTGTTATACTCTGTTATTGGTTGATTTTGAAAAGAAAATATAACCTTTGTTAAAGTTTTAAATTAACTTAAATTTTGTCGTTGAGACCTATTCCAGCCCGCACCTTCTTTCACCTCCGCCTACTACGGACACCTCCGTAACATATATTATAATTGTACCGGGCGGTACACCTCTACGCGACGCAAGTTCCTATCTTGCACCAATTGAAACTTCTCTACTGGAGAAACCCAGAACTTTAACCACTGAACTAACTCTACTAGTTATCAGAAGAGGTCACTGAGTGTTTTGATTTGCTTCTGTTTTTTATTGATCAAGAAGTGTGAACATTCTCTAACAGATGTCTGTACCAAAAACTATGGTAATACACTCTGGTGTAATGGAATGTACTCTCCTGAAGAAATTTTGTATTCCTAAGTTTTGTTTCTACTAAATTTTGTTCTGTGGTTTGTGGGTTGGCAACAGTTATCCTTTCTTTCCGCCTGTTTTGAATTTAACCAACTCTAACTACCACGGATATCTCCGTAACAATAATAATCACAACGGTAAAACTTCGTGTCATTGCTAAGGAAGGTTTGTAATTACTGTGTGTACAATTTGGTCTTTCTCCAACTTCTCATTTTACAACGACAGAGAGATATGCATTAGTCCTAGTTACTCTAACTGCCCTAGTATACTGGTAGGCCTACGCCTTTCCTTCTATCTGAAAATGACAGAATCTCCAAATTACCTAATGTCATTTGGTACGTTTTGTTCGCTTCGATCTCTCTTACATGTCATATATTTGTATCGAACAGGAAAAGAAGCAAAGAAAGAGACTTCTATTCTACAGACTACAGCTCAAGCAATTTCTTTTGAATTAGGACTTGTTTGTCAAGTCTTTGATTATCCAAAACCAAGCTGGTTGGTCTACCAGTAAATAGAACTCAAGTGAAGTAGTGGGGCAGTTACGAAGCCTTTGTACTTCATTCTGTCAAGGATAAAAGGAATCTCGCGAGGTTCCGGCACAATTGAAAAAACCTACCTTGTGATTTTCTGTTCTTGAGCATATTCAGACTTGAAGAGAGATTGAAAAACGGGATGTCTAATTTTATACGAGCTGTAGATATATTGCCGAGCCCACAGTGTAGGAGTAACGTGCCGGCCTCACACCTGGAGTCCCCGGCTTCGATTATCGGGCAGGTCAGGGATTTGTACCTTGACATAAGGGTTTTTTAAAATGCTATTTGTTCGGGGCATCGACCTATAGAGATCTTTTGCGCCTACTTGCACCATATGATATGAACATGCGTGTCATTGGAATTGCGGAAGTGTAGAGTGTTGAATGTGAGGATAAGGACGCCACAAACACCCTGTTCCCAGGCCAGGGATATTAATAATTTACAATGAAAAACCCCTGACCTGACCAGTAATCGAACCCGTCGGACGCGTTGTCCCCTACACCGCGGGGCCGGACTGACCAAAGTGTTAGTTTGTGGTGCGTTCAGCCTAAGGGTTTACAACTGAGGAGCTATCTGACGGTGACATAGCAGTCTCGGTCTAGAAAGCAAAGAATAACAACCGAGAGGACTCGTCGCACTGACCACATGATACCTCGTAACCTGCAGGCCTTCGGACTGAGCAGCGGTTGCTTGGTAGGCCAAAGTCCTTCAGGGCTATAGAGCCATGGGGCTTAATTGTTTTGTAAATTTATTTATTTATTTATTTATTTATTTATTTATTTATTTATTTATTTATTTATTTATTTATTTATTTATTAGAATCTGCTTTAGGGTACTTTTTTGTTGTTGCTAAGATAGCAAAGTGTTCCGTGGAAGCCAAACACTTGATTTCTAGGTTCTATCCTTTCTTCTCCAGGTGTATTCCACTTATTCCTTCCAACTTCAGAGCTTCTTCCCAGGTTTTCATCACCGGGTAAGTTAGCCATGCGGTTAGGGGCGCGCGGCTGTGCTCTTGCATCCGAGAGATAGTGGGTTCGAATCCCACTGTCGGCAACCCTGAAGATGGTTTTCCGTGATTTCCCATTTTCACACCAGGCAAATGCCGGGGCTGTACCTTAATTAAGGCCACGGCCGCTTCTTCCCACTCCTAGGCATTTCCTATCCCATCGTCGCCATAAGAACTATCTGTGTCGGTGCGACGTAATGCAACTTGTAAAAAAAAAAGTTTTAATCATTTTATCCAGTACGATGTTGAAGAGGATCGGGGGAAATCCGTCTCTTTGTCCGACCCCTGTCGTTATTTCAAACGGATCAGATATTTCTCCTAAGAATGTTACTGTCACATAGAACCACTTTCTCGATTTAGATGTTGCCTGAAAGACAAAGTATACATAACACCAACTGATATTGTGTAACGGAGAAAAATACATAGAATTCTACTCAATGATTTCAAGGCAGAAAGACCAATATCAACACTCAAGGATTTTGGCCTTGCAAAACTCAACGAATTTTCTAGGTATCGTACTCCTACTCCCAATTATCAAGCCCATGACCTCGATCTTTTATAGCTTGTATTCTTCCTTGTAAAAAGGAATTGTGAGCTCGTATATTCCCTTCTTCTCGCGATGAACATCGTCAGGTTGACTCGCGGAGGATTCGAAGCGGACTGCTGGATCGATTATATATCCTACATTGTTGTCTTTGTAAGCAATTATATCGATCCTTTGACTGCTTCCGTTCTCTGCCAACCTATGGATCTTTTTATGGACGGTGAATCCGGTTCATCTTCTTCTTATTATATTAATCAATTAAATCATTCATGTCGTATAGGCCAACTTCGGACCACGTCATTTTAACTGGCTACTTCTGGCTTTGATGTCTGCCCAGCGTTCTCGGTGTCGTTCTTTCCTCTCCTGTGTCCATACCTTTCGTGTTTTTAATTTTGGCTTGTTTCGGAAACTCTGGAACTCTTGAAGTTTCTTCTTAAGTGAGACCACGCTCCTGTATGTCACTGTGTGTGATTCCCACTTTCAAGGTCTTTTCCCACCTCAGTGAACCAAGTCCTTTTGGTTTTCTTTTGGTGAAAGAAGGTAATGATGCGGCCGGTCAGTCTTGTTTGATGCATTCGTGCCACATGCCCATAAAAGATGATTGTTCTTTTCCGGATGATATCGATAATCTTCTCTACTTGGGTGTATAGTTCGTCGTTATGCTACGTGGGATTACTTTCAGATTATTACTTTTTGGGTTAAAACATTTCCGCCACTGAAATTTAGGATATCATTAACTAATCATTCAACCAAGTTTCACTGAAATTTGTTTGGTTCATACCAAACCGTTCCCTTGTCAGTGTAATGTGATGGATAGAGATTGCTAGATAAATGAGAATCCTTTATACTGTCACCATAAAGCGGATAATTACAGGCCAGTCAACTTGACACGTGTTGCATGTAGTTCTAGCAAAGCATTCTTTCTGACTGTATAGGCACGTTTGCGAAATTACTAACTGGTTTCATAAAAGGCAGTTAGAGTTTAGGAAAGGTTATTCCAATGAGACTGAGCTTGTAGGATTACAGCAAGATATAGCAGGTATTTTAGATTCAGGAGGTCAAATGGACTGTACTGCTATTGACCTATCCAAGGCTTTTGATTGGGTAGATCATCAGAGACTACTGACGGAAATGAGTGCTATTGGTCTAGACAAAAGAGTGACAGAATGGATGGCAACATTTCTAGGAAAATGAACGCTGAAAATTATATTAGGCCCTCAGGTCAGTATTATTGGACCTTTATGTTTTCTTATATATATAAATGATATGGGTAAAGAACTGGAATCGCAGAGAAGGATATTTGCGAATGATATTATACTGTATAGAGTGGTAAATAAGTTGCACGATTGTAAGCGACTGCAGGGGGACTTAAACAATGTTATGAGATGGACAGCGGACAATGGCATGTTGTTAACAGGGATGAAAACTCAGCTCGCAAGTTTCTCCAAGAGAAAAAGTCCTCTCAGTTTTAATTATTGTGTTGAGAGGGTGAACGTTCCTTGTGGAGATCACTGTAAGTACCTACGTGTTAATATAAGGAAAGATCTTCATCGAGGTAATCACACTGACTGGATTATAAATAAAGGTTACAGATCTCTTCAAATAGTTATGAAGATATTTAGAGATTGTAGTAAAGATGTAAAAGAGAGGGCGTAGAATTCGGTGGTAAGACCCTAATTAGAGTGTTCCAGTGTATGGGACCCGCACCAGGATTACTTAATTTAAGAAGTGGAAAAGATCCAAAGAAAAGCAGCTCGATTTGTTCTGGGTCATTTCCGACAAAAGCATAAAGCATTATTTTTGTACAATCTTCCCGTATCAGCTGCAAGGTCAAAGAATACATGAATAACAAAAATAGCAGGGCTATGTATGTTCTAAAACACCGTGTCAGCATTTTTTTGCTGAGTCAGCAGGTCATTGACCCCGAGGTCATTAACCCCTAGTACCACGTGCTATTGTTTACAAACAAGACCACGTGCTTTTGTTTACCAACACGAGCACGCGCGTTGCGCGGATTTTGAATAAGAGAGCAAACCTAACCTCATAGTCGCCATCCTGGAGGTGCCTAACCCCAATTTACGAAAATGTTGCAAACTTTGTGCTGGGAAGACTTGGGAGTAAGAAGACGAGATGCTCGATGGAGTATTTTTTTCCGAGCTGTCAGTGGAGAGATGGTGTGGAGTGACATTGCTGGACGATGAAACTTGAGTGTAGTTTTTAAAAATTGTAAAGAACATACAATGAAGGTAAAGTTAGAATTCAAGATAACTAACTGGGACAAATGTTTATAGGAAGAGTAATTAATGATTGGAATAATTTACCAATGGAGATATTTGATACATTTTCAACGTCTTTGAAATCTTTTAAGAAAAGAATAGGTAAGCAACAGATAGGCTATCTGCCACCTGGGCGACTGCCCTAAATTCAGTTCAGTAGTGACTTTGATTGATTGATGGACTGATTCATTCATTCATTCATTCATTCATTCAATAAGCCATCACGGAAGATATCAGCGTACTCTGAAAGTACCGATACAGTTCATAATGAAGCTTAGCGTCTTTACTATCCACGCTGCGCTCAGTACACAGAGACTGCCATACTAGGAGTATGGAAGTTTGACGTCTCAGAGCACGGAACAGGCTGGCCCTTCCTATAAAACAATAATCATCTCTACCTCAAGAACAAAATAAAACTGCTCTAAATTGACTTACTGAGATGCCAACCTCACCTGTGACAATAAGATGGATGCCTTGCCCCGATGTTAGGACCCTTTTCGTCTCTGGATCGCGTTCTTCGCACTGCCATACTCCACCATCTTCTAATCTCAGATTGGCGATGTGTAACTCTCCGGTGATTGGATCAGTTGAAAAGCGATGTGCCTGCTCGTGTTCTTTGATCAGGTGATCACTGTGCCGCCATGTTGGATGGAACTTAGTTCTTGAGTCTGTGTAAAGATCGCACTGCAGTCGCGCTTCCTGGTGCAGGCGTACCATCTTTTCTATCGGAGGTGGAGTTGTGAGTGGAGTGGAGAGAAATTCAAATTGGTCGGTGGTGGTAATGTCAGGCAGTGAGTCGCTGTCATCTCTCGTGGATGTAATCCCTTGTTGAAGGTGACGGAAAGGATGAGAACTGAGACTGCTGCTTGAATCTGTAACGAAAAATACACACATAATAATACCTCAGTGGTTCTAGTATTTTTCCAACACCCACTTTCATACGTCACAAGGGAAGTGTCACACCCTTGGTTTCATAACAGATGTGTTACGAAAAGACCACATGCAAAAGTTAGCTGTCTCTTTCCACTACTGGGCTTCGAGATGGAAGCTAGAATCGTATGTAGCCAGATGATAACATCCCTGCCTCACTGGTGATTTGTGTGTGACCTTCTGTTCACCGCTCCACTGCTGGATTGCTGACAGTGAGGGCCGTAGAGTCGCGATCGCAAGAATTCCGGGTGGAAAAGGGCACAGGTAACGTTTGGGCGAAGATTTTGGCCAACCCTGAGGATGATGGAGAAATAACCAAGACAACGTCACATGTGTTCGTCTTCCAGGAGGTGTGGCTTGCGACGTTTTGCACTCAGAGGCCACTCCCAACTCAATTTTTTTGGGAACTGATTAAGATGTTTCTATGGTTAATCATTCTGGATATACCAGCTTTTCCTAATCAAGAAAACAATTAATTAACTGTAATTTAATTGCGATGAAGTGTGCACGATGTAATCTCACCCAAATACATGGCATTTAATTGTTTGATCAGCGCTGACAATAACTTTCTAGGAACGTTTTTTCAAACGCCCTTGCGTCTCTGATAATCATAATTATTTAATGCCAGGTTATTTTTACTTTCGTTTTTGAGGATAACAATTATTATTAGTAGTATTTAACAGGACTATATTGACGAAAATTAAGGTCATTCTTTCTTACAGTGGTTGAGGGCGATGCAATTTGATAATGAAGTCAGAATCGAGACCGCTAACATTTCAGCCGGACCTCGCACACAAGACTTATAAAGAAACTGGAGAATTTGACCCTCAATAGGTTGACATATATATTACATCTGTTGCCAGAAGGAGCCGTGTTGTTCCTCCCTTCATTCCCCTCTCCCTCGAGCCAGTGGGACGTGTGGACAGGTGAGGAAGCAAGTACCTTCCCCTCCGCGTGTGTTTCGTTCATGCTAGATATCATCGTACTTCCGTTTTCTCCACCTCCCCTCACTCTTCAGATGTGTGCATGTGTTAACGCGCCTGATGGATGTGACCAATGAGAGAGAGTATGTACGCAGGTACTGGTTGTTTCTGGGGGCTGTACTGAATTCTTGCCTGAAATGAATATTTCTGGCCACGAGTTACTAAAGATTTCGAGTGTACAGTACAATCCAATCTGTAGCGACGAGTATCACTGTCCTGTTGCTTACATAAATAATTCAGTGGTTTATTCTGGGGTTTGCAGTGGAAACAAGCAGATTATTCTTTTTGCATGTCGTCTCTCCGTAGCACAATGGTTTATGCCATCACAGTCTTAATGTAGGTTTCTGCATGAAGGGTGGGACACTTCCTTGTTAGACCGTAATATAAAAACAAAGATGGCAGAAATCATAGGGGATCACCTACCAAATGTTTAGGGTAATACCATGACGAACATAAGAACACGTGTGACGACTCCTCTAATTCAAGCGCGCCCCGCTAGGCAGCGCTAGAGTGGGCAAGCTCCACAGTACCGATCAACTGGTCTTAGGAATGATGCCAGAGGAAAGGTATTACTCCGTAACTGATAATTATACACACTGTTTTTTACAAAACAATGATAGCTTGCAATTAAAATACCACGGCAGGGTATAATGGAAATAAGAGCTACGGCCTTCTTCACATGTTACTCTACTCGCCAACTCAATTTGTTGGTTACTGGACTTTCGAAAGCTTGCGTGAAGATTTGGCGGCAAATTACGGAAAATGTGAGGCACTGCTCTTGGACGTAATTTCCATCTCACACGAGAGATACCCACTTTTTTGCCATTCACTATCAAATTATCTGATTTTACTATCAAATCATCAGAGAAATGAACATGACATTCTATTACGCGTTAACTAAGTATCCTTCCGTGGAATAGCTCTGTCCATTTTTTTCAAATTGATTTCTATCCTTCGGTGGTTAAAAATAAATCGCATATTGTCAACTACTCTACCATAAGCTTGTATTGTGTTATAAGTAGACGCTACATAAAGGGGCTTTTCAGCCTCAGTGGCATGTATATAATCATTATCTATAAATTCAATTCAATTCAATAGCCTGACTTACAGCCAGGCACATAACAGTATGGCATGCCGAACTATTAAATTAATCAAAAGCCACATAAGATACATGCCTGAAGTACACAAAGGACAATGAACTGAGTTTAGGAGCAAAGAAAATTCAACTTGTGAGTGTGCGAGATATTTCAGTGAATGTCTCCCGCACTTTTCTATTCCCGGCTTACCGGAACTACCGGAGTACCTGTTGGATATAATCGCTTGAAGTGCTTGCAGTGGCGGGACTACAAACTACTGTACTATGCTATAATGGCCGAGTCCTCACACTTGGTCTTATATTCGTCATGGTAATAGCGTGACCTAAAGAACTACATTTCGATGACAAACTTCCGCACGTTTGATTACATTCCATCTGAAAATCCAAGCTTAATTTTAGAAGTAGCATACTGGTACGTACTTTGTTGAAAAAATACGCGCTATAAATCCCTTTGATTAAATCCAGTGGGACAAAGAATGGAGCAGGTTCATCACAAGGATGTTTCAAGTGTGGCTCATTTAATCACCTCGCCAAGAATTGCACTAATGCCAATAGCACCCCCTCCTGTTCAACTTTTGGTGCAACCTCCACCAACTCGAATAATCGGAAGTGACTATTGGCATCGGCTGAGTCGGCAAATTCACCTTCCCAAGGCTCCGTCTCGGTTAAAACCACCGACAGCTCGGAACAGGGTAGTTCTTCTAACCCCACATTTGAATGCCCTGAAGAATGCCTTAGGATTGCGGCGGAGTCCCCCGCACTTGTACCTTTTCTGAAAGTGGAATTGAATAGGGAGCCCGTTACCCCTCTATTAGACTCTGGGAGTGTTTGTTCTATTATTTCGGCTGAATGCTACTCTAAATTAAAGTCTGTTTGTAAATTTTCTGATTATTGTTCGTCATCGGTTCAATGCGTTTCGGCTAACTCCTCTCCCTTAGAGGCTTTAGGGTTTATTTTGGCCAAAATACGGATCTCTAAATTCACCTGGAAAGTTAAATTGTTTGTGGCTAAGCACTTGTCTTGCCCGGTAATATTGGGAGCGGATTTCATGTCTCATACCCTACTCGTGCTTGACATTCAGAGCAAGTCGTGCACTTTCAAATTTGCTAGTAACTGTAACATTCCTTTGCTTAAGTGTAGTTCTGCATCATGTTCATCGGTTTCGCCTACCCAGGATGAGATGTTGTTAGACCTTAGACATCCACTTGAGGAGCAGGCTGATAGTATTCGTCAATTATGTCAGTCGTTTCCGGATGTATTTTCTGATACTCTTGGTGTTACTGACCTTATTCAATATAAGATTGAGGTTACTGATTCGATCCCGGTTAGAATTCCACCTTATAGGCTATCTCCTCCTAAAATGAAGGCTCTCAAGGAGATCATGGATCAGATGTTAAAGGATGGTATCATGCGACCCTCTAAGTCGGCGTATTCATCGCCCCCATTTTCCTAGTTCCGAAACCTCGAGGTGATTTCAGGCCGGTGATTGACTATAGGGCTTTAAATCGGAAGGTGGTGTTACAATCTGTGCCTCTTCCCGACCTTCACTCTTGCTTTTCATGGTTTCGGAAAGCTAAGTTCTTAACCATCTTAGCCTTTAATCAGGCATACAATTGGATCCCTCTAGCAGAAGAATCAAAACATCTCACAGCTTTTGCCACGGATTGGAACTTGTATGAGTACAACCGCGTGCCTTTCGTGCTTCTCACGGGAGCAGCCATGCTAACGAGACTGCTAGATAAGGTCTTCTCCGACATCAAATTCGAATACTTGTACCATTATCTTGATGATGTCATCGTATTTTCTGAGACCTTTGAAGAACACCTTGATCATCTAAAAGAGGTCCTTAGTCGCCTTCGTAAGGCAGGGTTAACTGTGAGGTTATCTAAGGTAGCGTTTGGTAAGCCTTCCGTGTCATTCCTAGGGCATATTGTGTCGCCCGATGGTGTTTCTATTGATCATTCTAGAATACAGGCCATCCGTGATTTCAAACCTCCTAAGGACATGAAAGGTATTGCCAGGTTCATCGGCATGGTGAATTTCTTCAAGAAATTTATTCCCAACTTCGCTAACAGAGCGAACTTACGACGTAGGAAAGGCGTCAAATTCGAGTGGGGGTAATCTCAACAAGCCGCTTTTGAAGATCTGAAATTAGCTCTTTGCAACGCCCCTGTCGTTCCTGTGCCTCATTTCTCGAAGAAGATCATCGTTCAAACCGACGCCTCGTCGTCGGCGGTGGCTCCTGTGCTTCTTCAAGAAACTGAACTCGGAAGGCGACCCATCACCTATGCATCTAGGACACTATCGGCTCAAGAAGCCAAGTACTCCATCTATGAACTCGAGGGTTTGGCAGTCTTATTTGCATTAGAGAAGTTCCGCCTCTATCTGAAACATGTTAAGTTCGACCTAGAAACAGATAACCAAGCCTTAAGTTGGGTCTTAGCTAGGCCGTGTCGTACCGGTCGTATAGCACATTGGGCCAGCAGGATTTCTGCCTTCCAGTTTGATATTAGGCATATAATAGGATCTGAAAATATTGTGGCGGATGGATTAAGCGGAATGTTTGCTCAGGATGTGGAGACCAATGAACAGGAAGATAGTTCTTCTCTTCCCACGCCCATACCTTCTGGTGTAAATGCCATTCTAACTGATGCCCCCATGTTGTTTAGGTATATTGAAAAATATCAACGTGAAGATCCTGTGCTGGCCCCTTTCTTCTGGGGAACATGTCGTCCAGTATGTGTTGAGGAATGGGGTTTTATGTTGCCCGTCGAGGCATGGTCAAAAGATGAAAGTGGTGGTTCCAGCTGTTCTTGTACCTATGCTCTTCAAGTAACACCATGAGACCCCATTAGGGGGCATTTAGGCATCTTCAAAAATCGAGAAAAGATCCGAGAGATGTTTATCTGGAAAGGTATGGACGGTGAAATTCGAGAATTGGTAAAAGCTTGTAAATCTTGTTTGCTTAGTAAGCCCACCTTGTCAACTAAGCTCGGTCTATTATCTTCTCATCAACCGTCGCCCCCCATGGAACGCCTCTATATCGACTACGTCGGACCCTTCCCCCAATCAAAGGGGAATGCCAACAAATTCATTCTAGTGTGTGTAGATGGTTTCAGTAGGTTTTCCTGGTTATTTCCAACTAAGCTGGCTACCGCACAGTCCACCATTTCTTGTTTAAATACCATATTTGCTTCCTTTGGTCCGTGTCTATATTTAGTTTCTGATAATGCTAAAGTATTTACATCCAATCTCTTCCGTAAATTCTGTTTTGACACATGTAAGTACATCGGCGTATTATCCTCAACCATCTCTGGCTGAGCGCGTCAACCGTAATCTTAGATCAGCTCTCATCGCATTCCAGGTGGGATACGTCTCTGCATTGGTTGGCCTTTGCTTTGAATTTGGCAGTTCATGAGTCCCATAAGTTCACTCCTGCTTCTCTGATGTTTAAATTTGTGTCTAACACGCTGCTCTCTAACCTTTGGTCATTTAATGATATTCTACCAGAGACAATAGATCCCGATAATATTAGAGGTCTATGGAAGAAGGCTAAGGCCAATTTTAAAGTTTCTCATGAAAAGGTTAGGGAAAGGTATGATCGTGGACGGAGGCCCACCAATTTAAAAGTAGGAGATCAAGTCATGATTAGAAACTTTGTTCCCTCGGGCAAGCTTGTCCCCAGATTTCATGGGCCGTGCATAATATTGTATTTTCTGACACCGGTTACCTCATTAGTAAGCAATCCAGCCACAGAGAGGATTTTTAGAGTTCACCTCTCCCAGGTGAACCCTGTGTAACGTCATTGTTAACTTAGCAATCAACGTTTAGCAGCAGTTTGAAGGTTATATTTTGTGGGAGGGCTTCTGCCTCAAAATATTTTATTTTGTTATGTATATTTGATCTGTATCTACGATCTTCCCCTCTGGTTTTTCTGCTGTCAATTCCTTTGTGGCCATTACCAGCCCCCTGTCTCCTGCATATCCACACCATTGGCATAAAGAGCCTTCCACGCCGCCCGGCCCTCAGCATCACCAATAAAGATCGTACCCTCTAATCTCAAGTCTTCAACAACACCTTTCTGTCACTGAGATCTTACTGTTTCAGTGCCCCCGCAGCCGTTCACCGCCGTACTACCACAGAGGTGGGGTACGGGCCCACTCCACTCCCGTGAAGTCTACTTGTGTACGGCGCGCCGGAGTCCATCTTCAGGCAAAGGCTGAAGTGCGGCGCCCCTACCGCCAACTCTCCTGGGGACTGGAGATATACTTCTAATCTGCGGCTTCCTTCACCACGACTACCCCTCCCATAGTAGCGGGAGAGGTGTATCTGAGGGTACTTGAGGGTTCCGGGCGACCTCAACTGGATATCGGCAGCAGCGGCAGTACTTGCCGTCTAAATTATCAACATGTATTTCATATTCTACTGCAACAAAAACACTCTAAAGCTGGAGTTAAACTACCTTATACCTATCTACTTAAAAAAAGCTTAGAAAATTTTCTTCAACTGGAAATAATTTTTTCAAAATTCTTCTGTGTCACCCCTAGGAAGGACATTTGGGAGGGAGGTCTGTACCGGGAGGTACACCTCTACGCCGCGCGTTCAAAATGGTGCCTAAAAGAACTCCTCTATCTACCAAATGTGAAACCAATAATACGACAAATTAGAACTTTACTTTGAAGATGTCACCACTAAAATCTGATATAATTTTGTTATTGTGAAGTTTCCTGCACTGTGAGAATTTCTACTTGTTTTGTTTGCCCTTCATCAAGATGTTTGGACATTCTTCCACAGAGGTGGGAAAAACTGCTGAAAAACTATGGTCATGCACCCTGGTGCGAAGTGAATGAACTTTTGATTTAAAGAAGTTTTGTATCCATAAGTTATTTTTTTACTAATTGATGCTCATTTACTTTTTGGTTAGCAATATTCATCTTTTCTTTCCGCCAGTTTTGAATCTAGCCAGTCCCAAATTTCCATAATTAATTTTCACCCTATCACAGCCTTCTTCGATTTTGAGTGTAACCTTTAAATCAACCAATAAATTGAGAGGGAGTGGCTGGTTTATTCGTGAAAGGTCTCTAACTTTCCCCGAGGATTTATAAACTGCGGATTTTCACGTCTCTTGGCCAATTGATCGTCAGCTTACTAAGTGTGTGTGTCAAGCAGGAGGCGGGAGGCGCCTCTTTCATGAGGCAGCAGTACTCCGACAATGTAATGGCCACATAACATCTTTATTTCTTGCTAGCTCCGCAGTTTAACCTGAGGGAAAGGTCCGAACCATTAACTATGTAACCTAGTTTCCCTAAAAATGTAACTTCTGCCGGCTTATGTAATAACTTCATAAAATCTTTAACTGTAAATCGGGGATAGAGAGTGATGTACCCTTTCGAGCTCCCCTTCATATTGGTTTGAGGAGACTACGTTTTGGTAACTGGTTTTCTTCCTTTCCGTAATGTTCTAATTTATTATCATAAGAGTCACCGCCATAGTTTGGGAACAGCCCCTGTTTCATCGGCCTAGTGCCCCTTAGGTTTTAAGAGTTTGTATCTAGGAGTGCAAGTACATGCCTCCATTCAATTTGTATTTCGGGCCATTTTCTTCACCTGTTTTCTACTTGTAAATAGTGCCTTGTAAGGCCCGAGATGATTAGAGTTTCAGGCTATGTTGCCTTGAGTAGGCTTAGAATTCATGTGCTGTAAAAGTGCCTCTGGGAGGCTTAATATTGCAATTTTGGGAGCTAGTGCTCCAGGTATTAGGGGATTTCTGCCCTTTTGTAAATTTGTGCTCCGTTGTAAGTTTGAGCTAGGAGCTCGAGAATTGTAAAACTAGAGGCTTGTAGCCCGAGAGTGTTAAAGTTCTGAAATCTTGGATTTTTCTACGTCTTGTACCTGAACTGACATTGTTTTCTCACTAAGTGAAAAGTTGTTAAGTTAGTTGTTTTTCAAAAATATAACCTTCAATTTCAGTTTTAAATTCTTTCTTGACATTGTAGTTAGACCCATTCATCACGGCACCTTCCTTCACTTCTTCTGCTCCACCGGTAACTCCGTAACAATTATTTCGTTGCTAGTTGCTTTACGTCGCACCGACACAGATAGGTCTTATGGCGACGATGGGACAGGAATGGGCTAGGAGTGGGAAGGAAGCGGCCGTGGCCTTAATTAAGGTACAGCCCCAGCATTTGCCTGGTGTGAAAATGGGAAACCACGGAAAACCATTTTCAGGGCTGCCGACAGTGGGGTTCGAACCTACTATCTCCCGAATACTGGATACTGGCCGCACTTAAACGACTGCAGCTATCGAGCTCGGTATAACAATTATTATTATTATTATTATTATTATTATTATTATTATTATTATTATTATTATTATTATTATTATTATTATTATTATTACTATTACCAAGAGTTCACATAAACAACACGATTTGTACAAGACGTTATGAAGTTAAGTTTATACATTCGGTGTCCCAAACATCCATCCTTGGCGATAAGTTAAAAATTAGGCAAACGTGTTGATTTATTATATTTTTTTGTACCAGAATTTCTTTGAAACAGTAAATAAATCAGTTTTATGACCCCTGTTAATTCAGTTGTTCATTCCCGTGAATAACAATCACTATATCACCAGTGGTATCCCTGAAAAGTTTCCAATTTATTGTGGCTCTATGTTAGTACGCAAGGGTGAGGTTAGCGCGACTAGTTGAGGCATAAATGAATACATATTGTCCCCTCTCCCTGCCCACAGCGCTCGCCTCTGTAACCATGGCAACACAAATACGTACATGGTGGCGTCATTATGCAAATCCCGCCTGCTGGCCGTAAATCCCCCTATTCGCGAGCCCTTGCTTCATCCTCCCGTATCTTGTGCTGTCAGCAAGAGTCTGCCTGCAGGGCCATACTTGTTAACACACACAAACTTCCACGGAGTTCCGGAAATCAAAATTCAGAGGCTTCAATTACAATGAACATTCTGAATAGCACTTTTCTCCAGCGTCTAATATAATCATGCTTCTATTGCCTGTTGTACATCCTCCTGTGGGTGGGGGCGGTAGAATAACACCCACGGAATCCCCTGCCTGTCGTAAGAGGCGACTAAAAGGGGCCCCAGGGGCTCTGCACATTGGAGCGTGGATTGGCAACCACGGGGCCCTTAGCTGAGTCCTGGCATTTATTCCACTTACTTTTGCCAGGCTCCTCACTTTCATCTATCCTATCCGACCTCCCTTGGTTAACTCTTGTTCTTTTCCGACCCCGACGCTATTAAGTTTGCGAGAGCTAGGGAGTCTTTCACCTTCACGCCTTTCATGGCCCTTCTCTTCCTTTGGCCGATATCTTCATTTTTCGAAGTGTCGGATCCCTTCCAATTTTTCCTCTGATTAGTGTTGTATAGAGGATGATTGCCTAGTTGTACTTCCTCTTAAAACAATAATCACCACCATCACCACCACACCTGTTGTACACCAACAAATTTTTCTTTCATTTCAATCCTTCATAACAAACCCTGTCAAATCGTGTCGAAGTTTGTTCAGCATTGTTGAAGGTTTGATAAGATTTGAAAAGATTTGGCTAGCTTTGATAGCATTTTGTTTCATTCATGGAGGAAAGGCAAAAGCAGTTGTAGTTCTTTGACTAACTGTGGGACTTTACAAAGGTAAAATTAAGTGTATCCTCCTAATTCAATACATCATATAATTCCATTATTAGTTGGAGTAATCAAATTCAAACAGGTTTCGACTCATTTGAGCCATCTTCAGTGAAAAAGGGGTTGGGGGGAGTTTGAAGTAATTTAAATAATAAAGCTAAAAATATGTCAAAAACATAATGAAGAAAAATGAAAAAACAAAAGAGAAACATGACGGAAATAAAAACAGCACAATCTATATATATATAAAGTAGCTTGTCCTGACTGACTGACTGACTGACTGACTGATTCATCATCGCCGAGCCAAAACTACTGGACATAAAGAAATGAAATTTTGGGCATATATTCATATTAAGATGTAGGTGCTCGCTAAGAGAGGATTTTTGGATATTCCGTCGCTAAGGGGGTGAAAAGGGGGGTGAAATCTTAAAATGAGTGTGTCTATATCTCAAAACTTTAAAAGTTTACAGATGTGAAAATTGGTATTTAGAATCTTCTTTAAAAATAAAGAAACACGTATTTTTTTGTTTTCAGACAATCCCAATAGGAGTGGTGAAAAAGGGTGAAAAAGTGGTTGAATGCCTTTAATCAGGATACGCTACTTATATCTCAGAAACTGAAGATATTACAGACCTCAAAATTGTTACTTTTGATCGCTGTTAAAAATAAAGAAACACATATTTTTTTCTTTTTGGAAAATCCAATTAATGCGAGGGTGAAAGGGGGGTGAATTTTTAAAATGAGTGCATCTATATCTCAAAAGTTTTAAAGTTTAGAGATGTAAAAATTAGTATTTAGAATCTTCATTAAAAATAAAGGAACACGTATTTTTTGTTTTCGGAAAATCCCAATAGGAGGGGTGAAAAGGGGTGAAAAATGTGTTGAATGCATTTAAAGAGAATACATATAACTCAGAAACTGAAGATATTACAGACCTCAAAATTGGTACTTTTGATCGCCTTCAAAAATAAAGAAACACACATTTTTTGTTTTTGGAAAATCCAATTAATGCCAGGGTGAAAAGGGGGGTGAATTTTTAAAATAAGTGCATCTATATCTCAAAAGTTTTAAAGTTTAGAGATGTAAAAATTGGTATTTAGAATCTTCATTAAAAATAAAGGAACACGTATTTTTTGGTTTCGGAAAATCCCAATAGGAGGGGTGAAAAGGGGTGAAAAATGGGTTGAATGCCTTTAAAGAGAATACTTATATCTTAGAAACTGAATATATTACAGACCTGAAAATTGGTATTTGGGATCTACTTTAAAAATAAAGAAACAGGTATTTTTTCGTTTTGGGAAAATCCAAATAATGGGGGGTGAAAAGGGGGATGAAATTTTTAAAATGAGTGTATCTATATCTCAAAACGTCTAAAGTTTATAGATGTAAAATTTGGTATTTAGAAATCTCCTTTAAAAATAAAGAAACACGTACTTTTTCGTTTTCGGAAAATCCTAATAGGAAGGGTGAAAAGGGTGAAAAATAGGTTGAATGCCTTTAATGAGGCTACTTATATTTCAGAACCTGAAGATATTACAGACCTGAAAATTGGTATTTGGGATCTACTTTAAAAATAAAGAAACAGGTATTTTTTCGTTTTTGGAAAATCCAAATAATGGGGGGTGAAAAGGGGGTAAATTTTTAAAATGAGTGTGTCTACATCTTAAAATTTTAAACGTTTACAGATGTAAAAATTGGTGTTTAGAATCTCCCTTAAAAATAAAGTAACACGTATTTCTTTGTTTTCTCTAAATCCCAATAGGAGGGGTGTAAAAGGGTGAATAATGGGTTGAATGCCTTTAATGAGGATACATATATCCCAGAAACTGAAGATATTACAGAACTGAAAATTTGTATATGGGATCTCCTTTAAAAATATAGAAACACGTATATTTTTGCTTTTGGAAAATTCAATTAATGGCGGTTAAACAGGAGTGGCAAATTGGGGTGAATTTTTTGAAAGACTATATCTACAGAATATCTGAGAAGCGTAAAATGTTACAGACGTAAATAGTGGGTATTTGGAATCTCCTGTAAGTGTAAAGAAACATAGGTGATTTGTCTTTGGAAACTCCACTTAATGGGAACTAAAATGGGGTGAAATTTTAAAATGAGAATTTCTACAGTATATCTCAAAAAACTTAACATGTACACAAGTGAAAAATGGTCATTTTTTATCCTATTAAAAATAAAGAAAAGTGTATTTTTAGTTTTCGGAAATACAACTTGGGTAGTGGGGGGTGGGGGCGTAAAAGTGACTGAAAATGGTGTTGAATTCTTTTAATTAGGCTACTGATATCTCAAAAATGAAGATGTTACACACGTGAAATTTTATTTTTGGAATCTGCTTTAAAAGTAAACAAACACGTATTCTCGGAAAATCCAATGAAGGGGATTTGGAGTGTTAAAGGATAGAAAAAATTAATTGACTTAATTGTATGAGAATTCATACATCTAATAAAAACTAAAGTTGTTACAGACGTGAAAATTGGCATTTTGATCTCCTTTAAAAACAAAGAAAAGCGGGTTTTGGGGGGGAAACAATCTTGGGGGGGGGGGGCGGGAGTGAAAAGGAGTTGAATTCCTTTCATGAGGACACATAAATCAAAAACTGAAGAGGTTAGAGTGGTGATAACTGGTATTTAGAAGATCCTTTACTATTAAAGGAACAAGTATTTTTTGCTTTAATATCACTTTGTGAGGGAGGGGTGGGGGGAGTGTGGAAGGAAGTTAAAAACGTGAATTATTTTTAAGGGGATACTTATATCTCAAAACTGAAGGCAATAAACGTGAATATTGGTATTTGGAATCTCCTTTAAACATAAAGAAACACGCCTTCTTTTAATTTTTTGGAGGGTGGGGTTAAATAAACTTAACGGCGGTGGGGTGTAAAAGGAGGTGAGACCAATTGATTTTACTGTTCGTAATGTACTTATAAGGAGCCTCCGTTGCTCAGTCGGCAGCGCGCCGGCCTCTCACAGCTGGGTTCCGTGTTTCAAATCCCGGTCACTCCATGTGACATTCGTGCTGGACAAAATGGAGGCGACACAGGTTTTTCTCCGGATACTCCGGCTTTCCCTGTCATCATTCATTCCAGCAACACTGTCCAATATTTCATTTCATTAGTCACTCATCGATCATTGCCCCAGAGGGGAGCTTCGGCAGCCGGCACAATTCCTATTGTCGCCGCTAGATGGGGCTTTATTCATTCCATCACTGATCCTGTCGAATGATAGGAAACAGGCTGTAGACTTGCGATGTACTTATTCTGATCATAAACCGATCATTTTTAATCTTTCCTGGGTTCTTTTTCAACAGCCATATTTTCCTTCGGAGAACGTTCTTAGATTAGAGAAGATTCTCCTGGCATATAAATAAAAATGTAAACACATTTGAAATAAACGATAGGAATGAGATTGGCCGTCAAATTGTTCACCTCTATAATAAGGTCAATAATACACGGAGGTATGTCATTCGTATCGCCAGAAATTCCGCACACTTGCCTACGCGCAACAATGGTGCTGGTCACATTGTTAGCAATGACAATGGCAGCAGATGTATTTTACCGCCAAGTAGCGGTCTTGCATATTGCTGTGGGGTCCAGAACATCAATAATAATAATAATAATAATAATAATAATAATAATAATAATAATAATAATAATAATAATAATAATAATATCCTGGACCGTCGTCAACATGTGCGGACCGTGCTGGAAACGGGTCCTGGACGGGTAATGACTACGATTGCAGTCCGGCCGCCGGTTTAGTACCGCCAAGGCACCTAAGAGGACACCACGCCGGATCTCCTCAAGGATTTGATCCACATTAAAAATGCTTATAGGAAAGCATGGCTAAGATTTAGGAACCCAACTGACCGGGTGGAATACCTGGACCCAGCCCGGGAAATACGAAATCGATTGCTGGAAAGAAAGATTGAAAAATGGGAGGAACGTTGCCGTAATCTCTCAGTAAACGAGTCAGATCACGAATATCGGCGGGTTGTATATAAAACGATAAGCATTCAATTATAAATTTCAGTATATTACCGTAGCGAAGCACGGGTATCTTGCTAGTATACAATATTTACATCATATGGAGCAATAAAAAACTCGTTGCGATAAAATTCAGTGAATACAGGGGTTAATACAAAACATAATTGAATCTAAAAACTGTGTTAACCTAAGAAGTAAGAAATTAAGACAAATTATACAGATGGAAACGAACAATAAGTGCACATAGCGAGGTTACGGACCTCTTAGTCTACAAAATGTTAGTTTTATAACAATCCAACCCTTTGTAAAGTGAAAACCGTCGATACGATATGATTCTAATACCTTGTAATGTAACTGTGGGATACATTCTTAAAAATAGAAGAGAAACGCGCAATAAACCATAATTTACGTGGTGAAAATGTTAATGTGGTTATATTCAACATAATTTTTGCAATGTATTTACTGTCATAACATTATTTGCAGAGGTTACGTTGTATTAATTTACTCACATTAACTGAATAAAAATGACAGCAATGCAACGGAAATTCGTATCTTATTACATGAAAGCATATGAGGAATTTCATAATAATAATAACATGCGAAGATCGTCAAAAATCACCCCCTGTGGGCGAGGACGCAGCCGAGGAATACACCCACGTTATCCCCTGCCTGTCGTAAGAGGCGACTAAAAGGGACGAATACATTAGGACCATGAGACTACTTGTGATTAGTAACATTACGTGCGGAACACCTTGGGTCGCCGTTACTTCCGACTAGTACCACCTTGCGAGGAAATCCATGAGTCTATATTACATAGGAGCAGTACCATTATGCGAGAAACACTATGGGTCTGGGCGTTGATTGCGATAGATATCATCGTGTGTGTTTCACTGTGTTCAGAATGGACCTGCGTTACCTATGAGTAGTACTACTTTATGGGAAACACCATGGGTCTACGTTGCATGTGATTAGTACCACTTTGTGAGTAAAACCATTGGTCTGCCTTGCCTGAGAGTAGTACCATAATGTGAGCAACACCATGAGTATACGTGGTCTGTGATTAGTTCCACTAAGTGTGGAACACCATGGTTCTGCGTTGCTTGTGAATAGGGCCCTTATGTGCGAAACACCATGGGTTTGTGTTACCTGTGAATGGTGCCATTGTATGTGACATACCATGGGTCTACATTACCTGTGATCAGTACCGCTATAGGAGGAACACCATGGTTCTGCGTTGCTTGTGAATAGGGCCCTTATGTGCGAAACACCATGGGTTTGTGTTACCTGTGAATGGTGCCATTGTATGTGAAAAACCATGGGTCTACATTACCTGTGATTAGTACCGCTATAGGAGGAACACCATGGTTCTGCTTTACCAGTGATTAGTACCGTTATTAGGGGCCGGTGACCTGGATGTTAGACCCCTTTAGATAATAAGTATCATCCCAGTAATTAAGATATTGTGAATTGGATCCACTGATTGTTTTCGTTTCACGATTTTTTTTCTTTTCATCATCATTCGTTTTAGATTTTAGTCAGTGGAGACTTTTTAAGTTTTAATTATCGTGTCATTTCGTTGCAGTTCGTACCATTAGGGGCCGATGACCTAGCTTTTAGGCCCTTTAAACAACAAACATAATCATGATCATCTTCATAAATCGATCATTGCTGCAGCGTTTACGTATAGGCTATTGTACGGTAATAAACATAAAAGCTGTCCACTTCCTTCAGATATTTCTCTTGCAATCTCCTCGTATGCTGCCCTTTTATTCATTTTATTGAGTCCACTGAACATAGGCAGGGGTGTGCCTCACACTTAGCAACTGATACACATACAAGAAACCTCGGTCATGAAGAGCCATTTTTATTATTTCGATTCCCGTCCCGGCAATCCCAGCATGCCTAGCGGCATAGCGCGCACCGTTCAGACTCCAATTCCATCGATCAATTCTGTCCAACACTTGGCAATTCCTTGATCAAATTGAACTCGTTCTAATTCGCTTTCAAGACTTTAAAAGACTCAAGATTTACCGAGTATTTTAAGTGATTTGACGAGTAAGCTTGTGAAGTGTTGACAATTCTTGGGAAGTCTCGAATTTGACAACAATTTGCTCGTGTACAACAGGCTTAAGACTTCCAAGCCTCCATAGCTCAGGCGGCAGCGAGCCGAACTCTCACCGTGGTTCAAATCGCGGTCACGCCATATGAGGATTGTGCTGGACAAAGCGGAGGCGGGACAGGTTTTTCTCCGGGTATACTCCGGTATTCCCCGTCATATTTCATTCCAGCAACAACCTCCAATGTTATTTCATTTCAACTGTCACTCATTGATGATTGCCTCAGAGGAGTGCGACAGGCTTCGGCAGCCAGCACAACTCCTATCTTCGCTGCTAAATGGGGGCTTCATTCATTCCATTCCTGACCCGGTCGAATGACTGGAAACAAAACAGGCTGTGGATTTTATTTTTTCTAACACTTTCTATATCTCTCAATAAATGTTAATTAGGGTAATTAAAATAGTGTTAGAAAACAACCACAAAAGAATGTTATTTTTGACCTCGTAAATATAACACTAATGTTATTTTTCTTCTTCTACCAATTTTCCTCATAGGTATGGGGTTGCCAGTGCGAACTGTTTCACACATGTTGATGTGGCCCTGTTTTACGATCGCATAACCTTCCTAACGCCAACTCTATACGGAGGAATATAATTACTTTAATAATTTTAATAATTTTAATGTTATTTGCTTTACGTCCCACTAAATACTTTTACGGTCTTCGGAGACGCCGAGGTGCCGGAATTTAGTTCCGCAGGAGTTCTTTTACGTGCCAGTATATCTACCGACACGAGGCTGCCGTATTTGAGCACCTTCAAATACCACCGGACTGAGCCAGGATCGAACCTGCCAAGTTGGGGTTAGAAGGCCAGCGCCTTAACCGTCTGAGCCACTCAGCCCGGCAAATATATAATTACTACTGCATGTTTCTGTTGGTAGCGTGGTGTCTTGTCTGTCCTCGAGCAAGAAGAATTAATCAGAAGTCATTAAAATCTCCGACAGGCGGGGAATCGAACCCGAGACCCTCTGAACCGAAGGGCGGTATGCTGACCATTCATCCAAGGAGTCAGACAAATGTAATAATAATCAAATTATTTTTATTTTATTTTTCTTTCTTCCTTTCTTTTTTCTTTCTTTCTTTCTTTCTATCTTTCTTAATCCCTTTACTCTCCAGGGTCGCTTTTTCCCTGGAACTCAGAGAAGGATCCCATCTCTACCGCCTCAAGACCAGAGTCCTGGAGCGTGAGACTTTATGACGGGAGATACAACTGAGAAGGAGGACCAGTACCTCGCCCAGTTGGCCTCACCTGCTATGTCAAAAAGGGGCCTTGCCGGGAGATGGAAAGATCGGAAGGGATAAACAAGGAAGAGGGAAGGAAGCGGCCGTGGCTTTAAGTTAGGCACTATCCCGGCATTTGCGTAGAGAAGAAGTAGGAAACCACGGAGAACCACTTCGAGGATGGCTGAGGAGGGAATCGAACCTGCACCCCCCGGGGGTGGCAGCAAATTGCACTAACCACTACACCACAGAGGCGGGCTATTGCTCGAAGGTACACCCGCCCCGTGCATTAAAAACGAACGCCTTGCAGAAGACCATCTAGATCAGGAAACCTGAAACTCATTTTGGAAATAGTCTCAATATTTCTCAACAGATGTCGCTACTACCATATTATGTCGCACCCTCGCCCTCTGGGGTGAAGATGAAGTATTACAATTCAAGATAAATTTTGTGTGTTAATGTTTCCTAAACTGGAATATTTAGTGTTTATTTCTGGATGTTCTTTCTATCTCTTGCAGCCAACTTAGAGCGTTGGCCAATGTGAAATTTTGTACATTTATTATCTACCAATCAAAATTTTCTGATATTTATTAAATTTACCGATAAGAATAGTGGGTGTGTCAGGGCCTTGGGCCAGAGTTTTCTGGAACTTTTCTCTCCGCTATAAAAACCGAGAGCTGGTGAGCCATGTTGTCTTGTGATCGTTCCAGTCTAGAGTGTGTTCGTAACGGAGGCGGAGGCTGCATCATCCATCTTCGGGAGGTCCACCCGCTCAAGGTAATGGCAGATTCCGATTAACATGTGATAGTCTTTCAAAGTTACCTCAAGGGGAAAGTTTCAGATCTTTAGTAGTGTGACTTTTATTTTCTCAAATGTAAATTTCAAACAAGTTGAAAGAACTTAACTGAAATCAGGGAATAGAGAGTGAAGTACCCCCTTGTGTTCCTTCTCAATTTGATATTCAGGTGACTGTGATTAAAAACTTTAAAATCTAGTAATTTCCATGTATGTAACTAGTAATTTCTGTAACTTAAATATTTTTCTCCACCTAGTCACGTCCATAGTATAGGAGAGCTGGTCGGGCCATAAGCCCAAATAGGGTTTTATGTATTTCATGTAAATTTCAAGGTGTGCAAGTGTTCGTCTCCTTACCATTTTGGTTTTCGCCAGTCACTTTAACCTTTCGTGTTTTCCAAAGGCCATGCGAAATGGGTACTTGTTACCCCTGTTAAACTCTATTTCATTCATTTCGTCTTGAGGATATCAGAGTGTTGAGCAGTTAAATGTAGGTTGTGCCTTTGAAGGCCTGGACAGTGTAATTGGGAGCTTCAAGATCAGCCTGTAAAATTGTTATCTCATTATTCTAATATTGTCTTTCGAGATCACGAGATAAATATGCACCTGATTTTATTATTTTATTGGCAAAGTATAAAATTTGAAAAGAAAAAGAGAGAAGGAAATATAGGTCCTATTTTCAAGTTTTAAATTAATCTTCTGTCTTTTTCAATATCCACCCATTCATGCCCGCACCTTCTTTCACCACTGTAAACCACAATATTTTCGTAACTATTATTATTATTATTATTATTATTATTATTATTATTATTATTATTATTATTATTATTATTATTGTCAAACCCGTTGTATAGCGGTAGGTAGCATGCCTTTTGCCTGGAGGCCCCGGGTTGAAATTAAGGCCATATAAGGGATATTTTGTCGAGATCTGGGGCCTGGTTTGAGATCAGCTTAGCCTACGTGATAACAATTGAGGAGCCAAGAATAAAGGACTCGTCGTGTTGATCACACGACACTTCGTAATCTGCAGGCCTTCCGGCTGAGCAGCGGTCATATGTTACGCTATGGCTCGACGGGGTTGTTGCACCATGGGGTTTAGTTTGTTGGTTTTTTGATTACGATAAAGTCTATATTTAAGGTAACACCCTAAAAATTCAAACTGGTGGTATGAGGTCGGGCGATATGGGAGGCCATAATGTTAGTTAGATGTAGCGTATGGGCTATGGTGATATCACTCGGATACCTCACAGAACTAAAAACACTTAGTTCCATTGTTGTTTCAAAAAACACCAGGATCCGTGCAGTATGAATATAGATATGCCATTTTAAAAACCAGCCGTTCCCGCTACACAGAAAACATGGTTATCAGTAAGGTTCGGGTGTTAAGGAAAAGTCATATTTCTTCCTGCTGTCATTTTATCCGGATTTGAAAAAAATACCTGTGAATGATGGGATCCTAACCCCGTTTAAAGCATTTTTATGTTGCATATAAATGCATATTTCGGCCATTTTTATTGCCTTGGTAATATTTTGCTAAATTCAGTGTTATAAGGTAATATTTTGCTTACATTTTGAGCGTAATACATAAACAGTTTAGGTAATAATAATGATATTTGCTTTACGTCCCACTAAGTACTCTTTTACGGTTTTCGGAGACGCCGAGGTGCCGGAATTTAGTCCCGCAGAAGTTCTTTTACGTGCCAGTAAATCTTCCGACACGAGGCTGAGGTATTTGAGCACCTTCAAATACCACCGGACTGAGTCAGGATCGAACCTGTCAAGTTGGGGTCAGAAGGCCAGCGCCTCAACCGTCTGAGCCACTCAGCCCGGCAAACAGTTTAGGTAAGAGTAGGACAGAATTTGTTGGAAGAAAGCAATATTGGTAAAGGCGTTAGATTGTTTGTTGAGTTGTATATGTATTAGCTTTAGAGTGACTATCGTAATTCTTATTCTGAGATTTCTATGCTTGTTGCCAGATGATCGTCACACTTTAAGTTAAAGTCTCCAGTGGCACGTCAACACTTATACCGGGCGAGTCTCTGGCGACTGGGAACGTGCTGGTCATCAAACATGCGGGGCTTCCTAGACAGAAAAGAAAAATGAAGATCGTGCCTTGGAGACGGAATAAGTGATGTTACCCTGGAGACCTGTGAGGAGTCCGGGCTTCATCGTACAGCAGACGGCCATGACACAATCTCCTGGGCTCGCACTAGTTCTTGTGTGATAGGCCTATTAATGTTCTTCTCAGCTGAATGGTCAGCACACAGAAGGCTCCACTGGATTCGATTCCCGGTCGCGTTTGGGATTTTCACTGCGTGTACTTAATTCTTCAGGCCCAGAGACTGGGTGCTGAGTTGGCACGTAAGCCAGGGGTACAACCTTTCTCTTTCTCCGCTTTTAATCCTGAACGTAGTGATTTTTAGTTATTTTTAACTGTTAGATTTGATTTAGTGTCGCTAACCATACAGTTTAGGGACCATACTTGCCGATACGACGTTTTTCAGTTACTATTAATCTTTCACGTTGGTACTATACAGTCATGGTTTATTTCCTGACTTGGGAGAATTACGTATTGCCACTGCCGTATTGTTAAAATCGCTAGTGTTACACTTGCGGGCATAATTAAAGCAAATTTTCTTTTCCTGTAGGATTGTAAATCTATTTGGGTAAGACCAGGTGAGTAGAACTGTGGCAAGTTCGAATAATGTATTTAATAACATAATTGGTGTGAAATGACGAACGCAGCATTTTAATAATACGGTCTATTTCGTTCATTTCGCACGTATTAAATTCAGCTGGGATGTACAGTATAAGAAGCAAGAAAAATCTGCCAGAATTCCCCCGGAAAGGAAAGCAACATTACCTCCTCTATAAAGATCAGTTCAGTTCAAACGGAAGGAAATTTCATTATCAATGTAACTTAAGGCGACACTCCGGAGACAAAAATCGATATTATGGTCACTTTGGTGAAAACTTTTATGACTGAAATTGAAAGGATTGAGTTTCTTTTTTCTGATCACGAAGTTATTCCGCTGAATTCAAACATTTTATCACTGTAATAATGCTTCGTTTGCCAATTGTAATTCTACATTTAAATCCCATTTTCTCCCATAATATTCTGCCAAATGTGTCAAACATTGTATGGTATATGTATCACAGCTATAATTAAGAAACCTGCTTATGGAATTTTTGATTGCAGTATTTTTTCAAGTAGTAGGGATTTTTAAGTCCAAAATTTTAGAACGTAAACATTACACACATTTGAGTACGGTATATCTCCTTATATAAATTATGTACAGAAAAATCGATACGTAGTGCTTTTAAAAGAAGTATTATCTACCTAATTAGCAATGTACATGTTAATTAAATTTCATGAAAAAATGGAATTAAGAACTTCAAAAAATATTTTGGAAAACTATTAATTGTATATGAAAGGAATGTTCGTGATATCTCTACTTTTATGTATGTGACATTCCCACAAAGTTTCGTGAAAATCCATACATTAGGTAAAAATATCCTTTAATCTCCGGAGTGTCGCCTTATCTTGTTACGACTCTGGCACGGTTTGCAGACTTAGCTATTGTGTATTCTTATTTACTCACGGCATAAGTACATGAAATATATTAGTTTGTGTGTATTATTACAGCCTGGTTTCTCTTGTCAGGCAAATAATAGCAAATTTCAAGAAGGGGGCTGAATTATTTACACCAGGCAAACACCGAAGAATACTATTATAAGTAATGCGTATATCAAAATAAATGCAGAAATATATAACATGAAATTGAGTGAGGGTGGAAGGTGTGTATCCTTAATTCCTCATAAAGCTTAAACACCGACTTCCTGATTGATCATTTACTTGCCTAAGGGAATACACTGAGGATAGTTTATTGATGGTTATGTGTCGTGATTTTAGTGTGTAATTAGTCCAGTTGACAGCAGTGATAAGCCATTAAAGAAAGAGAATAGGGCAGCGATATCCGCCTTTTAGTGCATAGCCTTACGTGATTAGTACATAGGGTAAGCACCAGGAAGGGGTCAGTCATAAAACTGTCACGTGATGAGTCCTTCAATTAGGAAATAATAAAAACTTCTTATTCGTACATATTCTCCGTTACACGGAAACATGGTCATCAGTAAGGTTCCGGTGTTAAGGAAAAGTCATACTGCTTCCTGATATCATTTTACCCGGAATTTGAATGATGGGATCCTGTCCTCGTTTAAAGCAATTTTATGTTGCATATAAACGCATATTTCGGCCATTTTTATTGCCTTGGTAATATTTTGCTCAATTTAGTGATATAAGTAGGGTTGCCATAATTGTCTGCCACAAAACCGGGACAAATACATATTAGCAAATAATTCCTATGCTTCACTGTACCTACGTGATCTTTGATGTCACTTTTCCCCCCATGTGCAATCGAAAAAGAACAACTGTAAAGAAAAATATTATTTTTAAATTACCAAGTCTGACTTCAGGTAAACGGTAAACCGTAAACGAAATTCTTTCATCAATCATTTGTTCAATTTCTTATATAAAAAATTAAAACTTACTTGCATAGTTTACATTCCGCCTCATATTCACTTGTACCTCGTTTTATTGAAGGAAAATCTTTGGCGTATTCACCTTTAAATTTCGTTTTCCGTTCGATGCCACGCTTAAAAATGTTAAATAATCACTCACTCAGTATATCACACTGAATTTAATCGATTCCTACAGATTCTTCTTCTTCGAACATAGAATAGAACAAGATTCTTTCCAGTATTCCAATCGAAAACAATCTCTAACACCGGAAATACGTACAAAGAAGCGATAATTCGATAGTTTACTCTGACTACTTCATGGATAAGATCGATAAGGTAAAATTTAATGGATACTTCTTGAGTCTCGAGCATTCAATTTACTCGAAGTTTTTTAAGATATTGGACGGGCGTTTAAATTGTATTTCGTTTAGGAGTGAACATTTCGCTCGAGCAAATCGTGTAAAAACTAACAGAAAATTAACAGAAAGAAGACTAAGGCAACGATCACGATTAATAAGAACGTTGCATGTCCACACTTTCTTCGGCTGGGTGGCACTTCTCTCTGCTGCAGCTCAGTCGGCCCAAGAATAATTAAAAATCCGAGACTTTTAGTCAGCGGGACGGGACATTATTTATACCACTCTAATCCGGGACAATCCCGATTTTCCGGGACGTATGGCAACCCTAGATATAAGGTAATATTTTCTTATATTTTGGGCATTTTACATAAACAGTTTGAGTAAGAGTAGGGGGTGGTGGTGGTGTTGATTATTGTTTTAAGAGGAAGTACAACTGGGCAACCATCCTCTATTAACACTAATCAGAGAAAAAAAATGGAAGGGATCCGAAACTTAGAAAAATGAAGGTATCGGCCAAAGAAAGACAAGGGCCACGAAGGGCGTGAAAATGAAAGACTCCCTAGCCCTCGCAAACCTAATAGCGTCGGGGTCGGAAAAGAACAAAAGTTGACCAAGGGAGGTCGGATAGGATACATGAATGGGAGGAGCCTGGCACAAGTAAGTGGAAGCAATGCCAGGACTCAGCTGTGGGCCCCGTGGTCGCCAACCCACGCTCCAAAGTTCAGAGCCCCTGAGGCCCCTTTTAGTCGCCTCTTACGACAGGCAGGGGATACCGTGGGTGTTATTCTACCACCCCCACCCACAGGGGGTGTAAGAGTAGGACAGAAGTTGTTGGAAGAAACCAAAATTGGTGAAAATGAAATGGCGTATGGCTCTTAGTGCCGGAAGATCCCAGGACGGGTTAGGCTCGCCAGGTGCAGATCTTTTAATTTGACGCCCATAGGCGACCCGCACGTCATGATGAGGATGGAATGATGCTGAAGACAACATATACACCCAGTCCCCGTGCCAGGAAAGTTAACCAATGATGGTTAAAATTCCCGACCCTGCCGGGAATCGAACCCGGAACCCCTGTGACCAAAAGCCGGCACTCTAACCATATAGCCATGGAGCCGGACAACCAAAATTGGTAAAGGCGTTAGATAATGTAATTGTCTTTCACCAGCTTTGTTTAATATACCTTGCGGAAAAAAATTCGAAGTTGTTATCAAGGTAAGCAAGGTGTAATGTGCGAGGAAAGAAAACTGAATGCATCCGATTTGCTGACGACTTGGTGGTCCTAGCAGAAACTGAGGAAATGATGAATATCATGCTGGAAAAATTGAGCAAATCGTGTAAAAACTAACAGAAAATTAACAGAAAGAAGACTAAGGCAACGATCACGATTAATAAGAACGTTGCATGTCCACACTTTCTTCGGCTGGGTGGCACTTCTCTCTGCTGCAGCTCAGTCGGCCCAAGAATAATTAAATGGGCAGACGCCTCGTTGCCTGTCACCTCCCCTCTCCACAATGGTTTGTTACAGCCTCATCAAGGATGTGAACATTTCGCTCGAGAACTCCGCATGTCCGGCTGTCCAGTCGCCGACGTCATCCGACTCCGGGATTACTTCACCTCTGGGCCTGCACCGCAGATCCTCATCACCTTCCGGGATGTCACCGACCAAGTAGCCTGTCAAACCAGAGGTGTAACCATCGACGGCCGGCCCTATGACGTGGTCCGCCCTACTGAGTCCATATTAAGTCAACTCTTCTTTAATCCTTCCCGTGCTCCCTCTGTTTCCACCCCCCACTCGTACATTCCCGTCCACGCTTGTCACTTCTGCCACTAGTACCCCATCCACTTTTACTCTTACTCCTACCACTAGCCACTCCTCTCCTATCATGTCCATACCTGCTACCTCCCTCTCTCCTAATTTACCCCGTCCCCAGCAGCCCCTTGCCAACCTCTTGGATGCCACCGTCGCAACTCAGTCACTTTCCCCGGAACAAGAAGACTCTTCTACTGTCACTCAACAGCTATCTCCATCCCGGAGTTGTGTCATCCGGGGCATTGACCCTGCCATCAGCGAGCAGGTCGGGCGTACCGTACCTTCAACTCCAAGGGCCCGACGTTCATGGTTCGCCTACGACTATCATCAGCTGCCGACGTCGACCATCTCATCACTACCGGCGTCCGATTTCGCAGGCGAACTTACCGCGTGGAGCACTCTCGCTCCCCACCCCGTGCCTCTTCTGCTAGCCCACCACCCGCCCACGCCACCTACCCCGCCTCCGCAAGCCATCTACCAACCTGTCCCACAGCCACCCGTTTTTCTACCGCCCCTCCCCATTATGGACCTACTTCGCCTTCTCGCCACCTCAATAACCAACATTACCACAACCCTCTATTACCTCATGTCGCAATACTACCCCACTCCTTACTCCACCTTTCCGCCGACCCGCCCCCCCCCCCCCATTGTCCCAGCTCAATATATGTGAACTAATTTGTAACTCTATGTAAAATTGTATCTATACCGACTTGCGCGCCCGAGATACGTCAATATGTCAATAAATTTCTCGTCCCTCTTCCCATGGTGTTTGTGGGGGTGTGCCTGCGCGGGGTGCTTTGCGGGTCTTCCCTGGGTCCCGGCTTCTTGTGACGGTGCCTTTACGCCAACTTCATTAACTATTTTCCCCCTGTGGTGTGTACGACACACACCCCCTACATTTTATCTTCTTCATTGATTCTTTCCGCCGAAGAGCTCCTTCGTTGAGCTGATGGCCCGCCCCTGCTCGTATGAGGAAAGGGAATGAAATAACTTGTTTTCGCTTCGCTTCGAAGAAGGATGTAACAGCGAAGCTAGTTCTTCCAGGTGAAGAAATAGAACAAGCATGCGCATTCAGATATTTAGGAAACACAATCAGAAGTGATCTACTGTATATTGTCTGGAGGAGGTGAAGTGTAGGATCGTAATGGCCAAGGAAGCATACATGAAACATAGTGTACTGATGAGTGGGCGACTGAATATGGATCTTAGGAAGAGCTTTGTGAAGTGATTAAAGGAAGCGTTGTTCTTTATGGGCCTCAGACTTAGACTTCGAGAAAGGTGGAAGAAAGAAGAATTTGAAATGTGGGTATGGAGGAAAATTGAGAAGATCAAACTTGCAAGACAATTTAACGAATAAAGTAGTATTAGAAAGGATAGGTGAATAAAGGACTACAATATTGAAAACCATTCAAAAGAGAAGGAAGAATTGGTTAGATCACTGTTTACGAAGAAAATGTTTATCAACGCAGGCATTGGAAAGAAAATTTCCAGGGAGAAGTCTGAGAAGAAGAAAGAGGTATCAGATGATGGAGAGTGTGAAAGTTAATGGAAGATACTGGAAGACTAAAAGGAGGGCAGAAGACAGATCGGCTTGAAAAATGCATGCGAAAAGCTGCTGATAGAGAACCGACGATGATGGTGATGATTGTTTAAATTGAACCATCGTTTTTAACAAGTTACATGTTATCTACGTTGATATTCAAGTACTCTAGTAGATGTATTTTTCTCTCTTTTCCAGAAACAGGTAGCTAGCAGGTTTAGAAGACGCGATTCCGTGAACGTACGCCGACAGATTCCAAAACGCATGCTAATACATTTTTTGCTCCATCTTTGGGAGAACAATGAAAACTGCGCCTCAGAGCTGATACTGAATGAATGTGATGTTGATGACATTGTTGGGAAAGCTTACTGATCGTTACATGTCATAAGGAGGCTCCTTAAAGGATGCAACAAGGAATTAAAAGAGAAAAGTTCGGCCAACAGTGTTTGTGACCCTCACTAGGAATACTAGCTGATATACAGAGGAATATTGTATAATAGTGCATTTTAGGGAAATGTTTCCTATTCTTTTTAATTTGAAAATCAGTGCTTGATAATAATGTATATTTGTGTATCATTTGCTACCGGGGTAGACACCTCATTTGTAAATAAGTAATTATGATTTCATTTGATGTATGAAGTTTGAACGCACCTAAAAAACCTCTGTCAGTTTTCATGATTAAATGTGTCTGCTGTATTACACGTTTAATATTAGTAACACTTGCTAGCTGTCCCTAAAATGCTTAAGTTATATTTTACAATTTTTAGGTCATACGTATTTCGTTTTAGGGCATGTTTTGCTATTCTCTCAGTCCTGAATTTCCAAACCTTAATTATGAGAGTATTTAGAGGTCGTAGTGAGGATGTAAAGGAGAGGGCGTATACGTCTCTGTTAAGACCCCAAATAGAGTATAGTTCCAGTGTTTGGAACCCTCGCCAGGACTAATTGATACGAGAACTGGAAAAGATTCGAAGAAAAGCCTGGCTCATTTCCGAAAGAAAGGGTGGCGTTATGAAAATGTTGCGAAATTTGGGCTGGGAAGACTTGGGAGTAAGGAGACGAGCTGCTTGGCTAAGTGGTATGTTCCGAGCTGTCAGTGGAGAGCTGGCTTGGAATGACATTAGTCGACAAATAAGTTTGAGTGGTGTTCTTAAACGCAGGAAAGATCACAATGTTAAGATAAATTTGGAATTCGAGAGGACAAACTTGGGCACATATTAGTTTATAGGGAGAGGAGTACCAGGCGAGTTGGCCGTGCGGTTAGGGGTGCGCGGCTGTGAGCTTGCATCCGGGAGATAGGGGGTAGCCCTGAAGATGGTTTCCTGTGGTTTCCCACTTTCACACCAGGCAAATGCTGGGGCTGTACCTTGATTAAGGCCACGGCCGCTTCCTTCCCATCCCTAAGGCTTTCCTATCCCATCGTCGCCATAAGACCTATCTGTGTCGGTGCGACGTAAAGCAAATAGTAATAATAAATAAAAATAAAGGTAGAGGAGTTTGGGATTGGAACAATTTACCAAGGAAGATGTTCAATAAATTTTCTAATTCTTTATAATTATTTTAGAAGAGGTAGGTAAACAACAGATAGGGAATATGCCACCAGGGCGACTGCCCTAAATGCAGAACAGTGGTGACTGGTTGACTGACCACATCATTAAATCTCATCTTATAATAAATACACTAAAGTTAAATTAATATTAGGTATGCGCCTATGTTCTTTCGAGTCATAACTTATTTGTCATATCAAGTCGAAAGAAATCAAGATATAAGAATTGTAAATAAACGAAAGAAAACATAACATCAAATAAACTTTTAACAAGGTCTGACGTGGAAATGGACTGTATTGGAAGAGTGAGTTTCTAACAGGAGGAGATATCATTAAGTTATGAAGGTGTATGGTGTACTTAGCAAGCAGCAGGGACAGAAAGTTCATTGAATGTTAAATTCATTTGTTGGAAAAACAAGTCAGCAAGACGTAAATATTTAGCATCATGCCATTCAGTTCAGAGATTCGTGCATTCTATTCCAAGCCAAGTTGAGTATTTACGGGTTGTAGTAAGGATGTAAAGGAGAGGGCGTACAAGTAACTCGTACGAGCCCAATTAGAGTATGGTTCTAGTGTATGGGACCCTCACCTGGATTAGGCCCTACTTGATTCGAGAACTGCCTCTTCAGACAAGCAACTCAATGTTGATAACATCCTAGGGATATGAACTACGAACTTTAGGTAAATAAAATATAATAAAGAATGACAATAAATTTGTTATTCCGAAAAATTACAATTCTTAATCATAGTTATCCGATCGATTAGATTAGCAGTTTTCCTTTTTTTTTTTTACCACTACGAGCGCTAATGTGAGTCAATGCGGAGTTTCACGTAACTACAAACGGTGTGCACATTTTTCAAAAAGTTGAAAAACGCCGGCCGGCATTGAACCACGGAACACATTACAGAAACAATTATGTAAATAAGTTAACTTGGCTAGGATCTGAATAAAAAAGAAAATTAGTAGAAAAATGAGGAACTTTACGCTGTTTTTTCGGAACTGCATTTAGGACGGAAGTGATTTTCGAAATTTTCTCTTTTTTCACTTTGATATAGCTATCCAAGACTCACAATTTGAAACCTTTCCGGCCCACTTTAGCCCTTCAACTTTCCGCAAAATTGAGGAAATTGCTTAATTGTACTTTTTTCATAGTACAGGGACCCCTAGGAAATGTTTCCACATTAAACATCCAAAGAAAAGCAGCTGCATTTGTTCTGGATGATTTCTGACAAAAGAGTAGCAATACGAAAATTCTGCAAACTTTGGTCAGGGAATACTTGTGAATAAGGAGACAAGCTCTTCGACTAACCGATATGCTCCGAGCTATCAGTGGAGAGATGTGGAATAACACACGGTTTCACCATCGCGCACGCTGTTAGGCAACTTACCATAAATATTGCTGTTCATAAATTCAGTGTCACACTGTACGGTTACAGTGGTTATAGTTTCTGATAACCACGACTGAGTGCTTCAAGTCTCTTCTTGACGTGTATCCTGGGCTGAGAAAATGTTGCTTTAGAAAAACGACAAGACCAATTTTTTGGATGGCTGAAAGAAATTGTAACTTGAGTATAACACTACGAATGCATGTCGCTATAACTATATATATAATTCATTACCATCAGACAAGTAGTTTTCCTTGTATATATTTTTTGCTTGAGAATAAGCCCAAAACCATGACAATATTTACTCCAACCACAAATAAAAAAGAATTAATGATCTTCAAAAGATATTGTGTCCACCTCTGTGGTGTAGTGGTTAGTGTGTTTACCTGCCACCCCCGGAGGCCCGGGTTCGATCCAGGCTCTGCCACGAAATTTGAGAAGTGGTACGAGGGATGGAAAGGGGTCCACTCAGCCTCGGGAAGTCAAATGAGTAGAGATGGGTTCGATTCCCACCTCAGCCATCCTGGAAGTGGTTTTCCGTGGTTTTCCACTTCTTCTCCAGGCAAATGCTGGGATGGTACCTAACTTAAGGCCACAGCTGCTTCCTTCCCTCTCCCTTGTCTATCCCTTCCAATCTTCCCAACCCCCCCCCGCAAGGCCCCACTTCAGCATAGCAGGTGAGGCCGCCTGGGCGAGGTACTGGTCATTCTCCCCAGTTGTATCCCCAACCCAATGTCTCACTCTCCAGGACACTGCCCTTGAGGCGGTAGAGGTGGGTTCCCTCGCTGAGTCCGAGGGAAAAGCCAACCCTGGAGGGTAAGCTGATTAAGAAGAAGAAAAGAGAAAAAAATATTCTTTTAGACGCTCTAACGCAGAATTCAACAAGGAAAATATTAATATAACTCGTTTTGAAATAGGCCTGTCGGTCCATGTGTAATTAACGCCTAAACTCAAGTGTCCGTAATAAAAAAATCCGATAGATCTAGTCGACAGTCTGGCCAAACACGGAGCACGCACTGCCTTACACCTCTCATTACGCCTCTTCAGCACTGATTTTTACGTAAATAGGAAAAGGAAAGCTTATGCTGAATGGAACTCTCTGGAACAGGGCTACTCAACAATCAGCCAGCTGTCCCACCACCTCGGGATGAGGACACGAGTTCGCTCTTTATTTCATTCTCTCTCCCGCTCTCTCTGCATATATCTCTCCTCTCTGCCTCTCACCAAGACATTACGATACTTGACGAGTCTTTTTGTAATAACTGAAGGAAGTTTACTAAGAGACTGCACTCGGCATAAAATTAAGCCCGGAGAGTGAGTGAACTGCGAAACTTGATCTTCAAGAGCAGAGATTAATGAACTTACCCTCGCACACTAATACATTACATCCACCGCTCTGCTTTCTATGAACTGCTCGGCATTCATTTTGAAAGACAGGGGATCATGTTCGATGAGTGTTTTTCTTTAATTGAGAATCTACATATTCAATGGCCAGATAATTGCATATTTCAATATACTTCTGTCGTATTCCTCTGTTTAAAATATATATTTGTTTAAGAGAGTTCATGACTGAAATTTGGAAATTCTACAATTTACCATTCATCACAACCAAATTCAAAACACAAGCATATATTAACAAGATAAAGCCTTCGAAAAAAACAAAATCATGACAAACAACAAACACCCACCTCAAAGTACAAGAACAAAAGATTGAAATAGTAAAAGAATTCAAATATCTCGGAGATTTATTTATTTATTTAGCGTATGGCCCATACAATCAAGTTGAGTTCAGATATAAATTATATACATATTTACATAACAAGAAAACAATGAACAAGAAAACACTCCTTACAACTGAATGTCAAGATCACTGATCCACTGTATTGCTTCTGGAGCTGCCATCAGGAAATCCACTTCGCTGCCTGTGTATGCCCGCGTTTCACACTCTCTGACAATATGATGTATTGTTTGTCGTGCAGCTCCACAGTCACACACGGGTGTCGGCAACTTGTTCCATTTAAACAGCACGTCTCTGCATCTGCCATGGCCTGTTCTTATTCTGTTCAGAGCAGACCATGTTTTACGTGGTAGTTGGAATCCACTTGGAAGTTTGGCATTCGAGAATATACTGTGCAGGTGCGTCTCCGTTGCTGCTTCCCACCGGCTTTTCCACTCTGTAGTTGGGTTGTAGCTTCTAGCAACCATGTCTAAGGCGTTACGTAAAGTTGGATGGCGTGAACGTAATCTGTTTTGGTTGATAGTTCGTAGATCTTCGTGTACAGGCAGATCGGGGTTCCTTAAAATTTTATTGAATTCATTGATAAGAGCGGTGGATCTGCGTAAATCAGATGGCATTATTCCAGATAGAAGCGGGAGCCAATGAGTTGGTGTAGATCGAATTGTGCCAGTTATTATGCGCATAGTGGAATTCAATTCAGTATCAATGAGTTTTGTGTGATGACTGTTCATCCATACTGGAGCACAGTACTCAGCACTTGAATATACCAAGCCTAAAGCTGAAGACCGTAAAACGCTTGCCGAAGAACCCCAGGTAGTTCCACAAAGCTTATGAATGATTAGTTATGCAAATCAACGGAATCCAGGAAAAAGAAACTTCAACTGGCCTTCCAACTAACAAAAGATACGGACAGCAAGAAATCACATTTGTGGGGGTCAAAAATTAAACTTTATGAAACAGTGATTTAACCAGAAGCACTGAACGCAGCAGAAACACTAAACATGAAATTCAAAGGTCACGTGGAAAAACTCGAGCTAAAAGAAAGGACAATTTTAAGAAAGATCATAGGACCAAAATTTCAGGACAATAAGATAACATACATCAAGAATGAAACGCTCTACAGAAAAATTGAAAAACCCTCAGATACTATGCGAAAAATAAGGATACATTTTTACAGTCGTCTTCTCGGAATGAACTCTAATAGATTAAACAAAAAAAATATTTGTTTTTTTCTGTAACCGCAAAATAAAACTCAACTGGTTTAAAAAGCTGAAAAAGATCTAGTAGAATTAAAATTGACAGAAAATTCACTATTCGATCGAACAGCTAAAGTAATAAGTAAAGACGAAAATATAAGGTTCAAAAACTAAACTAAAAACTAAACCTATTATCTCAGAAGACGAGAAAAAACGAAGATCAGAAAGAATGAAGAGATACTGGGTACTAAGAAAATAACAACACACAAAGAAATGATTGATTGAACGTACTCCAAAGAGTGTGAAAGGAAAGAATAATAACAAATGACACCGAAATAAAGTAAATAAAGCTTCGCTAACAGTGCCTTTTCCGGTAAAGTCAACATGCCGCGATTGCAGGCGCATCTGCCGCCCTCTCTCATGACAGATCCTTTCATAGCGTACACGGGTCTCATACGGCATCACTGACGTGTTGCTGTCCATCACCATCTGTTGGCCTGTTTGTGCACTCGTTGTTGTTGTCGGTAAACCCCTATGTCATGTAAAGCATATGTGGTTATTTGTAGCTGACGTGTTGCTGTCCAGCGCCACCTGTTGGTCATATTATGTACTTAATTTTGGTGTCAATAAAACCCCATGTCATGCCAACCCTGTGTGTCAATTATTATTATATGATAGAGCCCCACACAAAATTTGGAGTGAATTGGTTGGTTGCAAAGTTAATGACAAATAATATTTATGTTTTACATGTTTCCTGGAAAATACTCCATGCGGCACAATTTTCATTATTTTTCAGTTATAATTTGGCATACTTGTCAAAATACTCGTATCCTTAATAATAACTCGGGGTTTTGCAGTCACCTACCCGTTCCACACCCACCTTTCATCTTCATCTCTACGCTACTTCCGTTACAAATATGACCACCACCCTCTACTACCTTCTCTTACAATACTATCCTACTCCGTACTCCAACTTCCTTCCGCACCCCCCTCTTGTACCATCTCATTCGATGTAATATGTTTTTGTAAATCTATGTAGAGCCTTTCGACATGCGCGCCCGAGATACGTGACTATCAATAAACGTCCTGTTTCCTCTCCTCTGGGTACTTGTACGGGTAGGCTTGTGCGGGGTGTTTTGCGGGTCTTACCTGGGGCGCGACTTGCTGTGATGGTACCCCTGCGCCACATTCATTTATTCATTGTCTGCCTTTTCGGTATGTACAATACATACCTTCTATAGTTACTTTTCTACACAAATTTTTTCCTTCTATTGCCGAAGAGCTCCATCGTTGAGCTGATGGCCCGCTTCCCCCTATTGGGGAAGAATTGAAATAACCGACTTTACGTTACGTTACCTATTGCAGTCATGTATACATTATTAGAGATCTATGGTTTTCAATTTTTCATTACTTGTACAATAGGCAAACCTCTAGTTTGGTGCTATTTTAGGAACAAAAGTATGAAGGTAATATTCATCTGATAATAAAGTGCAGAACTACTTTTAATTTCTGTACATATTTAAACTTTATCAGAACATTTCAGGTCAGTCTGATTTATTTAATTAATTAATTAATTAATTTATTTATTTATTTATTTATTTATTTATTTATTTATTTATTTATTTATTTATTTATTTATTTATTTATTTATTTATTTATTTATTTATTTATTTATTAGATACAGCCTATGGGGGCCCATTTTACACTAATAATAATTTGAAATAAGTATAAAAGATAACAAACTCTCTCGCAAGGAGCATTTTATACATAGCAATGAGGCGATAATAGTTTAGGCTAGAATGGAACCATACTTGCTTTAAAACTGCTCTGGACAGTAAATTACTCCCTCAGATGTCTCTCTCCTCTTACGCACAGCGTAGGCCTACAACAAGTTATTCGAGCGGTATTATTGAAATGGTAGTCCGAAAAACTTTTAAGCCAGGGTGAGAGAAAGGGGTTGGGCTACCGTGCCGCTACCATTTAAATACGGTATTTAGTGCTTTAAAACGGCGTTAAGGTAAAACTGATAGGGGAATTTGAAAGAGGAAGAATTTGGGATGTCCGCCTTTGTGGTGCAGTGGTTAATGTGATTAGCTGCCATCCCCGGAGGCCCGCGTTCGATTCTCGGCTCTGCCACGAAATTTGAAGAGTGGTAGGTGGGCTGGAACGGGGGTGCACTCAGCCTCTGGAGGTCAACTGAGTAGAGGTGGGTTCGATTCCCATCTCAGTCATCGTAAAAGTGATTTTCCGTGGTTTCCCACTTCTCCGGGCAAATGCCGAGATGGTACCTAACTTAAGGCCACGGCCGCTTCCTTCCCTCTTCCTTGTCTATCCCTTCCAATCTTCCCATCCCCTCGCAAGGCCCCTGTTCAGCATAGCAGATGAGGCCGCCTGGGCGAAGTACTGGTCCTCCTCCCCAGTTGTATCCCCGACCCAATGTCTCACGCTCCAGGACACTGCTCTTGAGGCGGTAGAGGTGGGATCCCTCGCTGAGTCCTAGGGAAAAACCAACGCTGGAGGGTAAACAGATTAAGAGAAGAGAGAAGAATTGGGGATATTAAGGTTAAAATTGAAAATTCGAATTTTTTGGTCACAAAATCGTAGCATTTAAGTCATAACTCCTCTTAATCCGTTTACCCTCCAGGGTTGGTTTTTCCCTAGGACTCGGCGAGATATTTGAATTATTTTAATATTTCAATCTTTTGTTCTTGGACTCTGAGGTGTGTATGTGGGTGTTCATTGTTTGTGATGATTTTGGTTTTTTCGAAGGAGATGTGAAAAATTATTTGAGCTGATGGTTTCTCTAGTTCAAGGATTTGTTCCCTTTATTCCTCCATTATTATTATTATTATTATTATTATTATTATTATTATTATTATTATTATTATTATTATTATTAAGTGCCTTTGCTGGTGGGACCTAGTGTTTACAGTGCACTGTATCTCCTGGTATAGGCTTGAGAATTTTGTTACTTTCTGTCCCGGTCTTATCCTTGGCTTTGACAATATGAAAGTGACTGAGGTATGAGCGATGCTAGTAATGCCATTCCTTGTGCAGCCAGTCCTTGCTATGAATGGTGTGAAAATATTGCTCATGGGGCCGGTTGGTGCATGCATATCAGTGGGCTTGGTAGCCTGATATGCAATATCAACTTCTGGCTCTGTGAGTGGTGGTGTTGGTGATTATTGTTTTAAGAGGAATACAACTAGGCAACCATCCTCTATATAACACTAATCAGAAGGAAAAAACGAAGGGGTCCGACACTTCGAAAAATGAAGATACCGGCCAAAGGAAGTCAAGGGCCACGAAGGGCGTGAAAATGAAAGACTCCCTAGCCCTCGCAAACCTAATAGCGTCGGGGTCGGAAAAGAACAAGAGTTGACCAAGGGAGGTCGGATAGGATAGATGAATGTGAGGAGCCTGGCACAAGTATGTGGAAGGAATGCCAAGACCCAGCTAAGGGCCCCGTGGTCGCCAACCCACGCTCCAAAGTTCAGAGCCCCTGAGGCCCCTTTTAGTCGCCTCTTACGACAGGCAGGGAATACCGTGGGTGTTATTCTACTGCCCCTACGCACAGGGGGTACTGGCTCTGTGAGGAAAGCAACGGAAAACTACCTCACTCCTCATTTCCCTACTACGCCTCTTCAGTGATGCCTAGGCCATCTATGACACCTGATGGTGGAGCTGTTGAGGATCTAGCCATCCTTAGGGCTGAAGACTGAACATACATTATTATTATTATTATTATTATTATTATTATTATTATTATTATTATTATTATTATTATTATTATTATTATTATTTCCGAAGAGGCCTGCTCATTTCAGTTCAATTCTTCATACCTACTTTGTTGTTTTCTCTTCCGTTCCTTCCAGTATTCTTTCAACCCTTCACTAGGTCCGTAGGTTGTTTCTTTCTGTCCTCGGACCACTTCGCACCAGGTTTCTTGTTCAATCTTGCTTGGAATCCTTCCATACTTACTACCCTCTTTCTAAAAATATCTCTGCCCATAGTTTCTTCTTCTCTTATATTATTTCTTTCTAAATCTTTCTTTCCTTCTTCAATCCAGCTAGTTGTTGACTTTTTGTTACAAACGAACTTGAAAATCCTTTTGTTAATCTGGAATCATCCATTCTGTAGACCGACTCGTTGGCTGAATGTTCAGCGTACTGGCCTTCGGTTCGGAGGGTCCCGGGTTCGATTCCTGGCCGGGTCGGGGATTTGTTAATTCCAATGACCCGGGGGCTGGATGTTTGTGCTGTCCCCAATATTCCTGTAACTCACACACCACACATAACACTATCCTCCACCACGAAAACACGCAGTTACCTACACATGGCAGATGCCGCCCACCCTCATCGGAGGGTCTGCCTTACAAGGGCTGCACTCGGCTAGAAATAGCCACACGAAATTATTATTATTATCCATTCTGTAAATATGTCCGAAAAATTTCAATCTCCTCTTTCTTATGCTTTCTGTTATGTTTTCTATGTTCCTGTATATTTCCCCATTTGATCTTAATTTCCACATTTCTGTTGTTTTCACAGGGCCTAAGATTTTTCTCATGATTCTCCTTTATAGTACCTGAAGTTTCTCTAATCTATAGTCTAGTACAAGGCATTCACTTGCAGGTAGGCATTCCGGTTTCACCATTGTAGTGTAGTGACTTATTTTAAGAATTTTAGATAGACACTTCTTATTATTAAAATTCTTTGTGATACCATATGCTCTTTCCATCTTGTGTGCCCTTTCTTCTACTGCAGATTTGTCCAAACCATTTTCTTGAATTATTTCTTCCAGATATTTGAATTTCGTCACTCTTTCCACTGGACCAATATCATATTATTATTATTATTATTATTATTATTATTATTATTATTACTATTTTGCTAGTTGCTTTACGTCGCACCGACACAGATAGGTCTTATGGCGACGATGGGACAGGGAAGGGCTGGGAGGGGGAAGGAAGCGGCCGTGTCCTTAATTAAGGTACAGCCCCAGCATTTGCCTGGTGTGAAAATGGGAAACCACGGAAAACCATTTTCAGGGGTGCCGACAGTGGGGTTCGAACCTACTACCTCCCGAATACTGGATACTGGCCGCACTTAAGCGAATTATTATTATTATTATTATTATTATTATTATTATTATTATTATTATTATTATTATTGTTGTTGTTGTTTACTGAAACAGTCATTAGTATGTACCACCGACGAAGCAGATAGAGGTTATTTCACGTCCTGTTTTGTCGGAATACACATAAATTATATTCCAATTGCTCTGCTAACTCACTAAACGCAATCATTCGTGCTGTAATTCGCTGATCAAACAAATTATAGCTATTAATCAGATCCCTACAAAGCCTGAATTATTTGCTAATAATCGCTGAGGCCACTTGGCAAAAAAATAGGGAATTTTGTAAATTTTCTGGTAAATAGAGTACTTCTATCATTGACTGTTCCTATTAAACTCATACCCTGTTTCAAAGAGTAAACATTTACGTGTTTAGAGTTCCAGAGTCAATTGATCTGCCATGATAACTGACTTTCAGGACATGTTCAACTTGAATTTAAACATTATCAATGCTTTTAATGCAAGGTAATAGGAAAACCTTATAAATGAACAGAAGAAAGTTTTTTAAATGTATTCCTTTTTAATATAATTTTGCAGGAAAAATTAATTATGAAAATATGATAGCGTATATCAACCACAGCACTAGAAAAAAGAAAGAATTTTAGAGGTAACACCGTCTGCTACTCAACCTAATAGGTAATCACAAATATTTGTCTTTGGTAAAGTCAAATGATCATAAACATGCCTTATGCTCACGTATCATCTCAGTTATCAAAAAGTGCATACACCTTACCGTGTGCCTTCGTGGCTCAGGGGGCAGCGCGCTGACCTCTCACCTGTGGGTTACGTGATTCAATTCCCGCTCACTTCATGTTTGTGCTGGACAAAGCGGATGCAGGACAGGTTTTTCTCCGGGTACTGCAGTTTTCCCTGTCATTCCAGCAACACTCTCCATTACCACTTTATTTCATCTGTCAAATGTAGCTCAAATGTTTTATTGCGCACAAGTGTTCATGAACAAAACTCTTATGAACAATCGTCTGTACTGAATTTTGTTATGGGTTCTATTCTCAGTTTAAACTTAAGTACGTGATAGCGTTCACAAAGTTCGTCGCATCTTTTGCACCTGCAGTCCGGACTTGGCTCGTGGAAACTCACTTTAATACACAGACGTTGGTGAAACCCATGGACTGAGAGTCTGGTCACAACGCGTCTCAACTCATAGCCTCCCTGAGTCCAGTTGCGATTGATCATCGCATCACATTGATAAAAATCCCACCATATGCTGCCCCTTTTGTGTTGAAGCTCTTGTAGGAGTTCCTTATATGCTGGGGTGACGGGGAGCAGTAGTTTCAAACGCAACTCTTCCAAAAAGAAAAAATCCCTCGACAGTTGGTATACGAGGCGTGATGGAGTGTATTTTGATAGACAAAACACTTTATTTAAATAGAATGCTTTCACCTTCTCTGTAGCATGCAGTTGCCTCTTTCCAAGATATATCCATATATTTTCCAATCCATACGTGGCTACTGGACTAACCTTAAGATGAAATAACTCGATGGCACATGAAAGTGACAGATGGCTCAAAAACCTGATGTCGTTAATGGATTTTATGGCAGCATTTAGTCGGTCTTTTACATATAAAGAGAACACGTTCCTCGGTGTTTGAAAAGTGACTCCTAGGTACCGGTAATTAAAATTTGTGACTGACTTCAGTTCTGCTCATTGATTAAGAATGGTCTGCGCTTTCCTCCTTTTCTGAAGGTCAAAGAGACAATCTTATTTTCATTTAACCTCAGCTGGTTCTCTTCTGCCCATTTCATAACGTTATTAAAAGTAGTCTGCAAATCCAACTGAGAAATTTACGTCAGAACTATGTCATCCGCATACATGAGAACATTGATATTTTATGAATCTAGAATTTGTACAATGTCAACGAAAAGCAATGGGCTTAGGGGGTCACCTTGGAGGATGCCGATGGTTTGAAGTATCGGATATGACTAGGTGATGCCATCACTAATCTCTACCCCAGTTGTCTGTAAGGAGATTCTTAATGATTGACAGTAGATAACAACTGTGCCCGATGATCTTTCGCAACTTCTCTAATGAGATAACTCTAATGATCGTATCAAAAGCCTTAGAATAATCAATAAAGATGGCATGACGTTTTCCCTTTGGATTTGCCAAAGCTTCATTAATATAGTACTGTTGTAGACAATCTATTGCTTGAATAGTTGACCTCCTTCTTCTGAAGCCAAACTGGGAGTCTGGGAGCTTGTAGTCTATTGATATTGTGAGGCGTTTACATACTAACTGTGTCAGTGTCTTTAAGAGTGTGTATTCCAGAGCAATTCCTCTGTATGAATTAGGGTCTGCTGTATCACCTTTGCTCTTATACATCATTTCCATTGTGGACTTGGTTCAACAGCCTGGTATCCTACCCTATTGTAAACATTCATTCAATAACTGTTTGGCTTTTGACAGTTTCTTTTTTTTTTTTTTTTTTTTTTTTTAGCGTAGATCTGTCTGAGTCATATGGGATAACTGTTGGGTAGACTTTAAAATTTATTGGGCGCGTGTCTCTCTCCTGAAGAATTGCCCGAAGTTACGAGAAAACTTTGGCTGTTTAAGACGCAAAGCATTGTAAGGGTCCTGAGTAGCCTCCTCAATTAAACGTTTTTCATCCGTTTCCAAAAACGTCTGACGGGCTTGTTTATGTTTAGTTATGGCTTTATATCATCATCATCATCATCATCATCTGTTTACCCTCCAGGTTCGGCTTTTCCCCTCGGACTCAGCGAGGGATCCCACCTCTACCGCCTCAAGGGCAGTGTCCTGGAGCTTCAGACTCTTGGTCGGGGGATACAACTGGGGAGAATGACCAGTACCTCGCCCAGGCGGCCTCACCTGCTATGCTGAGCAGGGGCCTTGTGGAGGGATGGGAAGATTGGAAGGGATAGACAAGGAAGAGGGAAGGAAGTGGCCGTGGCCTTAAGTTAGGTACCATCCCGGCATTTGCCTCGAGGAGAAGTGGGAAACCACGGAAAACCACTTCGAGGATGGCTGAGGTGGGAATCGAACCCACCTCTACTCAGTTGACTTCCCGAGGCTGAGTGGACCCCGTTCCAGCCCTCGTACCACTTTTCAAATTTTCGTGGCAGAGCCGGGAATCGAACCCGGACCTCCGGGGGTGGCAGCTAATCACGCTAACCACTACACCACAGAGGCGGACTATGGCTTTATATTCTCTTCTTAATTAGCGTAGTACTCCAGTCGTTCCTTCGTGCACTGCAATGTTGCTGAATGCAAGGCTGACAAAGCTTTTTTTTTTTTTTTTCCTTCCTGGCAGGCATCTGTAAACCATGGTATGGTTTTGCTTTTCTGTTGATAATTACTGTAGGAAGTTTTGCCTTCTTAAGAATTTCCTCAAGTTTTAAAGCAGGCTGGTCGATTATTGCTTTGTTGTCCGATTCCTTTGGTACGGATAAGAGTAGTATAATACAGGGATTCGGCGGCCTCCTCCTCCTCCGGCTCTCGGGAGAGGCCTCCTCCTCCACCTCAGCCAGTGGCCTCCCAGTGGCCACCTCCACCTCCACCTCAGCCAGTGGCCTCCCAGTGGCCTCCTCCACCTCAGCCAGAGGCCTCTTCCAGTGCTGCCAACTTAACCTAACTAGCGCGAGATAAACAAAGCCACGTGCTTTTTGACAGACAACAACGCACCGCTAACCTCAGTACTGCCATCTTGACGGGCCTAAACCTCAGTAGTGCCAACTTAACCTCACAAGCGCGAGGTAAACAAAGCCACGTGCTTTTTGACAGCCACGTGCTTTTTGACAGATTTGTAAACAAAGCCACGTGCTTTTTGACAGCTGTCATCGACAACAACGCATCGCAAACCTCAGTACTACCATCTTGACGGGCCTAAACCCCAGTAGTGCCAACTTAACCTAACTAGCATGAGGTAAACAAAGCCACGTGTTTTTTGACAGCCACGTGCTTTTTGACCGATTTGTAAACAAAGCCACGTGCTTTTTGACAGACAACAACGCATCGCTAACCTCAGTACTGCCATCTTGACGGGAATAAACCTCGGTGGTACCAACTTAACCTAACTAGCTCGAGATAAACAAAGCCACGTGCTTTTTGACAGCCACGTGCTTTTTGACAGCTGTCATCCGCCATCTTTAAACTACAGAGCGCTGTGCTGCCCTCTTTCGTCACCTGTCATCGGCAGTGCTGCCATCTTGGCGGGCCTAAACCTTAGTGCTACCAACTTAACCTCACTAGCTCGAGATAAACAAATCCACGTGCTTTTTGACAGCCACGTGCTTTTTTGACAGCTGTCATCCGCCATCTTTAATCCATAGAGCACAGTGCTGCCCTCTTTAGCTACTTACCTTTGAAATGTGGTGGCGGATAATTTGAAAAATGCTTTTTGACAGCAGCCATCTTGCATCGCAAACCTCAGTGCTGCCCTCTTTAGCTAGATACCTGTGGTAGCAGACAATTCCACGTGACAGCAGCCATCTTTAATCAAGAGAGCACCGTGCTGCCCTCTATGTGGTGGCGGCAAATTGAAAAATTCCACGTGCTCTTGTTTGGAAACAAACTCACGTGCTTTTTTGACAGCTACCATCCACCATCTTTAATCAACAGAGCACAGTGCTGTACTCTTTAGCTAGATACCTTTGAAATGTGGTGGCGGCAATTTGAAAAATTCTATGTGCTCTTGTTGGGAAACAAAGCTACGTGCTTTTTTGACAGCTGTCATCCGCTATCTTTAATCAATAGAGCACCGTGCTGCTATCATGCGGGCAATTTCGTCACCTATCACCCGCCATCTTTAATGTACAGAACACCGTGCTGCCCTCTTTATGGCTACTACCTTAAGCATGTAGTAGCGGGCAATTTGAAAAGTTCTGTTAGCTATCATCCGCCATCTTTAATCAAGAGAGCACCGTGCTGCCATCTTTAGCTAGATACCTTTGAAATGTGGTGGCGGCAAATTGGAAAATTCCACATGCTCTTGTTTGGAAACAAACTCACGTGCTTTTTGACAGCTACCATCCGCCATCTTTAATCAACAGAGCATAGTGCTGCCCTCTTTAGTTTGAAATGTGGTGGCGGCAAATTCCACATGGTCTTGTTTAGTAAACATAGCCACGTGCGGCTATCATCCGCCATCTTTAATCCAGAGAGCACCGTGCTGCCCTCTTTATCGCAGTAGATGTAAATTCGTCACCTGTCATACGCAGTGCTGCTATCTTTAGCTAGATACCTTTGAAATGTGGTGGTGGATAATTTAAAAAGAAAAATTCTACAGCAGTCCTCTCTCGACGCTAATTGCATAAGATGGCGGCTATACATGACTCCTTAAGGGTGCTTACGCAAGACGGCTGCTATACAAAGGTTCTTATGAGACGCCCTTGGGATGCTTGCGCAAGATGGTGGTTATACAAGGCTCCTTATGAGACACCCTAGTGATGCTTGCGCAAGATGGTGGTTGCTCTTATGAGGCGGCTTAAGGGTCCTTGCACAAGATGGCTAGAGACGCCCTAAGGATGCTTGCGCAAGATGGCGGACACAAGATGGCGGCTATACACGTCTCCTTATGAGACGCCTTAAGGGCGTGGCGGTTGCTCTTATGAGGCGGCTTAAGGGTCCTTGCACAAGATGGCTAGAGACGCCCTAAGGATGCTTGCGCAAGATGGCGGACACAAGATGGCGGCTATACACATCTCCTTATGAGACGCCTTAAGGGTGCTTGCGCAAGATGGCTGCTGCTCTTAGCTTAGAGGCTAACGTGTCGTGCTAGTTCGATTCATTAAATTTAGGGCTTAAATGCAAAATGTTAAATATCTCGAAAGCAGTGCACCGTAGAGCAAAACGGACAAAATTTTTCTGCCTAATACCTAGGTTCGTAGTATGAGGAACAAGAAAATCATAGTCTAATGATGGGATCAACGGTTCGGTTCCTACTTAGGCCCTTTGACATTTGCTCTGTTTTAGCTTGTATTGAAGCGAGTCTTCGTAACATGATCAGGTTTAGCTATGGTAGAGAGTATAACGTGCCGTGCAGGTTCGATTCATTAAATTTGGAGGCTTAAATGCAAAATGTTAAATATCTCGAAAACGATGCATCGTAGAGCAAAACGGACAAAATTTTTCCGCCTAATACGTAGGTTCGTAGTATCAGGAACAATAAAAAACATAGTCTAATGATGAGATCAACGGTTCGATTCCTACTTAAGCCCTTTGCCATTCGCAGCTATCTATTTCTACAAGATGGTGGCTACTCTTATGAGAAACAAGATGCCTTGAGACGTCCTAGGGATGCTTACGCAAGATGGCAGACACAAAATGGTGACTATACATAGCTCCTTATGAGACAGCCTAGGGGTGCTCGCACAAGATGGCGGCTACTCTTATGAAGAAAGCTAGCTTAGAGGCTACTGCGCAAGATAACAGCTGCTGTTATGCATGTGGTGGAGGGCAATTTGAAATTCTATGTGCTTAAACAACAGAGCACCCTGCTGCCCTCTTTAGCTGAAATGTGGTGGTGGATTATTTGAAAAATTCTTTTGACAGCTATCATCTTTAAACAATGGCGACTATACATAGGCTGTTAAGGCCTTATCATTCTCCTCCTCCTCCTCCTCCCCCCCCCTCCTCCTCCTCCTTCTCTACCTCCTCCTCCGCCTCTTATGTCAAGGCATAGCTTTATATCGAACAAGTTTAAACCTGCATCGCGAAGGCAAGCGTGTGCAGCGATAACATTATTGCGCATGTTTAGAATTTCGAAACATAAGAAGAGTAGAATCAAACGCTGTACTCGATACGACATGTGATCAGAACATTGATTGATGCGTTCAGAAAACAAAATAAGTGATCAAGACTAGAATCGAACGATGTACTCAATACATCATGTGTTTAGAATATGTCAGGGGATACGCTTGTTCTAAGAAGATCAGATTGAAACATAACAAGACTAGAATAGAACACTGTAATCGATGTTGTTAACTTCAACATGTGATCAGAACATTGATTGATGTGTTCAGAACACAAAATAAGTGATCATGACTAGAATCGAACACTGTACTCGGTACAACATGTGATCAGAACATTGATCGATGTGTTCAGAACACGAAATAAGTGATCAAGACTAGAATCGAACACTGTACTCAATACAACATGTGTTTAGAGCATGTTAGGGGGTACCCTTGTTCTAAGAAGATCAGAATGAAACATAACAAGACTAGAATCGAACACTGTAATCGATGTTGTTAACCTCAACATATGATCAGAACATTTGTTTGATGTGTTCAGAGCAAAAGTACAATTTTGATGATTTGCGCAGCTAACTCGCTCGGTAAACGATGTGGCCAAAGTATAACTTCAAATTATTTACCTTCCATCATTCGTCTTGTGTGTAAAAATCAGTCGAACAAGCTATCGCATAAACATAGCTGAAAAAAAATCGTGATAGGGTATGGAACCCAGGGGTTACATCTTGTCAGAAGAGCAAAAAGGATGAAAGGACTCTTCCTCCTCCTTACCGCACATTCCTTGGCTAAAGGGCTAATGGGCTAAAGGGCTAATGGGCTAAAGGGCTAATGGGCTAAAGGGCTAAAGGGCTAAAGGTGCAACAACCTCGTCGATCGCTATCAGCAAGAACGCTTGTACTTTGTAGAAAATTAATCTTTATTTGTAAATGGTTTCATGTTCAGATCAAGGAATGGAACCTAGGGGTTACGTCTTAACGTAATAAAATCCCCGAGGTGCGATGAGTTACGTTTTTCGAACTAGTGTTTGGAACACTGAACTTTTCAAGATGATAGCAGAGAGTTTAGCAATGTTCTGTTGTTGGATTTTAAATTCCGCGCTACAGCATGCATAAGGTGGCAGCCTTGAGGTTTACCGCCGTAAAGATGGCAAGAGTGAGGTTAACAATGTTCTGTTGTTGGATTTTAAATTCCGCGCTATAACATGCATAAGGTGGCAGCCTTGAGGTTTACCGCCGTAAAGATGGCAGCAGTGAGGTTAGCGACGCTCTATTGTCCTTCAAAGTGAGGTTAAGGTTCGTCAAGAAGACAGCTGTCAAAAAAGCACGTGGCTATGTTTACCAAACAAGAGCACGTGGCTGTGACATCACGGTCACGTAGTATACCGCCTCAGCATGCAAAGTTTAATGTCTACAACTACGTAGTAAACATTCTGCTATGTTCATAAGATTTTTTACACATAACTATTCTTTATGCTTTAAGTTCATTCACATAGGCTATGCTAAGATAGCAGCACAAACACATGCGAACTTTGTACATTCTAATGGAATAAGTTTAGTACTATGTGCATCATGGATACATGATGTGTGTACGCATTTAAACTTGACTATACGTAATGCTGCTGCTTTGTTTACAAGATTTTTATACATTGCTATTCTTTATGCTTTAAGTTCGTGCACACACAAGCGATAGTCGTACGCTCTGGCAGGAGAAGTTTAGTACGACAGTCGATGCATACATTATCGATAGGTGATGTGTACACGCTTTAGAACATAGCTCATCTTTATGCTTTAAGTTCGTGCACATGGGTTTGGGATACACAAAAGCGATTGCTATATGCTCTAGCGGAAGAAGTCTAGTACGATAGTCGATGCATGTAAAATCGATAGGTTATGCTAAGATAGCAGCACACTTACATGATTTTAGCACAATCTAGTGGAAAAAGTTTAGCATGATAGTCGTTTCGTGCAAAATCATTAGGTAATGTGTAAACGCTTTGAAACAAGGCTATTCTTTGTACTTTAAGTTCATGCGTACAGGTTATGCTAAGATAGCAGCACAATCTAGCGCAAGAAGTTTAGTACGAGATATGCAAAATCGATAGGTGACGTGTACACGCTTTGAAGCATGGCTATTCTTCGTACTTTAAGTTCATGGGTATAAGTTATGCTAAGATACCAGCACAATCTAGCGGAAGAAGTTTAGTACGAGATTCGATGCATGCAAAATCGATAGGTGATGTGTACACACTTTGAAACATAGCTATTCTTTGTACTTTAAGTTCATGTGTATGAGTTATGCTAAGATAGCAGCACGATCTAGCGGAAGAAGTTTTGTACGAGAGTCGATACATGTAAAGTCGATAGGTAATGTGTACACACTTTGAAACATGGCTATTCTTTTTACTTTAAAGTCATGCGTATAGGTTATGCTAAGATAGCAGCACAATCTAGCGGAAGAAGTTTAGTATGATATTCGATACATACATTATCGATAGGTAATGTGTACACGCTTTGAAACAAGGCTATTCTTTGTACTTTAAGTTCATGCGTCTTAGTTATGCTCGCGATAGTCGATGCATGTAAAATCGATAGGTTATGCTAAGATAGCAGCACACTTACACGATTTTAGCACAATCTCGTGGAAGAAGTTTAGTACGAGAGTCGATGCTTGTAAAATCATTAGGTAATGTGTACACGCTTTGAAACATGGCTATTCTTTGTACTTTAAGTTCATGCTAAGATACCTGCACAATCTACCCGAAGAAGTTCAGTACGAGATTCGATACATGCAAAATCGATAGTTGATGCGTACACGCTTTGAAACATGACTATTCATTGTACTTTAAGTTCATGGGTATAGGTTATGCTAAGATAGCAGCACAATCTAGCGGAAGAAATTTAGTACGATATTTGATGCATGCAATAATAATGTGTAATGTGTACCCGCTTTGAAACATGGCTATTCTTTGTACTTTAAGTTCATGTGTATAAGTTACGCTAAGATAGCAGCACAACCTAGCGGAAGAAGTTTAGTACGATATTTGTTGCATGCAAAGTCGATAGGTAATGTGTACACGCTTTGAAACATGGCTATTCTTTGTACCTTAAGGTCACGCGTATAGGTTATGCTAAGATAGCAGCACAATCTAGCGGAAGAAGTTTAGTACAAGAGTCGATGTGTGCAAAATCGATAGGTGATGTGTACACGCTTTGAAACATGGCTATTCATTGTACTTTAATTTAATGGGTATAGGTTATGCTAAGATAGCAGCACGATCTAGCGGGTGAAGTTTAGTTCGATGGTCGATGCATGCAAAGTCGATAGGTAATGTGTACACGCTTTAAAACATAGCAATTCATACTGCTGCTCTGTTCCCAAGACTTTTAAGAATAGCTAATCCTAATGCTGCTCTTAGCGACGTCGAGCTAAGGATTGATTACGTGACCGTGACGTCACGATCACGTGCTCTTGTTTGGTAAACATAGCCACGTGCTTTTTTGACAGCTGTCTTCTTGACGAACCTTAACCTCACTTTGAAGGACAATAGAGCGTCGCTAACCTCACTGCTGCCATCTTTACGGCGGTAAACCTCAAGGCTGCCACCTTATGCATGTTATAGCGCGGAATTTAAAATCCAACAACAGAACATTGTTAACCTCACTCTTGCCATCTTTACGGCGGTAAACCTCAAGGCTGCCACCTTATGCATGCTGTAGCGCGGAATTTAAAATCCAACAACAGAACATTGCTAAACTCTCTGCTATCATCTTGAAAAGTTCAGTGTTCCAAACACTAGTTCGAAAAACGTAACTCATCGCACCTCGGGGATTTTATTACGTTAAGGCGTAACCCCTAGGTTCCATTCCTTGTTCTGAACATGAAACCATTTACAAATAAAGATTAATTTTCTACAAAGTACAAGCGTTCTTGCTGATAGCGATCGACGAGGTTGTTGCACCTTTAGCCCTTTAGCCCATTAGCCCTTTAGCCCATTAGCCCTTTAGCCCATTAGCCCTTTAGCCAAGGAATGTGCGGTAAGGAGGAGGAAGAGTCCTTTCATCCTTTTTGCTCTTCTGACAAGATGTAACCCCTGGGTTCCATACCCTATCACGATTTTTTTTCAGCTATGTTTATGCGATAGCTTGTTCGACTGATTTTTACACACAAGACGAATGATGGAAGGTAAATAATTTGAAGTTATACTTTGGCCACATCGTTTACCGAGCGAGTTAGCTGCGCAAATCATCAAAATTGTACTTTTGCTCTGAACACATCAAACAAATGTTCTGATCATATGTTGAGGTTAACAACATCGATTACAGTGTTCGATTCTAGTCTTGTTATGTTTCATTCTGATCTTCTTAGAACAAGGGTACCCCCTAACATGCTCTAAACACATGTTGTATTGAGTACAGTGTTCGATTCTAGTCTTGATCACTTATTTCGTGTTCTGAACACATCGATCAATGTTCTGATCACATGTTGTACCGAGTACAGTGTTCGATTCTAGTCATGATCACTTATTTTGTGTTCTGAACACATCAATCAATGTTCTGATCACATGTTGAAGTTAACAACATCGATTACAGTGTTCTATTCTAGTCTTGTTATGTTTCAATCTGATCTTCTTAGAACAAGCGTATCCCCTGACATATTCTAAACACATGATGTATTGAGTACATCGTTCGATTCTAGTCTTGATCACTTATTTTGTTTTCTGAACGCATCAATCAATGTTCTGATCACATGTCGTATCGAGTACAGCGTTTGATTCTACTCTTCTTATGTTTCGAAATTCTAAACATGCGCAATAATGTTATCGCTGCACACGCTTGCCTTCGCGATGCAGGTTTAAACTTGTTCGATATAAAGCTATGCCTTGACATAAGAGGCGGAGGAGGAGGTAGAGAAGGAGGAGGAGGAGGGGGGGAGGAGGAGGAGGAGGAGGAGAATGATAAGGCCTTAACAGCCTATGTATAGTCGCCATTGTTTAAAGATGATAGCTGTCAAAAGAATTTTTCAAATTATCCACCACCACATTTCAGCTAAAGAGGGCAGCAGGGTGCTCTGTTGTTTAAGCACATAGAATTTCAAATTGCCCTCCACCACATGCATAACAGCAGCTGTTATCTTGCGCAGTAGCCTCTAAGCTAGCTTTCTTCATAAGAGTAGCCGCCATCTTGTGCGAGCACCCCTAGGCTGTCTCATAAGGAGCTATGTATAGTCACCATTTTGTGTCTGCCATCTTGCGTAAGCATCCCTAGGACGTCTCAAGGCATCTTGTTTCTCATAAGAGTAGCCACCATCTTGTAGAAATAGATAGCTGCGAATGGCAAAGGGCTTAAGTAGGAATCGAACCGTTGATCTCATCATTAGACTATGTTTTTTATTGTTCCTGATACTACGAACCTACGTATTAGGCGGAAAAATTTTGTCCGTTTTGCTCTACGATGCATCGTTTTCGAGATATTTAACATTTTGCATTTAAGCCTCCAAATTTAATGAATCGAACCTGCACGGCACGTTATACTCTCTACCATAGCTAAACCTGATCATGTTACGAAGACTCGCTTCAATACAAGCTAAAACAGAGCAAATGTCAAAGGGCCTAAGTAGGAACCGAACCGTTGATCCCATCATTAGACTATGATTTTCTTGTTCCTCATACTACGAACCTAGGTATTAGGCAGAAAAATTTTGTCCGTTTTGCTCTACGGTGCACTGCTTTCGAGATATTTAACATTTTGCATTTAAGCCCTAAATTTAATGAATCGAACTAGCACGACACGTTAGCCTCTAAGCTAAGAGCAGCAGCCATCTTGCGCAAGCACCCTTAAGGCGTCTCATAAGGAGATGTGTATAGCCGCCATCTTGTGTCCGCCATCTTGCGCAAGCATCCTTAGGGCGTCTCTAGCCATCTTGTGCAAGGACCCTTAAGCCGCCTCATAAGAGCAACCGCCACGCCCTTAAGGCGTCTCATAAGGAGACGTGTATAGCCGCCATCTCGTGTCCGCCATCTTGCGCAAGCATCCTTAGGGCGTCTCTAGCCATCTTGTGCAAGGACCCTTAAGCCGCCTCATAAGAGCAACCACCATCTTGCGCAAGCATCACTAGGGTGTCTCATAAGGAGCCTTGTATAACCACCATCTTGCGCAAGCATCCCAAGGGCGTCTCATAAGAACCTTTGTATAGCAGCCGTCTTGCGTAAGCACCCTTAAGGAGTCATGTATAGCCGCCATCTTATGCAATTAGCGTCGAGAGAGGACTGCTGTAGAATTTTTCTTTTTAAATTATCCACCACCACATTTCAAAGGTATCTAGCTAAAGATAGCAGCACTGCGTATGACAGGTGACGAATTTACATCTACTGCGATAAAGAGGGCAGCACGGTGCTCTCTGGATTAAAGATGGCGGATGATAGCCGCACGTGGCTATGTTTACTAAACAAGACCATGTGGAATTTGCCGCCACCACATTTCAAACTAAAGAGGGCAGCACTATGCTCTGTTGATTAAAGATGGCGGATGGTAGCTGTCAAAAAGCACGTGAGTTTGTTTCCAAACAAGAGCATGTGGAATTTTCCAATTTGCCGCCACCACATTTCAAAGGTATCTAGCTAAAGATGGCAGCACGGTGCTCTCTTGATTAAAGATGGCGGATGATAGCTAACAGAACTTTTCAAATTGCCCGCTACTACATGCTTAAGGTAGTAGCCATAAAGAGGGCAGCACGGTGTTCTGTACATTAAAGATGGCGGGTGATAGGTGACGAAATTGCCCGCATGATAGCAGCACGGTGCTCTATTGATTAAAGATAGCGGATGACAGCTGTCAAAAAAGCACGTAGCTTTGTTTCCCAACAAGAGCACATAGAATTTTTCAAATTGCCGCCACCACATTTCAAAGGTATCTAGCTAAAGAGTACAGCACTGTGCTCTGTTGATTAAAGATGGTGGATGGTAGCTGTCAAAAAAGCACGTGAGTTTGTTTCCAAACAAGAAAACGTGGAATTTTTCAATTTGCCGCCACCACATAGAGGGCAGCACGGTGCTCTCTTGATTAAAGATGGCTGCTGTCACGTGGAATTGTCTGCTACCACAGGTATCTAGCTAAAGAGGGCAGCACTGAGGTTTGCGATGCAAGATGGCTGCTGTCAAAAAGCATTTTTCAAATTATCCGCCACCACATTTCAAAGGTAAGTAGCTAAAGAGGGCAGCACTGTGCTCTATGGATTAAAGATGGCGGATGACAGCTGTCAAAAAAGCACGTGGCTGTCAAAAAGCACGTGGATTTGTTTATCTCGAGCTAGTGAGGTTAAGTTGGTAGCACTAAGGTTTAGGCCCGCCAAGATGGCAGCACTGCCGATGACAGGTGACGAAAGAGGGCAGCACAGCGCTCTGTAGTTTAAAGATGGCGGATGACAGCTGTCAAAAAGCACGTGGCTGTCAAAAAGCACGTGGCTTTGTTTATCTCGAGCTAGTTAGGTTAAGTTGGTACCACCGAGGTTTATTCCCGTCAAGATGGCAGTACTGAGGTTAGCGATGCGTTGTTGTCTGTCAAAAAGCACGTGGCTTTGTTTACAAATCGGTCAAAAAGCACGTGGCTGTCAAAAAACACGTGGCTTTGTTTACCTCATGCTAGTTAGGTTAAGTTGGCACTACTGGGGTTTAGGCCCGTCAAGATGGTAGTACTGAGGTTTGCGATGCGTTGTTGTCGATGACAGCTGTCAAAAAGCACGTGGCTTTGTTTACAAATCTGTCAAAAAGCACGTGGCTGTCAAAAAGCACGTGGCTTTGTTTACCTCGCGCTTGTGAGGTTAAGTTGGCACTACTGAGGTTTAGGCCCGTCAAGATGGCAGTACTGAGGTTAGCGGTGCGTTGTTGTCTGTCAAAAAGCACGTGGCTTTGTTTATCTCGCGCTAGTTAGGTTAAGTTGGCAGCACTGGAAGAGGCCTCTGGCTGAGGTGGAGGAGGCCACTGGGAGGCCACTGGCTGAGGTGGAGGTGGAGGTGGCCACTGGGAGGCCACTGGCTGAGGTGGAGGAGGAGGCCTCTCCCGAGAGCCGGAGGAGGAGGAGGCCGCCGAATCCCTGTATTATACTACTGATAAGTCCAACGTTCTTCTCAACTTTAAAGACTGTAACTTCTTACTGTGATTCATACCGTTTATTTGCAGCGTTGTTTTCACGGACAGATGCTTCTTCTCAGCTTCCACGATAACATTTTGACATTTAGTGGTTATACTGGAATTCATTCTAAGTATAAATACAAAACTATTAGTACTGTTTTCTAACCACTATCATAATAACTCACTCTGCGGATCAGTGGTAGAGTGTCTGCTGCGGAATCCCAAGTCGCGGGGTCGGAGCCCGGCAGAGTGAGCACATTTTTTGAACGGCAGAAAAAACATTTATCACTTCATGTCATTTGATTTTGGCATGCAAATGATCTCCGGTGACACATTCGGTGGGCTTACTCCACCATCTCGTAGCCCTAGAGTAAAACGGAACTCGAAATTGACGAGCAGACAACCGGATGGCGTCGGGGACGATTTCAGGAGTTAGCGAGGTGAGCTTATCTGTTAGGATTTCGGAGAAGACTTTGAAGATTTCATTTTCTAAAGCGATATTTCTTACGAATCGGGAGAATCTGGACCTCCTTTACTTTAATGTAGTATCCTCGGTAAGGAGTTCTGTACGTTCAAATGATGAAATCATTATTGTAGTTTTGCTCCTAAAGAAAACAAATGTTTCTAATGTTAGCTACCGTGGTCAGTAGTAACTTCCATATTCCTTTCCCGAACTATAGGAAGCACGCAGGAATTATTTGAATACAGTTTTGACCTAATTGAGATGCTTTTTTCCGCTTTGCAGGAAGCGTCAAGCACAGGACGACCGTCGGGGAGGGATAATGTTCCTTCCAAATTTAATAATGAGTGATGTAGAAGATAGTGGCATAATGTTTCCCTCTTTTGGTTGTAATCCTTCGATAAATCCTTCCTGCTTCCATTCTATAAAACCTGGGAATTGACTGCTCTGACTTTTCAGTAGTTGAGTGAATCCAATTTTCCGCTGTTTCATTATTGGAGGATTACTGTTTTAAGAGGAAGTGCAACTAGGCAACCATCCTCTATATAACACTAATCAGAGAGAAGAAATGGAAGAGATTCGACATTTCAAAACATGAAGGTATCGGCCAAAGAAAGAGAAGGGCCACAAAGGGAGTGAAATTGAAAGACTCCATAGCCCTCGCAAATCTAATAGCGTCGGGGTCGGAAAATAATTAGGGTTGACCAAGTGAGGTCGGATAGGATAGATGAAAGTGAGGTGACTGGCACAAGTACGTGGAAGAAATGCCAAGACTCACCTAAGGGCCCCATGGTCGCCAAACCACGCTCCAAAGTTCAGAGCCCCTGGGGCCCCCGTTTAGACACCTCTTACGACAGGCAGGGGATACCGTGGGCGTTATTATACCGCCCCCACCCACTGGGGGATATTGCAGGAGAGCTCTGGATGTCCCTCATTCCAAGGAAAACTCACTTCGTATCGTCATCCTTCCGCCGTGAAATACTCAGAAGTTTCCTCATCGCATCTCGCTTCTGGTCGACAGCTGATTTGCCCTATGAAGGGTCTTGAAACCCTATTGTTTCTAGATTCCATAGCTCTGAAATTAATCGATCATTAAAATCTTTGAAATCTTGAAATAGTCCGCCTCTGTGGTGTAGTGCTTAGCGTGATTAGCTGCCACCCCAGAGGTCCGGGTTCGATTCTTGGCTCAGCCACGAAATTTGAAAATTGGTATGAGGGCTGGAACGGAGTTCTCTCAGGCTCGGGAGGTCAACTGAGTAGAGGTGGGTTCGATTCCCAACTCAGCCATCCTGGAAGTGGTTTTCCGTGGTTTCCCACTTCTCCTCCAGGCAAATGCCGGGATGGTATCTAACTTAGGGCCACGCCGCTTTCTTCCCTCTTCCTTTCCTGTCCCATCCAATCGTCCCATCCCTCCACAATGCCCCTGTTCAGCATAGCAGGTGAGGCCGCCTGGGCGAGGTACTGGTCATTCTCTTCACTTGTATCCCCAGACCCAAAGTCTGAAACTCCAGGACACTGCCCTTGAGGCGGTAGAGGTGGGATCCCTCGCTGAGTCCGAGGGAAAAGCCGACCCTGGAGGGTAATCAGATTAAGAAGAAGAAGAAATCTTGAAATAACTGACATCTCATAGCAGTTGTGTAGTATTAGTTGAAGTGATTCCACATACTGTATATGAGTTGATTATGTGTGTAAGTACAGAAGATATTATGAATAGAATTTTGTAAACACTATATATTTATTAAGGATGAGCTGTGTGTTAAATAGAAAAATTGTGAATGTAAATTGTATAATATTGTATTTTAGGAAATTTCATTTTTTTAAATTTTAAAAATCTTTTTTGTATCATTTGCCACCGAGATAAAGACTTCACTCGAAATAAAGTGATTTTGACGTTTAAAAAGGTTGTGTTGGGGAAGCACACTTCAAATCTCTCTTCACCAAGATTGTTGGTGAACTTCAACTGGGGAACAATCATCTATTAACACTGGTCAGAAGGAAAATGGAATGTTCCCGACATTTTGAAAAATGAAGGTATCGGAAAAAGAAATGAAGGACTCCAAGGGTCTTGCAATCTAGTACCGTCAGGGTCGGAAGACAACACGGGGTGATCAAGTGAGGTCGGATAGGTAGACAATAGTGAGGAGCCTGACACAAGTAAGTGGAAGCAATATCGAGACTCTGCTAGGGGCCCCGTGGTCGCCAACCCATGCTAACAAATTAAGAGACGCTGGAGTCCTGTATGCCATTCTACCTCACCCATTCACAGTTTAGTCACAACGGCAGTGGGACCACCATAAGGGGGATGGCACTTCCAGTGAGAATTTTAACATAAAAATGCATCCCCATAAATTATCACCAGTATAACAGATTCAAATTATCTTTAGTTTTAGCTGACTTATCTTGAACTGCGAGGAATGGATTGATAAACTTTTGAGGAATCTCTTACTTCGACGTCACAGCTGAAATTTCTTCTCGGGTTCTGCAAATTAATTCTGAACCTCTTGTAACTCACTTGTGATGTCTGACTTCCACCAAACAAAAAATGACACGCCATCTCTTCAGCACCAGATTGCAGTCCTAGCTAATCAGCTGCTGTTTTTTTTTTTTTTTCAGGAGTTTCGACCGTTGAGAACCACAATCCAAAAACGAAAAATGACCAACACCATTATTTTTACAGGGTAACCATGCGCGCTTGCAATATTATCTGACTGATACATGAGAGATTTGTCACGTCAAAAATCACTTGCAATTGTCTTGATTGCTTATCATTTCTTGCATTTTCCTCGGCCTTGTATATTTCTCGACACATGACTGTAGCATGCTAACCAATGAACATTTGATTGACAATTCTTCGACGGGTGATTAGATCCTTAGCCTCTGTCCTCCTTTCATCAAGCGTCATGCTCTTTGCTCCAAATATCTTTCGCTAATCATTACTTTTCTCACAAATGAAACCAGATTCAGCTGAGCTGTTCTCAAGGGCTGCAACTGGAGTGCTCACTTTGTCTTTAATTTGCTTCTCTCCAACATCCACCTTTCTTCTCTTGCATGTCTTTAGTTTCCAAATTTTCGAAACCAATCTGAGCCAACAGAATATTGGAGTTCAGATTTGACAAATTACATGAGACATTCCAACCGAGTAAAATTTCCATGTCCTAAATTCCCAGCTTGTTTGGAAATTTCACTTATCTGCCATGCTTCAGCGTTTCTTCGGACAGGCTGGATTCTACGAGCGTGGGCAATCACATCCTTGGATCTGTACAGGCCAAGTTCAAAGTACTAACAGAGTGGAAATGAGATCCTAATTAAATCAATAAATCATGAAGTGGAAGTTTATCATGCTGCATAACATAAGACATATTTCTTTCCTAGCGTTTAATCCCATATTGGTCCAGGGTCCAGTTGCATAACATATGAAATTACCAGCTTTAAAAATCATCATCTCTGACGAACCATCCTTTCAAAGCTTCTCTGGTTTGAGAATAATTATCTCGAAAACAAAAGTATTAGTTGTCAAGAAATCAACTGAGGAAATACCAATAAACATTAAGGTAGGTGATGAAAATGTACAAGTAAGTCAGTTTTGCTACTTGGGAAGCATTATCACTCAGGACAACAGGTGCACCACAGAAATCAGGAGGAGGATTGCTCTAGCTAAACAAGCCTTCAGTAACAAGAAACAGCTTCTGACAAGCAGGAACATTCGCATTAAATTTAGGAAAGAATTAGCCAAAATGTTTGTGTGTTGTATGGTTGCGAAACATGGGTTTTAGCAAAACAGGATATAAAACGTCTGGAAGCAATGGAAATGAGGATATGGAGGAGGATGCTGAAAATTAGTTGGACAGAGAAAAAGTCAAACAATATGGTCCTTAAGGAAATAGAGGAAACAAGGGAATTGATCAACACTATAGAAAAGAGGAAAACCAAATTCCTTTGCCACACACTTCGACATAACACATTCCTCACGACTCTGCTGGAAGGAAAAGTATCTGGATACCGCGATGGACAGGCTGAATTTGAAAAAAAATATGTTGACCTGAAACGCTCAGCAAAGGAGAGACAAATGTGGTTGCAGCGACAAGGCCTTGCCTTTAGGATATGAATGAATGAATGTCTGCGGGTAACTACGAACATTTCTTTTATTCTGCTGTAGACAATAATTTGTAAATTCTCTTATTATTAAGCTGACACAACTCTTCCATTCTAATGCAGCAACTATACTGAGAGGTGTACTAATTATATCCTTACATGAAAGAATTTCACATGTACTAACATTAATAACCTCAAAATCGTCACAGTACTTCTCGGTACTTCTTCCCTCTGCTATTATAATTTGATCAACTTGGTCACTGTATAATAACTGATCCATTATTTTTACATCCAAAACGCGTAGCTCTGCCATTGAAGCTTCTAGCCTAGCGACGTTCGACATAAGTAGGTTAAGATACGCACAATCAGAGGTTATTTCTGTTGCAAGAAGCAACTAAATGTCACTTATTTCTTTGTAAGACATTGCCGAAGAGGCGTTCCACTTTCGTTAAGTCGTTCCATCTTATTAATTATCTGACTCTATTTCATATCATTTATACCAAATTTATAAGAACCGTAACCATTAATGTATACCCCATTTCACATATTTGATAATAATACAAAAGAAAACAACAAAATGTTTAAGAATACCTCAATCAAAGACATGTCACTCAAATTCAACCAGGTTAAATTACTCTAAAGATGCTTCCTGAAAGAGAATACAATTTATTCAAGGTATAAATAGAAAACTATTATTACCGTTTTCGAACCACCAGCATCTAAGCTCCCTGTGTGGATCAGTGGTAGCGTGTCTGCCTCGGGATCCCAAGTCGTGGGTTCGAAGCCCGGCCGAGCGAGCAGTTTTTTTTGAACAGCAGAAATAAATTTCACACTACATCTCATTTCATGTCGGCTTGTAAACGATCTCTGATGACACGTTTGGTTTTCACCTGATAAACTTTGTTGGAAGTCAGCGGCAAACATCTAAGAGACGGTTTACTCTGCCATCTAGTAGGCTTACAGTAAAATAGAGCGTCGAAATTGACGAGCAGACAACCAGATGGCGTTAATTTAAAATGCCTACACACGGTAGCTGAGTCCATACGCCCCCTGTGGGTGGGGGCGGTAGAATAACACCCACGGTATCCCCTGCCTGTCGTAAGAGGCGACTAAAAGGGGCCTCAAGGGCTCTGAACTTTGGAGCGTGGGTTGGCGACCACGGGGCCCAGAGCTGAGTCCTGGTATTGCTTCCACTTACTTGTACCTCCCTTGGTCAACTCTTGTTCTTTTCCGACCCCGACGCTATTAGGTTTGCGAGGGCTAGGGAGTCTTTCATTTTCACGCCCTTCGTGGCCCTAGCCTATCTTTGACCGATATCTTCATTTTTCGAAGTGTCGGATCCCTTCTATTTTTCCCTCTGATTAGTGTTATATAGAGGATGGTTGCCTCGTTCTACTTCCTCTTAAAACAATAATCACCACCACCACCACCATGAGTCCATACGGATTTTTTCTTTGCGTTTAGGCCATCTGTAGGCCACGGTGCTTGTGTTCTAGCTGTGTTTTTGTCGTCGTCTGCTCCTTTTGGCGTATTGGATTGCGTTCTTAGCGGCCTCTTGAGCCTTCCTGTTGGCCCAGTATTCCTTCATTTTCTCGCTGAATTCTTTCCTGCGCTCCTCTGACCAATTGCCGGCTCCTTTGTGGTTAGCTGAGGTAAGGGATGTTAGGAAAGGTTTAGTTTTGACCATTAAACGGTACCGTATGCATTCCTGTCAGTAACGGCGGCTTGATTAATATTAAGCTCTGCAAGATCTTTGTCCGCTTGTTTGGTCCAGGGGAATCCATTAGCTTTGGCTTTGTTAGCAACCTTGAAGATCTTATGGGATAACCTATTAGGATCCATTCTGTATAGGTGTCCATAAAAAGTCAGACGTTTTCTTCTGATGGCATCTACGAGGTTTTCTTGATGCTGGTAGAGCTCATTGTTGGGTTTGTACCATCGCCTTCCATCTGGTAGGATCCTTGGCCCTATTATTCTTCTCAGGAATTTCCGTTCTTGCACATCCAGAGCTCTCAGTGGAGTATTTTTATTTAGGAATAGGCATTCTGCTGCGTAGAGGACTGATGGGTTGACTATTGTATTATAGTCTCAGTTTTATATTCTTTGATAAATGCTTTGAGGCATACAGTTTTCTGCAGACATGGTAGGCCTTGTCTAATTTGATTCTCCTTTGTTCACAACTTTATAGTTGGTAATAGAGCTCGTATTTCGATACTTTACATATTATAAGAACTAAAAATAATTTACATAAAGTTATAATATATGTCTTCATTTTCCTCTTCGCTGTGGAGGTTGCAGTATGGCCCTACTGAGCATTCAGAAATGTTCTGACGATGTCGCAAATTAAAGCCATTTGTGCCACATTGTGAATGAAGATGGGGACTGTAGTGTCTTTCAGTCTTTTGGAAATGATTTTAATGTAAGACCAGTGGGAGAAAGGGGAAATGGAAGAACTATCACTCTGTCTTGATTCCAGATCTTTGCTACCTCTCGTTCTTATGTATTTCTGCTTCATGTTGTGATCATCCGATGTGAATATATTTATTGCAGCTAATACCTATTAATCAAAAATATTGTAGTGAAAATGAATAGAATACTCACTGTATACTTCCTTAAGAGACGTGGTGGTGGTGCTTATTATTTTAAGGGGAACTACAGCTTAGCAACCATCCTCTATATAATATTAACCAGAGAGAGAAAGTGGATGGGGTTCACTTCGGAAATATAGATAGGCCTCGAGTGCTCTAATACAGTCAGGGTAGGAAAAGAACAACAGTTGATCAAGGGGGGTCGGAGGGGAAAGATAAAGTGAGGAGCCTGACAGAAGTAAGTAGAAGCAATGTGAGGACTCTGCTAAGGGCCCCGTGTTCGTCATCCCAGTAAGGACGCTGGGGTCCCGTATGTCATTCTGCCGCACCCATTCACAGTTTAGTCTCAAGGGCTGTGAGACCACCATAAGGGGGATAGTAGTATAATACAGGGATTCTGCGGCCACCGCCACCGCAGGCTCCCAGAGGCCACCTCCACCACCACCACAGCCAGAGGCCTCCCAGATGCCTCCTCCACCACCACCACCACAGCCAGAGGCTTCCCAGATGCCTCCTCCACCACCACCACCACAGCCAGAGGCCTCCCAGAGGTCTCCTCCACCACCCGCGGGAAATTTGAATTTGTAAACAAAGCCACGTGCTTTTTGACAGCTGTCATCGACAACAACGCATCGCTAACCTCAGTACTGCCATCTTGACGGGCCTAAACCTCAGTAGTACCAACTTAACCTAACTAGCGCGAGGTAAACAAAGCCACGTGTTTTTTGACAGCCACGTGCTTTTTGACAGACAACAACGCATCGCTAACCTCAGTACTGCCATCTTGACGTGCCTAAACCTCAGTAGTACCAACTTAACATAACTAGCGCGTGGTAAACAAAGCCACGTGCTTTTTGACAGCCACGTGCTTTTTTGACAGCTGTCATCCGCCATCTTTAAACCACAGAGCGCTGTGCTGCCCTCTTTATCGTAGTAGATGTAAATTCGTCACCTGTCATCGGCAGTGCTGCCATCTTGGCGGGCCTAAACCTTAGTGCTACCAACTTAACCTTACTAGCGTGAGATAAATAAAGCCACAGGAATTTTTTTGACAGCTGTCACCCGCCATCTTTAAACTACTGAGCACAGTGCTGCCCTCTTTAGCTACTTACCTTTGAAATGTGGTACGTCACAGCTGTCATCCGCCATCTTGCATCGCAAACCTCAGTGCTGCACTCTTTAGCTAGATACCTTTGAAATGTAGTGGCGGTAATTTGAGAAATTCTTTATGCTCTTGTTTGTAAACAAATCCACGTGCAGCTGCCATCCGCCATCTTTAATCCATAGAGCTCCGTGCTGCCCTCTTTAGCTACTTACCTTTGAAATGTGGTACGTCACAGCTGTCATCCGCCATCTTGCATCGCAAACCTCAGTGCTGCACTCTTTAGCTAGATACCTTTGAAATGTAGTGGCGGCAATTTGAGAAATTCTTTATGCTCTTGTTTGGAAACAAAGCCACGTGCTTTTTTGACAGCTGTCATCCGCCATCTTTAATCCAGAGAGCACCGTGCTGCCCTCTTTAGCTACTTACCTTTGAAATGTGGTACGTCACAGCTGTCATCCGCCATCCTGCATCGCAAACCTCAGTGGTGCACTCTTTAGCTAGATACCTTAGAAATGTAGTGGCGGCAATTTGAAAAATTCTTTATGCTCTTGTTTGGAAACAAACCTATGCGCTTTTTTTGACAACTATCATCCGCCATCTTTAATCCAGAGAGCACCGTGCTGCCCTCTATGTGGGGGTGGTAAATTCTACGCGCTCTTGTTTGGAAACAAACCCATGTGCTTTTCTGACAGCTGTCAACCGCCAGAGAGCACCGTGTTGCCCTCTTTGTGCCGGTGGCAAATTTCACGTGCTTTACAAACTCACGTGCTTTTTGACAGCTGTCATCCGCCATCTTGCATCACAAACCTCAGTGCTGTACTCTTTAGCTAGATACCTTTGAAATGTGGTGGCGGCAAATTCCACGTGCTCTTGTTTGGAAACAACGCCACGTGCTTTTTCGACAGCTGTCTTCCGCCATCTTTAATCAAAAGAGCACTGTGCTGCTATCATGCGGGTAATTTCGTCAGCTGTCATCCGCCATCTTTAATCCACAGAGCACCGTGCTGCTCTCTGTAGTAGCGGGTAATTTGAAAAGTTCTGTTAGCTGTCATCCGCCATCTTTAATCAAGAGAGCACCGTGCTGCCATCTTTAGCTAGATACCTTTGAAATGTGGTGGCGGCAAATTCTACGTGCTCTTGTTTAGTAAACAAACTCACGCGCTTTTTGTCAGCTATCATCCGCCATCTTACATCGCAAACCTCAGTGCTACACTCTTTAGTTGAAAAATGGTGGCGGATAATTTAAAAAGAAAAAATCTACAGCAGCCATCTCTCGACGCTAATTGCACAAGATGGTGGCTATACATGACTCCTTAAAGGTGCTTATGCAAGATGATCGCTATACATAGTTTCTTATGAGACTCCCTTGGGATGCTTGCGCAAGATGGCGGTTATACAAGGCTCCTTATGAGACACCCTAGGGATGCTTGCGCAAGATAGTGGTTGCTCTTATGAGGCGGCTTAAGGATCCTTGCACAAGATGGCTAGAGACGCCCCCCCCTAAGGATGCTTGTGCAAGATGGCGGCTATACATAGCTCCTTGTGAGACAGCCTAGGGGGTGCTCGCACAAGATGGCGGCTACCCTTATGAAGAAAGCTAGCTTAGAGGCTATTGCGCAAGATAACGGTTGCTGTTATGCATGTGGTGGAGAGCAAATTGAAATTCTATGTGCTTAATCAACAGAGCACCCTGCTACCCTCTTTAGCTGAAATGTGGTGGTGGATAATTTGAAAAATTCTTTTGACAGGTGTCATCTTTAAACAATGACGACGATACATAGGCTGTTAAGACCTTATCATTCTCCTCCTCCTTCTCTACCTCCGCCTCTTATGTCAAGGCATAGCTTTATATCGAACAAGTTTAAACTTGCATCGCGAAGGCAAGCGTGTGCAGCGATAACATTATTGTACATGTTTGGACTTGCGAAACATAAAAAGAATAGAATCAAACGCTGTACTCGATACAACATGCGATCAGAACATTGATTGATGTGTTCAGAACACAAAATAAGTGATCAAGACTAGAATCGAACACTGTACTCGATGTCGTTAACTTCAACATGTGATTAAAACATTGTTTGATGTGTTCAGAACACTACATAAGTAGAATCGAACGCTGTACTTAATACAACATGTTAGGGGATACCTTTGTTCTAAGAAGATCAGATTGAAACATAACAAGACTAGAATTGAACACTGCACTCGATGTCGTTAACCTTAACATGTGATCAGAACATTGATTGATGTGTTCAGATCACTAAACAAGTAGAACCGAACACTGTACTCGATACAACATGTTAGGGGATACCTTTGTTCTAAGAAAATGAGATTGAAACATAACAAGACTAGAATCGAACACTGCACTCGATGTCGTTAACCTTAACATGTGATCAGAACATTGATTGATGTGTTCAGATCACTAAAGAAGTAGAACCGAACACTGTACAACATGTCAGGGGATACCTTTGTTCTAAGAAAATTAGATTGAAACATAACAAGACTAGAATCGAACACTGCACTGCGTAGCTAACTCGTTCATCGCACTGCTAAGACGCTTAGTAATTGCAAATACACTGATATATGTCATACGAAAATCAAGAAAGCACACTGCGTAGCCAACTCGCTCGGTCACTCGCTTAGTAATTGCAACACGACTAGGACACTGATACACGTTACTCTTTTTTTTCTCGGAACACACACGCACACGGATAAGAATGTTGCGAGATACTACATAGTTATATGTTTTTTTTAAAAAAATTAGGGGGATGAAAGATCATAAATTATATGTACACATGTTGTCTCCTCCAAGTTGTAAGACGAAATAGACGCAGTACTGCGAGTTTCCGCTATAGCTGGCGAACGGAAGTAGCATGATATCTCAGCAAAAAAATACGCGTGAGCTTGCATACACGCAAGTCAGGCACAATGATGGATACCGCGATTCAAATCCTGGCAACTTATGCCGTTAGGAAGGGCATCCAGCTAGATCATGTTATGACGATCGCGCAGGTCCCTCGCCTAGCATTTGCTATTTTTTACGGCTTCCGAGAGTAGGAGTTCGAACCCGCTATCTCCCGAAGTAGCCAGAATGATTGCGGGTACAAGAGTGTTGAGGGTGATTCATTTGTCGGATGGTTGTGATCCTACTATTGCATATTACATTCTCAGGTAGTTTCGAGGGCGTGCAAAGGGCCAGCATTAAGTAAAGGCTGTTGATGGGGACGTTAAAGCTTGTGCAGACTCCTTCGAAAATGATTGTGAGTACAAGATCTTGATGGTGATTCATCTGTCGGATGGAGGCGATAAGCTGTGTGCAGGCTGAGGGCGTGCAAAAAGCCAGCATTAAGTAAGGGCTGTTGGTGGGGGTGTTAAACCTTGTGCAGGCTTCCCCGAAACTGATTGTGAGTACAAGATGTTGAAGGTGATTCATCTGTCGGATTGAGGCGTTAAGCCTTGTGCAGGCTTCTTCGGTAGGAGTAGGTTATGTGCTGGCACCGAGTTTTACCCTCTCCCTACGGTAGTATATTACATTCTTAGGTAGTTTCGAGGGTGTGCAAAAAGCCAGCATTAAGTAAGGGCTGTTGATGGCGTGTGTTAAACCTTGTACATGCTCCTTCAACAGGAGAAGCCTATATGCCTGCACCCTGCAGGCTCTTTCGATAGGGGTAGGCTATATGCTCGTACTGTGTTTTAACCTCTCCGTACAACCATAATATTTTATGTTAGGAGCTTACACCAGCTGAATGCTACACACAGCTAAGAAGACGTTCCGTGAGTTACAAGTGACTTATCAGCACGCAGTGTCCCCGTTCAAGGTTAGTGCAGCCGGAAGGTGCATGTACAATTTCAGCCAACACATGCATTCCGCACCTCGCTCTGAATAACTGCACCAATACAACTTCAAAGACTGTGGAACAAAAAAAATGTAACCCATAGCATACAGTTTGGTTTAGTGTGCTTGCCTCTCACCCAGCAGTCTCGGGTTCGATTCTCTTGGGATTAAAATATGCTTTACAACCGAGTGCCCTCTCCTGACGCAAGAGTTTAAAACACAAGAATCTGTTTTACAGCCGATTGCCCTTCCTGACGCGAGATTTTAAATCACAAGAATCTGTTTTACAACAGGATGCCCTTCTAGGATTTTAAATAGCAGTATCTAGCCTCTTACATCATACACTATTGTTTTACGGTCGGTTGTCCTTCGCGACGCGAGAATTTAAATCACAAGAATCTGTTTTACGACTGGTTGCCCTTCCTGACACAAAACTAGCAGTACCTAGCCTCTTACATCATACACTATTGGTTTACGGTCGGTTGCCCTTCCTGACGTCAAAGAACTGGGATTAAGAATCTGTTTTACAACTAGTTGCTCTTTTTAACACGAGAATCGGGGATTTACAGCTAGATGCTCTTCTTAGTGCAGGAACTATGATTTTAAATCGCTGTTTCACGAACTATTGTTTTACAGCCGGATGCCCTTCCTGACGCAAAACTAAGATTTTAAATCGCAAGAATTTGTTTTAAGACTAGTTGCCCTTCCTGACGCAAAACTGGCTTATCTAGCCTCTTACATCATATACTAATGTTTTCGACCGGTTGCCCTTCCTGACGTCAAAGAAGTCGGATTAAGAATCTGTTTTACAACTAGTTGCCCTTTCTAACACGAGAATCGGGGATTTACAGCTAGATGCACTTCTTGGATTTTAAATCGCTGTATCATGAACTATTGTTTTACAGCCGGATGCCCTTCCTGACGCAAAACTAAGATTTTAAATCGCAAGAACTTGTTTTAAGACTAGTTGCCCTTCCTGACGCAAAACTGGCATTATCTAGCCTCTTACATCATACACTATTGTTTTCCACCGGTTACCCTTCCTGACGTCAAAGAACTAGGATTAAGAATCTGTTTTACAACTATTTACCCTTTCTAACACGAGAATCGGGGTTTTACAGCTAGATGCTCTTCTTACTGCAGGAACTAAGATTTTAAATCGCTGTTTCACGAACTATTGTTTTACAGCCGGATGCCCTTCCTGACGCAAAACTAAGATTTTAAATCGCAAGAATTTGTTTTAAGACTAGTTGCCCTTCCTGACGCAAAACTGGCTTATCTAGCCTCTTACATCATACACTATTGTTTTCGACCGGTTGCCCTTCCTGACGTCAAAGAACTGGGATTAAGAATCTGTTGTACAACTAGATGCTCTTTTTAACACGAGAATCGGGGTTTTACAGCTAGATGCTCGTCTTAGATTTTAAATCGCTGTATCATGAACTATTGTTTTACAGCCGGATGCCCTTCCTGACGCAAAACTAAGATTTTAAATCGCAAGAATTTGTTTTAAGACTAGTTGCCCTTCCTGACGCAAAACTGGCAGTATCTAGCCTCTTACATCATACACTATTGTTTTCGACCGGTTGCCCTTCCTGACGTCAAAGACCTCGGATTAAGAATCTGTTTTACAACTAGTTGCGCTTTCTAACACGAGAATCGGGGATTTACAGCTAGATGCACTTCTTAGATTTTAAATCGCTGTATCACGAACAATTGTTTTACAGCCGGATGCCCTTCCTGACGCAAAACTAAGATTTTAAATCGCAGGAATTTGTTTTAAGACTAGTTGCCCTTCCTGACGCAAAACTGGCAGTATCTAGCCTCTTACATCATACACTATTGTTTTCGACCGGTTGCCCTCCCTGACGTCAAAGAACTGGGATTAAGAATATGTTTTACAACTAGATGCTCTTTCTTACACGAGAATCGGGGATTTACAGCTAGATGCACTTCTTAGATTTTAAATCGCTGTATCATGAACTATTGTTTTACAGCCGGATGCCCTTCCTGACGCAAACTAAGATTTTAAATCGCAAGAATTTGTTTTAAGACTAGTTGCCCTTCCTGACGCAAAACTGGCACTATCTAGCCTCTTACATGATACACTATTGTTTTCGACCGGTTACCCTTCCTGACGTCAAAGAACTAGGATTAAGAATCTGTTTTACAACTAGATACCCTTTCTAACACGAGAATCGGGGACTTACAGCTAGATGATCTTCTTAGTGGAGGAACTAAGATTTTTAATCGCTGTATCACGAACTATTGTTTTACAGCCGGATACCCTTCCTGACGCAAAACTAAGATTTTAAATCGCAAGAATTTGTTTTAAGACTAGTTGCCCTTCCTGACGCAAAACTAGCAGTATCTAACCTCTTACATCATACACTATTGTTTTCGACCGGTTGCCCTTCCTGACGTCAAAGAACTGGGATTAAGAATCTGTTTTACAAATAGATGCCGTTTTAACACGAGAATCGGGGTTTTACAGCTAGATGCACTTCTTAGATTTTAAATCGCTGTTTCACGAACTATTGTTTTACAGCCGGATGCCCTTCCTGACGCAAAACTAAGATTTTTAAATCGCAAGAATTTGTTTTAAGACTAGTTGCCCTTCCTGACGCAAAACTAGCAGTATCTATCCTCTTACATCATACACTATTGTTTTCGACCGGTTGCCCTTCCTGACGTCAAAGAACTCGGATTAAGAATCTGTTTTACAACTACTTGCCCTTTCTAACACGAGAATCGGGGATTTACAGCTAGATGCTCTTCTTAGTGCAGGAAATAAGATTTTAAATCGCTGTATCATGACTATTGTTTTACAGCCGGATGCCCTTCCTGGCGCAAAACTAAGATTTTAAATCAGAAGAATTTGTTTTAAGTCTAGTTGCCCTCCCTGACGCAAAACTGGCAGTATCTAGCCTCTTATGACATACACTATTGTTTTCGACCGGTTACCCTTCCTGACGTCAAAGAACTCGGATTAAGAATCTGTTTTACAACTACTTGCCCTTTCTAACACGAGAATCGGGGATTTACAGCTAGATGCTCTTCTTAGTGCAGGAACTAAGATTTTAAATCGCCGTATCATGAACTATTGTTTTACAGCCGGATGCCCTTCCTGACGCAAAACTAAGATTTTAAATCAGAAGAATTTGTTTTAAGTCTAGTTGCCCTTCCTGACGCAAAACTGGCAGTATCTAGCCTTTTACGACATACACTATTGTTTTCGACCGGTTGCCCTTCCTGACGTCAAAGAACTGGGATTAAGAATGTTTTACAACAAGTTGCCCTTTCTAACATGAGAATCGGGGATTTACAGCTAGATGCTCGGCGGATGCCCTTCCTGACGGCATAAGTTGCCAGGATTTGAATCGCGGTATCCATCATTGTGTCTGACTTGCGTGTATGCAAGCTCACGCGTATTTTTTTGCTGAGATATCATGCTACTTCCGTTCGCCAGCTATAGCGGAAACTCGCAGTACTGCGTCTATTTCGTCTTACAACTTGGAGGAGACAACATGTGTACATATAATTTATGATCTTTCATCCCCCTAATTTTTTTAAAATAAAACATGTAAGTATGTAGTATCTCGCAACATTCTTATCCGTGTGTGTGTGTGTTTCGAAAAAAAAAGAGTAACGTGTATCAGTGTTCTAGTCGTGTTGCAATTACTAAGCGAATGACCGAGCGAGTTGGCTACGCAGTGTGCTTTCTTGATTTTCAAATGACATATATCAGTGTATTTGCAATTACTAAGCGTCTTAGCAGTGCGATGAACGAGTTAGCTACGCAGTGCAGTGTTCGATTCTAGTCTTGTTATGTTTCAATCTAATTTTCTTAGAACAAAGGTATCCCCTGACATGTTGTACAGTGTTCGGTTCTACTTCTTTAGTGATCTGAACACATCAATCAATGTTCTGATCACATGTTAAGGTTAACGACATCGAGTGCAGTGTTCGATTCTAGTCTTGTTATGTTTCAATCTAATTTTCTTAGAACAAAGGTATCCCCTAACATGTTGTATCGAGTACAGTATTCGGTTCTACTTGTTTAGTGATCTGAACACATCAATCAATATTCTGATCACATGTTAAGGTTAACGACATCGAGTGCAGTGTTCAATTCTAGTCTTGTTATGTTTCAATCTGATCTTCTTAGAACAAAGGTATCCCCTAACATGTTGTATTAAGTACAGCGTTCGATTCTACTTATGTAGTGTTCTGAACACATCAAACAATGTTTTAATCACATGTTGAAGTTAACGACATCGAGTACAGTGTTCGATTCTAGTCTTGATCACTTATTTTGTGTTCTGAACACATCAATCAATGTTCTGATCACATGTTGTATCGAGTACAGCGCTTGATTCTATTCTTCTTATGTTTCGCAAGTCTAAACATGTACAATAATGTTATCGCTGCACACGCTTGCCTTCGCGATGCAGGTTTAAACGTGTTCGATATAAAGCTATGCCTTGACATAAGAGGCGGAGGTAGAGAAGGAGGAGGAGGAGAATGATAAGGTCTTAACAGCCTATGTATAGTCGTCAGTAGTATAATACAGGGATTCTGGCGCCGCCACCGACACCGGGCTCCCAGAGGCCACCTCCACCTCCACCACCACCACAGCCAGAGGCCTCCTCCACCACCACCACAGCCAGAGGCCTCCCAGAGGTCTCCTCCACCACCCGCGGGAAATTTGAATTTGTAAACAAAGCCACGTGCTTTTTGAGAGCTGTCATCGACAACAACGCATCGCTAACCTCAGTACTGCCATCTTGACGGGCCTAAACCTCAGTAGTACCAACTTAACCTAACTAGCGCGAGGTAAACGAAGCCACGTGTTTTTTGACAGCCACGTGCTTTTTGACAGACAACAACGCATTGCTAACCTCAGTACTGCCATCTTGACGGGCCTAAACCTCAGTAGTACCAACTTAACCAAACTAGCGCGTGGTGAACAAATCCACGTGCTTTTTTGACAGCTGTCATCCGCCATATTTAAACCACAGAGCACTGTGCTGCCCTCTTTATCGTAGTAGATGTAAATTCGTCACCTGTCTTCGGCAGTGCTGCCATCTTAACGGGCCTAAACCTCAGTAGTACCAACTTAACCTAACTAGCGCGAGATTTGAATAGGTAAACAAATCCACGTGCTTTTTTGACAGCTGTCATCCGCCATCTTTAAACCACAGAGCACTGTGCTGCCCTCTTTATCGTAGTAGATGTAAATTCGTCACCTGTGGCTATACTTGACTCCTTAAGGGTGCTTACGCAAGACGGCTGCTATACACAGGTTCTTATGAGACGCCCTTGGGATGCTTGCGCAAGATGGCAGTTATACATGACTCCTTATGAGATTCCGTAGGGATGCTTGCGCAAGATAGCGGCTGCTCTTATGGGACGGCTTAAGGGTCCTTGCACAAGATGGCTTGAGACGCCCTAAGGATGCTTGCGCAAGATGGCGGACACAAGATGGCGGCTATACACAACTCCTTACGAGACGCTTTAAGGGTGCTTGCGCAAGATGGCTGCCGCTCATATGAAGAAAGCTAGCTTAGAGGCTAACGTGTCGTGCTAGTTCGATTCATTAAATTTGAGGCTTAAATGCAAAATGTTAAATATCTCGAAAACGTTGCACCGTAGAGCAAAACGGACAAAATTTTTCTGCCCAACACCCAGGTTCGCAGTATGAGGAACATGATAGCATAAGAAAAACATAGTGTATCAACGGTTCAGTTCCTACTTAGGCCCTTTGGCATTCACTCTGTTTTAGCTTGTATTGAAGCGAGTCTTCATAACATGATCAGGTCTAGCTATGGTAGAGAGTATAACGTACCGTGCTGATTCGATTCATTAAATTTGGGGCTTAAATGCAAAATGTTAAATATCTCGAAAACGGTGCACCGTAGAGCAAAACGGATACAATTTTTCTACCTGATACCTAGGTTTGCAGTATCAGGAACAAGAAAAAACATAGTCTAATGATGAGATCGACGGTTCGATCCCTACTTAGGCCCTTTGGCATTGGCAGCTATCTAATTCTACAAGATGGCGGCTATACATAGCTTCTTATGAGGCAGCTTAAGAGCGCTTGCACAAGATGGCTGCTGCTCTTATGAGACTCCCTAGGGGTGCTTGCGCAAGGTAGCAGCGGCAAAGACGGCGACTATACACAGCTCCTTATGATACGGCCTAGAGGTGCTCACACAAGATGGTGGCTGCTCTGATGAAGAAAGCTAGCTTTGCATCGTGCAGGTATCTTTACAGCACTAAACCTCATACCTATGAAATGTGTTGGCGGGTAATTTGAAAAATACGACGTGCTTTTCCTTAAGCTGTTAAGGCCTCCTCTTATGTCAAGGCATAGCTCTATCGAACAAGTTTAAACCTGCATCGGGATAGCTAGAGTAAGCACGTGCTGCAGTGATGACGTCATTATGCATGTTTAGACTTGCAAATCACTAAAGAAACATAACAAGACTAGAATCGAACGCTGCACTCTATGCTGTTAACTTTATCATTGTGATCGGAACATTGATTGAAGTGTTTAGAACACTAAATAAGGGATCAAGGCTAAAATAGAACGCTGTACTCGACACAACATGTGTTTAGAACATGTCAGGGGATACCTTTGTTCTAAGGAGATTAGATTACCGCACATTCCTTGTAGGGCTAATAGGTTAAAGGGCTAATGGGCAAAAGGGCAAAAGGGCTAATTGGCTAAAGGGCTAGAGTGCCTCTCCTCTCTTTATCCGGGCTTGAGACCGGCTCTACAACTAGAGGCGGAGTTAACACCCTAAGGAAGGGAGAATGTTGGGAAATAATCTATACGAATATAGCTACTCGATCGACTATATACTACAGATGGATGACTTAGGTGAGGGTAAGCGCTTACTTAATAATACCTACACGACGTAATTCATGCTCTATTTCAAAAATATCTTCTTTGTACTGTGTGTAACCAGCATCATGATAGGCTCTTAGCAGTTGTAAACGTTTTACCAGTACGTTGGGGTCTTTACAGTAGCTTATATCTACATAGGGTAACAGAGGCTCGTTGTGAACTTTGAGTCTATATGCAGACAGTTGATGTGTAGGGACTTGTTTTGATGTAATACGTGCTTCAGCAGTAGAGTTTCTAGGTACAAACTTACAGTAACTTGTTTCAATAGCGATGAAGCGTTGAAATTTCCTTCTTCTTTACCTTGCATCTCTTCTTGAGATGTTTGCACTGCGACAGAACGTGTAGTAGGCTTATGAAATGAAGTAAAATCATCAAGCTGTAATGGCAATGAAACATTCAGATTTTCTTCTTCTGCTTTCCCTTTACTACTGTTTTGATCAACATCATTATACTTATTATCATAATCATGATCTTGCCTCTCTTTATCTTGAAGTTTGTGCTTAGTAACAGAACTCGCAGCAGGTCTAGACAACAAGCGAGAATTAAAAATCTCTCGCAGAGGTGTACTTTTTAAACATAAATCAGTGTTCGCTGGAATATGGTTGAGCTCGTTGTATTTTGTCTCCCGATGAAGCTACATTACACGCGGCTTCATGACGTTGAGCGTTGTATGCGTTCTTGAACTCTCTTCTACAATGTTTGCATTGAAAAATTGTCCTACATGATATCTCATGACGTCTCCTGTGATAGCTTCGGGAAAATGCTTTTCCACACTCTTCGCAAATATACCTAGAAATAGGTTTTCCCATGACGGACTTTTACCTTCTGCTAACAGATTCTTCTTTAAATCTACTTGACATTTGTTACTCTCTACTTCGATGATGCGAACAGCTTAGCCATTAACAGTAAACTAACAAAAAAGCGTATAACCAAGGTAGCAACAGTAAGGTTTAAGCCCATCAAGATGGCAAGAGTGAGGTTAGCGACGTTCTGTTGTTGGATTTTAAATTCCGCGCTATAACATGCATAAGGTGGCAGCCTTGAGGTTTACCGCCGTAAAGATGGCAGCAGTGAGGTTAGCATTGCTCTATTGTCCTTCAATGTGAGGTTAGGGTCCGTCAATAAGACAGCTGTCAAAACAGCACGTGGCTTGTTTACTTATCAAGAGCACGTGGCAGTGAGGTCACGGTCGCGTAGTATGCTGCTTCAGCATGCAAAGTTCAATGTCTACACCTACGTAGTTAACACTCTGCTATGTTCACAAGATTTTTACACATAACTATTCTTTATGCTTTAAGTTCGTGCACATAGGTTATGTTAAGGTAGCATCAGATACAAGCGTTGGTCACGTGCTCTAGTAGAAGATGCATGCATTATCAAAAGGTGGTGTGTACACGCTTTTAAACCTTGCTATTCTTACCGCTGCCATGTTCACAAGATTTTTAAACATCGCTATTCTTTGTACTTTAAGTTCATGCACATAGGCTATGCTAAGATAGCAGCACAAGCACATGCGAACGTTATACATTCTAGCGGGATGTGTTAATACGATAGTTGATGCATGCAAAATCGATAGGTGTTGTGTACACACTTTGAAACTTAACTATTCTTCGTGCTTTAAATCCGTGCACATAGGTTACGTTAAGATAGCAGCACACTTTTGCGGGAGAGGTTTTGTACTCTAGTTGTTGCATGTATAATCGATAGGCAATGCGTACACGCTTTTAAAACATTGCTATTTTTACTGCTGCTGCTTTGTTCGCAAGATTTTTATACATCAGTATATTTTATGCTTTATGTTCATGTGTATAAGTTATACTAAGTTAGCAGCATACTTATAACGTTGTCGCACACTCTAGTGGAAGAAGTTTAGTACGAAAGTCGATGCATTCAAAATCGATAGGTGATGTGTACACGCTTTGAACTTGGGTATTCTTTGTGCTTTAACTTCGTGCACATAGGTTATGTTACGATTGCAGCACACACAAGCGATGATCGCACGCTGTTGTGGAAGAAGTTTAGTACGATAGTCGATGTATACATTATCGATAGGTGATGTGTACACACTTTGGAGTATAGTATAGCTCTTCCTTGTGCTTTAAGTTCATGCACATGGGTTAGGGATACACAAAAGCGAATGCTACATGTTCTAGCGGAAGAAGCCTAGTACGATAGTCGACGCATGCATCATCGATACGTGATGAGTACACGCTATTCTTTATGCTTTAAATTCACGCACATAGGTTGCAGCACACAATTGCGATCGTTGTACACTCTAGCGGGAGAAATTTAGTACGATAGTCGATGTATGCAAAATCGATAGGTGATGTGTACGCGCTTTGGAATATAGCTATTCTTTGTGCTTTAGCTTTATACACATACGTTAGCAATACACATATGCGATCGTTGTACACTCTGACAGTAAAAAATTGTCGATGCATGCAAAATCAATAGGTGATGTATACACGCTGTTAAACATCGTTATTTGTTGTGCTTTAAGTTCACGCATATAGGTTATGCTAAGATAGCAGTACAATCTAGCGGAAGAAGTTCAGGGTGATGCGTACACGCTTTGAAACATGGCTATTCCTTGTACCTTAAGGTCATGCGTATAGGTTATGCTAAGATAACAGCACAATCTACCTGAAGAAGTTTAGTACGAGAGTCGATGCATGCAAAATCGGTAGGTAATGTGTACCCGCTTTGAAACATGACTATTCATTGTACTTTAAGTTCATGGGTATAGGTTATGCTAAGATAGCAGAACAATCTTGCGGAATAAGTTTGGTACGATATTTGTTGCATGCAAAATCGATAGGTGATGTGTACAGGCTTTGAAACATGGCTATTCTTTTTACTTTAAGGTTATGCGTATAGGTTATGCTAAGATAGCAGCACAATCTAGCGTAAGGAGTTTAGTACGAGGGTTGATGCGTGTAAAATCGATAGGTGATGTGTACACGCTTTGAAACATGGCAATTCATACTGCTGCTCTGTTCCCAAGATTTTTAAACATAGCTAATCCTAATGCTGCTCTTAACGACGTAGAGCTAAGGATTGATTACGTGACCGTGACGTCATTGCCACGTGCTCTTGTTTAGTAAACCAAGCCACGTGCTGTTTTGAGAGCTGTCTTCTTGACGGACCCTAACCTCACATTGAAGGACAATAGAGCGTCGCTAACCTCACTGCTGCCATCTTTACGGCGGTAAACCTCAAGGCTGCCACCTTATGCATGTTATAGCGCGGAATTTAAAATCCAACAACAGAACGTCGCTAACCTCACTCTTGCCATCTTGATGGGCTTAAACCTTACTGTTGCTACCTTGGTTATACGCTTTTGTGTTAGCTTACTGTTAATCGCTAAGCTGTTCGCATCATCGAAGTAGAGAGTAACAAATGTCAAGTAGATTTAAAGAAGAATCTGTTAGCAGAAGGTAAAAGTCCGTCATTGGAAAACCTATTTCTAGGTATATTTGCGAAGAGTGTGGAAAAGCATTTTCCCGAAGCTATCACAGGAGACGTCATGAGATATCATGTAGGACAATTTTTCAATGCAAACATTGTAGAAGAGAGTTCAAGAACGCATACAACGCTCAACGTCATGAAGCCGCGTGTAATGTAGCTTCATCGGGAGACAAAATACAAAGAGCTCAACCATATTCCAGCGAACACTGATTTATGTTTAAAAAGTACACCTCTGCGAGAGATTTTTAATTCTCGCTTGTTGTCTAGACCTGCTGCGAGTTCTGTTACTAAGCACAAACTTCAAGATAAAGAGAGGCAAGATCATGATTATGATAATAAGTATAATGATGTTGATCAAAACAGTAGTAAAGGGAAAGTAGAAGAAGAAAATCTGAATGTTTCATTGCCATTACAGCTTGATGATTTTACTTCATTTCATAAGCCTACTACACGTTCTGTCGCAGTGCAAACATCTCAAGAAGAGATGCAAGGTAAAGAAGAAGGAAATTTCAACGCTTCATCGCTATTGAAACAAGTTACTGTAAGTTTGTACCTAGAAACTCTACTGCTGAAGCACGTATTACATCAAAACAAGTCCCTACACATCAACTGTCTGCATATAGACTCAAAGTTCACAACGAGCCTCTGTTACCCTATGTAGATATAAGCTACTGTAAAGACCCCAACGTACTGGTAAAACGTTTACAACTGCTAAGAGCCTATCATGATGCTGGTTACACACAGTACAAAGAAGATATTTTTGAAATAGAGCATGAATTACGTCGTGTTGGTATTATTAAGTAAGCGCTTACCCTCACCTAAGTCATCCATCTGTAGTATATAGTCGATCGAGTAGCTATATTCGTATAGATTATTTCCCAACATTCTCCCTTCCTTAGGGTGTTAACTCCGCCTCTAGTTGTAGAGCCGGTCTCAAGCCCGGATAAAGAGAGGAGAGGCACCCTAGCCCTTTAGCCCATTAGCCCTTTTGCCCTTTTGCCCATTAGCCCTTTAGCCTATTAGCCCTACAAGGAATGTGCGGTAATCTAATCTTCTTAGAACAAAGGTATCCCCTGACATGTTCTAAACACATGTTGTGTCGAGTACAGTGTTCTATTTTAGTCTTGATCACTTATTTAGTGTTCTAAACACTTCAATCAATGTTCCGATCGCATGATAAAGTTAACAGCATAGAGTGCAGTGTTCGATTTTAGTCTTGTTATGTTTCTTTAGTGATTTGCAAGTCTAAACATGCATAATGACGTCATCACTGCAGCACGTGCTTACTCTAGCTATCCCGATGCAGGTTTAAACTTGTTCGATAGAGCTATGCCTTGACATAAGAGGAGGCCTTAACAGCTTAAGGAAAAGCACGTCGTATTTTTCAAATTACCCGCCAACACATTTCATAGGTATGAGGTTTAGTGCTGTAAAGGTACCTGCACGATGCAAAGCTAGCTTTCTTCATCAGAGCAGCCACCATCTTGTGTGAGCACCTCTAGGCCGTATCATAAGGAGCTGTGTATAGTCGCCGTCTTGTCGCTGCTACCTTGCGCAAGCACCCCTAGGGCGTCTCATAAGAGCAGCAGCCATCTTGTGCAAGCGCTCTTATGCTGCCTCATAAGAAGCTATGTATAGCCGCCATCTTGTAGAATTAGATAGCTGCCAATGCCAAAGGGCCTAAGTAGGGATTGAACCGCCGATCTCATCATTAGACTATGTTTTTTCTTGTTCCTGATACTGCAAACCTAGGTATCAGGTAGAAAAATTTTATCCGTTTTGCTCTAGAGATATTTAACATTTTGCATTTAAGCCCCAAATTTAATGAATCGAATCAGCACGGTACGTTATACTCTCTACCATAGCTAGACCTGATCATGTTATGAAGACTCGCTTCAATACAAGCTAAAACAGAGTGAATGCCAAAGGGCCTAAGTAGGAACTGAACCGTTGATAGACTATGTTTTTCTTATGCTATCATGTTCCTCATACTGCGAACTGGGTGTTGGGCAGAAAAGTTTTGTCCGTTTTGCTCTACGGTGCACCGTTTTCGAGATATTTAACATTTTGCATTTAAGCCCCAAATTTAATGAATCGAGCTAGCACGACACGTTAGCCTCTAAGCTAGCTTTCTTCATAAGAGCGGCAGCCATCTTGCGCAAGCACCCTTAAAGCGTCTCATAAGGAGTTGTGTATAGCCGCCATCTTGTGTCCGCCATCTTGCGCAAGCATCCTTAGGGCGTCTCAAGCCATCTTGTGCAAGGACCCTTAAGCCGTCCCATAAGAGCAGCCGCTATCTTGCGCAAGCATCCCTAGGGAATCTCATAAGGAGTCATGTATAACTGCCATCTTGCGCAAGCATCCCAAGGGCGTCTCAGAAGAACCTGTGTATAGCAGCCATCTTGCGTAAGCCACAGGTGACGAATTTACATCTACTACGATAAAGAGGGCAGCACAGTGCTCTGTGGTTTAAAGATGGCGGATGACAGCTGTCAAAAAAGCACGTGGATTTGTTTACCTATTCAAATCTCGCGCTAGTTAGGTTAAGTTGGTACTACTGAGGTTTAGGCCCGTTAAGATGGCAGCACTGCCGATGACAGGCGACGAATTTACATCTACTACTATAAAGAGGGCAGCACAGTACTCTGTGGTTTAAAGATGGCGGATGACAGCTGTCAAAAAAGCACGTGGATTTGTTTACCACGCGCTAGTTAGGTTAAGTTGGTACTACTGAGGTTTAGGCCCGTCAAGATGGCAGTACTGAGGTTAGCGATGCGTTGTTGTCTGTCAGAAAGCACGTGGCTGTCAAAAACACGTGGCTTTGTTTACCTCGCGCTAGTTAGGTTAAGTTGGTACTACTGAGGTTTAGGCCCGTCAAAATGGCAGTACTGAGGTAAGCGATGCGTTGTTGTCGATGACAGCTGTCAAAAAGCACGTGGCTTTGTTTACGAATTCAAATTTCCCGCGGGTGGTGGAGGAGACCTCTGGGAGGCCTCTGGCTGTGGTGATGGTGGAGGAGGCATCTGGGAGGCCTCTGGCTGTGGTGTTGGTGGTGGAGGAGGCATCTGGGAGGCCTCTGGCTGTGGTGGTGGTGGAGGTGGCCTCTGGGAGCCTGCGGTGGCGGTGGCCGCAGAATCCCTGTATTATACTACTGGGGATGATATTTCCAGTGAGAATTTTGGCATATAAGACTATCCCCATAGGTTATAAAATACATAAAGTGGACGTTCATCATGGTAGGTATTATTTAAAGTTATCAGTTTTAAAATTTCTCTAACGTACACCTGCAAGAGAAGATCATCTCTGACTAACTACTCTTTCAAATCTTCAATGGCTTGGGAATAACTGTCTGCTGCCTGCGGGTAACTATGAACGTCCTCATGAGGTTCAGTATGCTCTTTCAAGGACTGTTTTATGTACTGGAACTTATCACTGTCACGTAATGTGGTATCCTCATGGATCTTTAGAAATTTATACAAAAATCCTAAACAATATTTCAGATCTGCATTAAATTAATTTGATTGTACTTTAGGCAATTTTTAAATTATCTTATTAGTTTGGCAGAATCCATTCCCATCTAATACGTCAATCTCACTGAGAAGTGAGGTAATTGTACATGAAAGAAGTTCACATGTTTTTAGTTTAATAACCCAAAACCGTCACAGTACTTTCCGGTACTTTGTCTCTTTGCTGTTAGAATTTGGTCATCTCGGAAACTGTCCAGTACCTTATCCAACACGTTTAGCTCTTCCATTAATGCTTCTGGTCGAGCAACATTCGACCTAAGTATGTTACTGTTCTCAGAGGTTATTTTTGTTGCAAGAAGCAACTAAATGTTATTTATTCCTTTGTAACAAATTGCCGAACCTACTTCAATTGACTACTTCAGTTTCAATACTACACTCCCATTCTTCCTGTTCTTAGACAGGAAGGCGTGATTAAATACATACGTAGTCTATCACGTTAGCGAACACAACTTGTTAAAAATAGCGGAAATCGTAGTATTAATTATCTGAGTCTATTTCATTTTATTTCCATCAAATGTATAAGCACCGTAATCATTAGCGTACATGTCATTTCACATATATAAAATAAAAATATTAAAGACTAGCAGAAGTACCCATTCTTCGTACGGGTTATCAGAAACTGGCTTTAGTTACTCATACTATCGGTGTGACTGACTTCATTAGATATTTATATCACTGGTGTATTTACTTAAGTACGTAGGAATTATTTGTCATGTTTGGAATTAGAATGTATCGTCTTCTTCTTTTCTTCATGGGGGCTTCTAAATCTTAGTTCCTAATTAGCGTCGACCTCTAAGATCTTTTGCTACCATGTTTTTCCTTCATTCCCACCTAGATATACCTGCTCCCTTCACAAAGCTGCAGGTTTAGTGTAAGTATACTTCCGCTAGATAGTACCACAAATATAAATATTATTGAATGTATTTGTTTGATCCGACATTTCGTAACTATTACAAATGATCAAGGAAATACGCGATGTATAAAAGAAACAACTATAATTATCGAGAATTATAATTCTCAGGGATTGTCACACATGTCGCACATCAGTAGTATAATTGGATGGTTCGGCCGCCTCCTCCTCCGCCCGCGGCGCGGGAAATTTGAATTCTGGCGGGAAATTTGAATTTTTCGCGGGAGATTTGAATTTTGGCGGGAGATTTGAATTTGTAAACAAAGCCACGTGCTTTTTGACAGCTGTCATCGACAACAACGCATCGCTAACCTCACTGCTGCCATCTTGACGGGCCTAAACCTCACGAGTACCAACTTAACCTAACTAGCATGAGGTAAACAAAGCCACGTGTTTTTTGACAGCCACGTGCTTGTTGACAGACAACAACGCATCGCTAACCTCAGTACTGCCATCTTGACGGGCCTAAACCTCAGTAGTGCCAACTTAACCTCACTAGCATGAGGTAAACAAAGCCACGTGCTTTTTGACAGCCACGTGCTTTTTGACAGACAACAACGCATCGCTAACCTCAGTACTGCCATCTTGACGGGCCTAAACCTCAGTAGTGCCAACTTAACCTCACTAGCTCGAGATAAACAAATCCACGTGCTTTTTGACAGCCACGTGCTTTTTTGACAGATTTGTAAACAAAGCCACGTGCTTTTTGACAGACAACAACGCATCGCTAACCTCAGTAATGCCATCTTGACGGGCCTAAACCTCAGTAGTGCCAACTTAACCTAACTAGTGCGAGGTAAACAAAGCCACGTGTTTTTCTGACAGCCACGTGCTTTTTTGACAGCAGTCATCCGCCATCTTTAAACCACAAAGCACTGTGCTGCCCTCTTTAGATGCAAAATTCGTCACCTGTCATCGGCAGTGCTGCCATCTTGACGGGTCTAAACCTTAGTGCTACCAACTTAACCTAACTAGCGCGAGGTAAACAAAGCCACGTGTTTTTTTGACAGCTGTCATCCGCCATCCTTAATCTATAGAGCACAGTGCTGCCCTCTTTAACTACTTACCTTTGAAATGTGGTGGCGGATAATTTGAAAAATGCTTTTTGACAGCAGCCATCTTTGTGCACCATGCTGCCCTCTTTAGCTAGATACCTGTGGTGGCAGGCAATTCCACATGACAGCAGCCATCTTTACACAAGAGAGCACTGTGCTGCCATCTTTAGCTAGATACCTTTGAAATGTGGTGGCGGCAAATTGAAAAATTTCACGTGCTCTTGTTTGGAAACAAACTCACGTGCTTTTTTGACAGCTACCATCCGCCATCTTCAATCAACAGAGCATAGTGCTGCCCTCTTTAGTTTGAAATGTGGTGGCGGCAAATTCCACGTGCTCTTGTTTGGAAACAAAGCCATGTGCTTTTTTGACAGCTGTCATCCGCCATCTTTAATCAACAGAGCACCGTGCTGCTATCATGCGGGCAATTTCGTCAGCTGTCATCCGCCATCTTTAATCCACAGAACACCGTGCTGCCCTCTTTATGGCTACTACCAAAGCACGTAGTAGCGGGCAATTTGAAAAGTTCTGTTAGCTATCATCCGCCATCTTTAATCAAGAGAGCACCGTGCTGCCATCTTTAGCTAGATACCTTTGAAATGTGGTGGCGGAAAATTGAAAAATTTCACGTGCTCTTGTTTGGAAACAAACTCACGTGCTTTTTTGACAGCTACCATCCGCCATCTTTAATCAACAGAGCATAGTGCTGCCCTCTTTAGTTTGAAATGTGGTGGCGGCAAATTCTACGTGCTCTTGTTTGGAAACAAAGCCACGTGCAGCTGTCATCCGCCATCATTAATCCAGAGAGCACCGTGCTGCCCTCTTTAGATGTAAATTCGTCACCTGTCATCCGCAGTGCTGCCATCTTTAGCTAGATACCTTTGAAATGTGGTGGTGGATAATTTAAAAAGAGAAATTCTACAGCAGCCCTCTCTCAACGCTAATTGCATAAGATGGCGGCTATACATGACTCCTTAAGGGTGCTTACGCAAGATGGCTGCTATACACAGGTTCTTATGAGACTCCCTTGGGATGCTTGCGCAAGATGGTAGTTATACATGGCTCCTTATGAGATGCCCTAGGGATGCTTGCTCAAGATAGCGACTGCTCTTATGGGACGGCTTAAGTGTCCTTGCACAAGATGGCTTGAGACGCCCTAAGGATGCTTGCGCAAGATGGCGGACACAAGATGGCGGCTATACACAACTCCTTATGAGACGCTTTAAGGGTGCTTGCGCAAGATGGTTGCTACTCTTAGCTTAGAGGCTAACGTGTCGTGCTAGTTCGATTCATTAAATTTAGGGCTTAAATGCAAAATGTTAAATATATCGAAAACGGTGCACCGTAGAGCAAAACGGACAAAATTTTTCTGCCTAATACCTAGGTTCGCAGTATGAGGAACAAGAAAACTATAGTCTAATGATGGGATCAACGGTTCAGTTCCTACTTAGGCCCTTTGACATTTGCTCTGTTTTAGCTTGTATTGAAGCGAGTCTTCGTAACATGATCAGGTCTAACTATGGTAGAGAGTATAACGTACCGTGCTGGTTCGATTAATTAAATTTGGAGGCTTAAATGCAAAATGTTAATATCTCGAAAACGGTGCATCGTAGAGCAAAACGGACAAAATTTTTCCGCCTAATACGTAGGTTCGTAGTATCAGGAACAAGAAAAAACATAGTCTAATGATGAGATCAACGGTTCGATTCTTACTTGAGCCCTTTGGCATTGGCAGCTATCTATTTCTACAAGATGGTGGCTGCTGTTATGAGACACAAGATGGCTTGAGACGTCCTAGGGATGCTTACGCAAGATGGCGGACACAAAACGGTGACTATACATAGCTCCTTATGAGACAGCCTAGGGGTGCTCGCACAAGATGGCAGCTACTCTTATGAAGAAAGCTAGCTTAGAGGCTACTGCGCAAGATAACAGCTGCTGTAATGCATGTGGTGGAGGGCAATTTGAAATTCTATGTGCTTAATCAACAGAGCACCCTGCTACCCTCTTTAGCTGAAATGTGGTGGTGGATAATTTGAAAAATTCTTTTGACAGCTATCATCTTTAAACAATGGCGACTATACATAGGCTGTTAAGGCCTTATCATTCTCCTCCTACTCCTCCTCTTCCTCCTCCTCCTCCTCCTCCTCCTCCTCCTCCTCCTTCTCTACCTCCTCCTCCGCCTCTTCTGCCAAGGCATAGCTTTATATCGAACAAGTTTAAACTTGCATCGCGAAGGCAAGCGTGTGCAGCGATAACATTATTATGCATGTTTAGACTTTCGAAACATAAGAAGAGTAGAATCAAACGCTGTACTCGATACGACATGTGATCAGAACATTGATTGATGTGTTCAGAACACAAAATAAGTGATCATGACTAGAATCGAACACTGTACTCGATACAACACGTGATCAGAACATTGATCGATGTGTTCAGAACACAAAATAAGTGATCAAGACTAGAATCGAACACTGTACTCAATACAACATGTGTTTAGAACATGTTAGGGGGGTACCCTTGTTCTAAGAAGATCAGAATGAAACATAGCAAGACTAGAATCGAACACTGTAATCGATGTTGTTAACCTCAACATATGATCAGAACATTGTTTGATGTGTTCAGAGCAAAAGTACAATTATGATGATTTGCTTAGTGTAAAAACCAAAAAACACACTGTGCACATATCGCATAGCTAACTCGCTCGGTAAACGATATAGCCAAAGTGTAACTTCAAATTATTTACCTTCCATCATTCGTCTTGTGTGAAAATCAGTCGAACAAGTTATCGCATAAACATGTAACATGAAATATCAGTCAATCTGTTGGCATGGGTTACAAACATGTAGCTTATGCGGGAAGTAAAATTAAACAGAACGCTAGTGCTATAAGAAATACTCTGCTTACATGTAAGTCCCTAGCTGTTGAACAAGTTATTACATAAATATGTAACATGAAATATCGGTTCGGAAACATATTGTTTCAAGGATGAAAGGACTCTTCCTCCTCCTTACCGCACATTCCTTGTAGGGCTAAGGGGCTAATGGGCTAAAGGGCTAATGGGAAAAGGGGCTAAAGGGCTAATGGGCTAAAGGGTTAAAGGGCTAAAGGGCTGAAGGAGCAACAACCTCATCGATCGCTATCAGCAAGAACGCTTGTACTTTGTTAAGTGTAGAAAATTAATCTTTATTTGTAAATGGTTTCATGTTGAGAACAAGGAATGGAACGTAGGGGTTACGTCTTTCCTAATAAAATCCCCGAGGTGCGATGAGTTACGTTTTTCGAACTAGTGTTTGGAACACTGAACTTTTCAAGATGATAGCAGAGAGTTTAGCAATGTTCTGTTGTTGGATTATAAATTCCGCGCTACAACATGCATCAGGTGGCAGCCTTGAGGTTTACTGCCGTAAAGATGACAAGAGTGAGGTTAACAATGTTCCGTTGTTGGATTTTAAATTCCGCGCTATAACATGCATAAGGTGGCAGCCTTGAGGTTTACCGCCGTAAAGATGGCAGCAGTGAGGTTAGCGACGCTCTATTGTCCTTCAAAGTGAGGTTAGGGTTCGTCAAGAAGAGAGCTGTCAAAAAAGCACGTGGCTATGTTTACCAAACAAGAGCACGTGGTCGTGACGTCACGGTCACGTAATCAATCCTTAGCTCGACGTCGTTAAGAGCAGCATTAGGATTAGCTATGCTCAAAAGGCTTGGGGGGCAGAGCAGCAGTATGAATTGCCATGTTTCAAAGTGTGTACACATCACCTATCGATTTTACATGCATCGACCATCGAACTAAACTTCATCCGCTAGATCGTGCTGCTATCTTAGCATGTCCTTAAGGTACAATGAATAGCCATGTTTCAAAGCGTGTACACATTACCTATCGACTTTGCATGCAACAAACATCGTACTAAACTTCTTCCGCTGGGTTGTGCTGCTATCTTAGCATAACTTATACACATGAACTTAAAGTACAAAGAATAGCCATGTTTCAAAGCGTGTACACATTACTTATTGATTTTGCATGCATCGAATCTCGTACTGAACTTCTTCCGCTAGATTGTGCTGCTATCTTAGCATAACCTATACCCATGAACTTAAAGTACAAAGAATAGTCATGTTTCAAAGCGTGTACACATCAACTATCGAATATGCATGTATCAACTCTCGTACTAAACTTCTGCAGGTAGATTGTGCTGCTATCTTAGCATAACTAAGACGCATGAACTTAAAGTACAAAGAATAGCTATGTCTCAAAGCGTGTACACGTTACCTATCGATTTTGCAAGCATCGACTCTCGTACTAAACTTCTTCCGCTAGATTGTGCTGCAATCTTAGCATGTCCTTAAGGTACAAAGAATAGCCATGTTTCAAAGCGTGTACACATTACCTATCGATTTTGCATGCATCAAATATCGTACTAAATTTATTCCGCTAGATTGTGCTGCTATCTTAGCATAACCTATACCCATGAACTTAAAGTACAATGAATAGTCATGTTTCAAAGCATGTACGCAACAACTATCGATTTTGCATGTATCGACTCTCGTACAAAACTTCTTCAGGTAGATTGTGCTGCTATCTTAGCATAACTAAGACGCATGAACTTAAAGTACAAAGAATAGCTATGTTTCAAAGCGTGTACACATCACCTATCGATTTTGCATTCATCGACTCTCGTACTAAACTTCTTACGCTGGACTGTGCTGCTATCTTAGCCTAACCTATACGCATGAACTTAAAGTACGAAGAAAAACCATGTTTTAAAGCGTGTACACATTACTTATTGATTTTGCATGCATCAAATATCGTACTCAACTTCTTCCGCTAGGTTATGCTGCTATCTTAGCATAACCTGTACGCATGAACTTAAAGTACAAAGAATAGCCTTGTTTCAAAGCGTGTACACATTACCTAATGATTTTGCACGAAACGATTATCATACTAAACTTTTTCCACTAGATTGTGCTAAAATCGTGTAAGTGTGCTGCTACCTTAGCAAAACCTATCGATTTTACATGCATCGACTATCGTACTAGACTTCCTCCGCTAGAGCATGTAGCAATCGCTTTTGTGTAACCCTAACCCATGTGCACGAACTTAAAGCACAAAGAAGAGCTATGTTCTAAAGCGTGTATACATCACCCACCGATAATGTATCGAATATCGTACTAAACTTCTCCTGCCAGAGCGTACGACTATCGCTTGTGTGTGCACGAACTTAAAGCATAAAGAATAGCAATGTATAAAAATCTTGTAAACAAAGCAGCAGCATTAAGTATAGCCATGTTTAAATGCGTGTACACATCATGTATCTATGATGCACGCAGTACTAAACATATTCCATTAGAATGTACAAAGTTCGCATGTGTTTGTGCTGCTATCTTAGCATAGCCTATGTGCATGAACTTAAAGCATAAAGAATAGTTATGTGTAAAAAATCTTGTGAACACAGCAGAATGTTTACTACGTAGGTGTAGACATTGAACTTTGCATGCTGAGGCAGCATACTACGTGACCGTGACGTCACGACCACGTGCTCTTGTTTGGTAAACATAGCCACGTGCTTTTTGACAGCTCTCTTCTTGACGACCCCTAACCTCACTTTGAAGGACAATAGAGCGTCGCTAACCTCACTGCTGCCATCTTTACGGCGGTAAACCTCAAGGCTGCCACCTTATGCATGTTATAGCGCGGAATTTAAAATCCAACAACGGAACATTGTTAACCTCACTCTTGTCATCTTTACGGCAGTAAACCTCAAGGCTGCCACCTTATGCATGTTGTAGCGCGGAATTTATAATCCAACAACAGAACATTGCTAAACTCTCTGCTATCATCTTGAAAAGTTCAGTGTTCCAAACACTAGTTCGAAAAACGTAACTCATCGCACCTCGGGGATTTTATTAGGAAAGACGTAACCCCTACGTTCCATTCCTTGTTCTCAACATGAAACCATTTACAAATAAAGATTAATTTTCTACACTTAACAAAGTACAAGCGTTCTTGCTGATAGCGATCGATGAGGTTGTTGCTCCTTCAGCCCTTTAGCCCTTTAACCCTTTAGCCCATTAGCCCTTTAGCCCTTGTTCCCATTAGCCCTTTAGCCCATTAGCCCCTTAGCCCTACAAGGAATGTGCGGTAAGGAGGAGGAAGAGTCCTTTCATCCTTGAAAGAATATGTTTCCGAACCGATATTTCATGTTACATATTTATGTAATAACTTGTTCAACAGCTAGGGACTTACATGTAAGCAGAGTATTTCTTATAGCACTAGCGTTCTGTTCAATTTTACTTCCCGCATAAGCTACATGTTTGTAACCCATGCCAACAGATTGACTGATATTTCATGTTACATGTTTATGCGATAACTTGTTCGACTGATTTTCACACAAGACGAATGATGGAAGGTAAATAATTTGAAGTTATACTTTGGCTATATCGTTTACCGAGCGAGTTAGCTGCGCAGTATGGGTACAGTGTGTTTTTTGATTTTTACACTAGGCAAATCATTGAAGTTGTAGTTTTGCAATATTGCTTACTGAGCGAGTTAGCTATGCGATATGTGTACAGTGTGTTTCCATAGTTTTTGATTTTACACTAAGCAAATCGTCAAAATTGTACTTTTGCACTGAACACATCAAACAATGTTCTGATCATATGTTGAGGTTAACAACATCGATTACAGTGTTCGATTCTAGTCTTGCTATGTTTCATTCTGATCTTCTTAGAACAAGGGTACCCCCTAACATGTTCTAAACACATGTTGTATTGAGTACAGTGTTCGATACTAGTGTTGATCACTTATTTTGTGTTCTGAACACATCGATCAATGTTCTGATCACATGTTGTATCGAGTACAGTGTTCGATTCTAGTCATGATCACTTATTTTGTGTTCTGAACACATCAATCAATGTTCTGATCACATGTTGAAGTTAGCAACATCGATTACAGTGTTCTATTCTAGTCTTGTTATGTTTCAATCTTATCTTCTTAGAACAAGGGTATCCCCTGACATATTCTAAACACATGATGTATTGAGTACAGTGTTCGATTCTAGTCTTGATCACTTATTTTGTTTTCTGAACGCATCAATCAATGTTCTGATCACATGTCGTATCGAGTACAGCGTTTGATTCTACTCTTCTTATGTTTCGAAAGTCTAAACATGCATAATAATGTTATCGCTGCACACGCTTGCCTTCGCAATGCAGGTTTAAACTTGTTCGATATAAAGCTATGCCTTGGCATAAGAGGCGGATGAGGAGGTAGAGAAGGAGGAGGAGGAGGAGGAGGAGGAGGAGGAAGAGGAGGAGGAGGAGGAGAATGATAAGGCCTTAACAGCCTATGTATAGTCGCCATTGTTTAAAGATGATAGCTGTCAAAAGAATTTTTCAAATTATCCACCACCACATTTCAGCTAAAGAGGGTAGCAGGGTGCTCTGTTGATTAAGCACATAGAATTTCAAATTGCCCTCCACCACATGCATAACAGCAGCTGTTATCTTGCGCAGTAGCCTCTAAGCTAGCTTTCTTCATAAGAGTAGCTGCCATCTTGTGCGAGCACCCCTAGGCTGTCTCATAAGGAGCTATGTATAGTCACCATTTTGTGTCCGCCATCTTGCGTAAGTATCCCTAGGACGTCTCAAGCCATCTTGTGTCTCATAAGAGCAGCCACCATCTTGTAGAAATAGATAGCTGCCAATGCCAAAGGGCTTAAGTAAGAATCGAACCGTTGATCTCATCATTAGACTATGTTTTTTCTTGTTCCTGTTACTACGAACCTACGTATTAGGCAGAAAAATTTTGTCCGTTTTGCTCTACGGTGCACCGTTTTCGATATATTTAACATTTTGCATTTAAGCCCTAAATTTAATGAATCGAACTAGCACGACACGTTAGCCTCTAAGCTAAGAGTAGCAACCATCTTGCGCAAGCACCCTTAAAGCGTCTCATAAGGAGTTGTGTATAGCCGCCATCTTGTGTCCGCCATCTTGCGCAAGCATCCTTAGGGCGTCTCAAGCCATCTTGTGCAAGGACACTTAAGCCGTCCCATAAGAGCAGTCGCTATCTTGAGCAAGCATCCCTAGGGCATCTCATAAGGAGCCATGTATAACTACCATCTTGCGCAAGCATCCCAAGGGAGTCTCATAAGAACCTGTGTATAGCAGCCATCTTGCGTAAGCACCCTTAAGGAGTCATGTATAGCCGCCATCTTATGCAATTAGCGTTGAGAGAGGGCTGCTGTAGAATTTCTCTTTTTAAATTATCCACCACCACATTTCAAAAATATCTAGCTAAAGATGGCAGCACTGCGGATGACAGGTGACGAATTTACATCTAAAGAGGGCAGCACGGTGCTCTCTGGATTAAAGATGGTGGATGACAGCTGCACGTGGCTTTGTTTCCAAACAAGAGCACGTAGAATTTGCCGCCACCACATTTCAAACTAAAGAGGGCAGCACTATGCTCTGTTGATTAAAGATGGCGGATGGTAGCTGTCAAAAAAGCACGTGAGTTTGTTTCCAAACAAGAGCACGTGAAATTTTTCAATTTGCCGCCACCACATTTCAAAGGTATCTAGCTAAAGATGGCAGCACAGTGCTCTCTTGATTAAAGATGGCTGCTGTCATGTGGAATTGCCTGCCACCACAGGTATCTAGCTAAAGAGGGCAGCATGGTGCACAAAGATGGCTGCTGTCAAAAAGCATTTTTCAAATTATCCGCCACCACATTTCAAAGGTAAGTAGTTAAAGAGGGCAGCACTGTGCTCTATAGATTAAAGATGGCGGATGACAGCTGTCAAAAAACACGTGGCTTTGTTTACCTCGCGCTAGTTAGGTTAAGTTGGTAGCACTAAGGTTTAGACCCGTCAAGATGGCAGCACTGCCGATGACAGGTGACGAATTTTGCATCTAAAGAGGGCAGCACAGTGCTTTGTGGTTTAAAGATGGCGGATGACAGCTGTCAAAAAAGCACGTGGCTGTCAAAAAAACACGTGGCTTTGTTTACCTCGCACTAGTTAGGTTAAGTTGGCACTACTGAGGTTTAGGCCCGTCAAGATGGCAGTACTGAGGTTAGCGATGCGTTGTTGTCTGTCAAAAAGCACGTGGCTTTGTTTACAAATCTGTCAAAAAGCACGTGGCTGTCAAAAAGCACGTGGCTTTGTTTACCTCATGCTAGTGAGGTTAAGTTGGCACTACTGAGGTTTAGGCCCGTCAAGATGGCAGTACTGAGGTTAGCGATGCATTGTTGTCTGTCAAAAAGCACGTGGCTGTCAAAAAACACGTGGCTTTGTTTACCTCATGCTACTTAGGTTAAGTTGGTACTAGTGAGGTTTAGGCCCGTCAAGATGGCAGCAGTGAGGTTAGCGATGCGTTGTTGTCGATGACAGCTGTCAAAAAGCACGTGGCTTTGTTTACAAATTCAAATCTCCCGCCAAAATTCAAATCTCCCGCCAAAAATTCAAATTTCCCGCCAGAATTCAAATTTCCCGCGCCGCGGGCGGAGGAGGAGGCGGCCGAACCATCCAATTATACTACTCACATCATATAATAAATATGAGTATTAATGTTGAGAATTTTTTTTTTCAAGTCATGGGCGCACCATCTTGACAATTGTGTACAGTATATAGATTGTTTTCATGGTTATAATGAACGTAAAAGTGGACCAAAATATCGGCACTAATAACATCAGTGATCCTACTACTCCATGATTTGATAGAAAATAGTTTAAACTATAGGTAACAGACTCCGCAAAATGCTGAAAACGTACGTAAAAACGGAGGCCCGTCGGCAACCGCTGGTCGCTGTACTACGGAGAACTCCGGGGCTATTATTTTTATACTTCACTCCCTTTTCATGCTCGCCCAGAGGAGTACTATGAGCGTCTTACACAACAATTTATATTTTCCAGATAGTAAGTCATATATGTATCAATTTTGGTTGGCAGCTATGCCCAAACTTCTTCTTCTTCTTCTTCTTCTTCTTCTTCTTCTTTTCTAGCCTATTTTAATCCACTGCTGGATATAGGCCTCTTCCTGGAGCTGACGTTGCCACGGTTACGGCCGTTCGTTTCTTTATCCGATTCCTAGAGCAGGGGTAGTGTGGTTCCAATATTTCCATGATGGTTGGTTTTAGGGCCTTAAAACATGGTTTTCGGGCCCGAAGAGTTTACCGAGTTTTGTTCTTTGCGTCAAGGGGCTTAAAATGAGCTTTGTCTCGTCCTTGTACGACAAATTCGATTTCGCCTACTTTAGCCCATTATTTTAATATTTTTATATCTCCCCCAAGTCACCCTCAGTTCGAATTGTTTTGAAAATAAAATACAGCCCATGTTACTCACTGGCAATGTAGCTTTCTATAGGTGAAGTAATTTTTAAAATCGGTTCAGTAGTTTTTGAGTCTATCCGTTACAAACAAATATACAAATTTTTCCTCTATATAATCTATATATATAAAGTAGCTTGTCCTGACTGACTGACTGACTGACTGATTCATCATCGCCGAGCCAAAACTACTGAACATAAAGAAATGAAATTTTGGGCATAGATTCATATTAAGATGTAGGTGCTCGCTAAGAGAGGATTTTTGGATATTCCGTCGCTAAGGGGCTGAAAAGGGGGGTGAAATTTTAAAATGAGTGTGTCTATATCTCAAAACTTTAAAAGTTTACAGATGTGAAAATTGGTATTTAGAATCTTCTTTAAAAATAAGGAAACACGTATTTTTTTTGTTTTCAGACAATCCCAATAGGAGGGGTGAAAAAGGGTGAAAAAGAGGTTGAATGCATTTAATCCGGATACGCTACTTATATCTCAGAAACTGAAGATATTACAGACCTCAAAATTGGTATTTTTGATCGTTGTGAAAAATAAAGAAACACATATTTTTTTGTTTTTGGAAAATCCAATTAATGCGAGGGTGAAAAGGGGGGTGAATATCTAAAATGAGTGCATCTATATCTCAAAAGTTTTAAAGTTTAGAGATGTAAAAATTGGTATTTAGAATCTTCATTAAAAATAAAGGAACACGTATTTTTTGTTTTCGGAAAATCCCAATAGGAGGGGTGAAAAGGGGTGAAAAATGGGTTGAATGCCTTTAAAGAGAATACTTATATCTTAGAAACTGAATATATTACAGACCTGAAAATTGGTATTTGGGATCTACTTTAAAAATAAAGAAACAGGTATTTTTTCGTTTTGGGAAAATCCAAATAATGGGGGGTGAAAAGGGGGTGATTTTTTAAAATGAGTGTATCTATATCTCAAAACTTTTAAAGTTTATAGATGAAAAAATTGGTATTTAGAATCTCCTTTAATAATAAAGAAACACATATTATTTTGTTTTCGGAAAATCCCAATAGGAAGGGTGGAAAAGGGTGAATAATGGGTTGAATGCCTTTATTGGGGCTACTTATATTTCAGAACCTGAAGATATTACAGACCTGAACATTTGTATTTTGGATCCACTTTAAAAGTAAAGAAACACGTATATTTCGTTTTTTGAAAATCCAAATAATGGGGGGTGAAAAGGGGGGTGAATTTTTTAAAATGAGTGTGTCTACAACTTAAAACTTTAAAATTTACAGATGTAAAAATTGGTAGTTAGAATCTCCTCTAAAAATAAAGGAACACGTATTTTTTTGTTTCCTGTAAATCCTAATAGGAGGGGTGTAAAAGGGTGAAAAATGGGTTGAATGCCTTTAATGAGGATACATATATCTCAGAAACGAAGGATATTACAGAACTGAAAATTTGTATATGGGATCTCCTTTAAAAATAAAGAAACGCGTATTTTAGATTTTGGAAAATTCAATGAATGGCGGTTAAACAGGAGTGACAAATTGGGGTGAATTTTTTGAAAGACTATATCTACAGATTATCTTGGAAACGTAAAATGTTACAGACGTAAAAAGTGGGTGTTTGGAGTCTCCTGTAAATGTAAAGAAACAGAGGTGATTTGTTTTTGGAAACTCCACTTAAGGGGAACTCAAAAGGGGTGAAATTTTAAAATGAGAATTTTTACAGTATATCTAAAAAAACTTAACATGTTACAGAAGTGAAAAATGGTATTTTTTTATCTCTATTAAACATAAAGAAACGTGTATTTTTAGTTTTCGGAAATACCACTTGGGAGGAGTGGGGGTTAAAGTGATTGAAAATGGTGCTGAATTCTTTTAATTAGGCTACTGATATCTCAAAAATGAAGATGTTACAGACGTGAAATTTGATATTTGCAATCTGCTTTAAAAGTAAAGAAACACGTATTCTCGGAAAATCCAATGAAGGGTTGGGGGGGGATGAAAGAATTGAAAAATTAATTGACTTAATTGTATGAGAATACTTACAGGCGTGAAAATTCGTATTTGGATCTCCTTTAAAAACAAAGAAAAACGCGTTTTGGGGGGAAACCATCTTGGAGGGCGGGAGTGTAAAGGAGTTGAATTCCTTTCATGAGGACACATAAATCAAAAACTGAAGAAGTTAGAGTCGTGATAATTGGTATTTAGAAGATCCTTTACTATTAAAGAAACAAGTATTTTTTGCGGGAAAATTCACTTAGGGGGGCGGGGGGGAGGGGAGTAGTGTGAAATGAAGTGAAGAATGTAAATTATTTTTATGTGGATACTTATATCTCAAAACTGAAGGTAATAGACGTGAACATTGGTGTTTGGAATCTCCCTTAAACATATAGAAACAAGCCTTCTTTTAATTTTTTTTTTGGGGGTGGGGGGTAAATACACTTACCGGCGGTAGGGTGTAGAAGGAGGTGAGACCAATTGATTTTACTGTTACTCCGTTGCTCAGGCAGCAGCGCGCCGGCCTCTCACAGCTGGGTTCCGTGGTTCAAATCCCGGTCACTATATGTGATATTCGTGCTGGACAAAACGGAGGCGGGACAGGTTTTTCTCCGGATACTTCGGTTTTCCCTGTCATCAGCCATTCCAGCAACAAATAATAATAATAATAATAATAATAATAATAATAATAATAATAATAATAATAATAATAATAATAATAATAATAATAATAATAATAATAATAATGTTCCGGACCGTCATCAAATATGCGGACCGCGCTGGAAACGGCTACTGGACGGGTAATGACTAAGAATGCATTCCGGCCGCCGGTCCAGTGCCGCCAAGGCACCCAATATAACAGCACGCCGGATCTCCTGAAGGATTTTATCCATATTAAAAATGATTATAGGAAAAGATGGCAAAGATTTACGTACCCAAATGACCGGGAGGATTACCTGAGCCTAGCCCGGGAAGTACGAACTCGATTGCTGGAAAGGAAGATTGAAAAATGGGAGGAAACGTGCCGTAAAATAAGAAAAAACGAGTCAGATCGGGAATTTTGGTGGATTCTCGCAGAAAACGAGTCAGATCGCGAATTTCGGCGGATTATATATCTAAAACAATAAGCATTCAATTATAAATTTCAGTATAATACCGTAGCGAAGCACGGGTATCTTGCTAGTATTAGTATAGAAGTATAGATAACATCTCTACATACACGGTTACCGTGAGGAAGGATATCCAGCCGTAAAACAGGGTCAAATCCAAATTTGCGACACAGTTCGCACCCGCAACCCCACAGGTGTGGGTAAAGCGATAGAAGAAGATACTCATTTTAAAAATTCACCCACTTTCTTGTTCTTTTCACCCCCTTAAGCGGATTTTCCAAAAAGAGTGTGTTCATTTTAAAGATGATTCCAAGTACAAATTTTAAAGTCTGTAACCTCTTCATATTTTGAGATATATGTATCCTCGTATAAAAAATTCAACTCCTTCCTCACTTCTTTTCACAACCCTGCCCCCTTTAAGTGGATTATCTGAAAACGAATATTTGTGATCTTTTATTTTTAAAGGGGATTCCGAATATCAATTTTCATATCTGTAACATGTTAGGTTTTTGTGATTTATTGTAGATAATTTCGCTGCTGTAGAATCCTGAAGCTGACGTTGCCATGGTTACGGCAGTCCATTACTTTATCCGATTCCTAGAGCAGGGGTAGTGTGGTGCCCATATCTCCGCCTTAAAACATGGTTTTCGGGCCCGCAGTGCTTACCGAGTTTTGTTCTTTGCGTCAAGAGGATTAAATCGAGCTTTGTGTCGTCCTTATACGACAAATTCGATATTTTGCCTATATTAGCCTATTATTTTTATATCTCTTCCCCCCGCGCCCCCCACCTCGAATTGTTTTGAAAATAAAATACAGGCCATGTTAGTCACTGGCAATGTAGCTTTCTATGGGTGAAGTAATTTTTGAAATCGGTTCAGTAGTTTTGTGCCTATCCGTCACAAACAAACAAATTTTTCCTCCTTATAATATTAGTATAGAAGTATAGATATAGAATACATCAATAAAATACATGTCACACAAATTCACCCAGATCAAATTAATCTATAGATGCTTCGTGAAAGAGAATACACCGGGCGAGTTGGCCGTGCGATTAGGAGCGCGCGGCTGTGAGCTTGCATCCGGGAGATAGGGGGTAGCCCTGAAGATGGTTTCCTGTGGTTTCCCATTGTCACACCAGCCAAATGCTGGGGTTGTACCTTAATTAAGGCCACGGCTGCTTCCTTCCAACTCTTAGGCCTTTCATATCCCATCGTCGCCATAAGACCTGTCTGTGTCGGTGCGACGTGAAGCCACTAGGAAAATAAGAAAGCACAAAAGTATTAGTACTGTTTTCGAACTACAATCTTCATAGCACCCTCTATGGATCAGTGGTAGAGTGTCTGCCTCGGGGTCTCAAGTCGCGGGTTCGAAGCCCGGCAGAGCGAGCAGAGGTGGGGTGGTGATCATTGTTTTAAGAGGAAGTACAACTAGGCAACCGTCCTCTATATAACACTAATCAGAGAGAAAAAATGGAAGGCGTCCGACACTTCGGAAAATGAAGGTACCGGCCAAAGGAAGACAAGGGCATGAACATGAAAGAATCCCTCGGCCTCGAATCCTCTAGTACCATCGGGGTCGGAAAAGAACAAGAGTTGACCAAGGAAGTTTGATTAAGGTAGATGAAAGTGAGAAGCCTGGCACAAGTAAGTGGAAATAATGCCGGGACTCAGCTGAGGACCTTGTGGTAGCCCATTCATGCTCCATCAAAGTTCAGAGCTCGTTGGCCCCTTTTAGTAGCATCTTACGACAGGCAGGGGATACCGTGGGTGTTATTCTAACACCCCCACCCACAAAGGGTGACTTCGAATGACAGATATTGCCCATCTACATCAGGCGACGGTGTACCTCCTAATTTTCTTAATTGTGCAATATATGGGAACCGGTTTACTAAATCCAATTCACACGGGGATACTTTACTGCAGTCAAATACTTGAAACCTCTAAACTTGAAGCTAGTACTTCTAATCAGAAGAGAAAAACGCTCGCTAACTGATTTTAGAAGCTTGCATAAACTTCAGAGGTTTAATATTGCAAATACCTAGTAACTAATAGCAATTGCCTTTTGTTTTTGTTCAAATAATCTTGGTGCCTAATGTTCCATAAAACTTTGTATTGTTCATAAATGTATTATTTAGTTTGCATTCCACTTATTGTTAGATAAGCATTCATTATACCAACACATATACTAAAAACATCGAGAAAAAAATGTACGTGCTGTTTTCAAGTCGATCTGCCTACAAGTCGACGTTCAGACTAATACTGTAAGTTACGTGACGGGAAAGTGGACGCAAAAGTTTACGGCTCGGCAACTCAAATTTACTTGCAAAGAAAGTTACAACTTGACTGTCCTGACCTAAACATATGCGGAAAGTCGACTTGCTGCAAGTACTTGTCTCCAGTAAACTATTCCCGTGTGAATTAGGCTTAAGAAAGGCGTTAATATCCACATCGCCAGATATCATCACTGTCACCTGGAATCTACAGCAGGTTCTGGAAGCGATAAACTAAATAACGCTACTAATCATAGTGGTTTATGTTTCAATTCTGCCCACTGATCAAGTGTACAAGACCAACTACAATATATCAGACCTTAATCCAGCTATCGACATTGGCTAAAATGGTGCCGCGTTCGGTTTGTTCAAATGTGCGAAGCATCACTTTAGTTCTTTCTGTTGGTTTGGTTTGATCAGGAAACGTTAGTGTAGTGATGTATTTATTGAAATTTGGTTTTAAAACTATCTTGGTACATTAGGACGTGTCGATCGTATTGTGAGCCTGGATGTCATTCATGTTAAAGCAGAGGCACTCACATTGAGATCAAGTGTACGTAATGCATGGTGATGATTTCGTAGTTACAAATAATTCATGAGGTTTCATTAAAACATTGGAGGATAAATTTGTCAACAGAGAGAATGTTTTCCGTGTTCTTGATGAGCTACTTTTTTTCCGGATAAGACTAAAACTCTGTGTTCGTACATATCCTGGTACATTTCTCACTTACTACACCTTTTGAGGTTTTTAAAAGTGAGGTTATACAAAGTGATAAAGCTATTTATTTTATCTATGAATGAAGATTGTATTTTCTTTGTTAAATTAGAAGCCAAGGTACCGTATCAACTGATATATTATCTCTTACAGTAAGTATTTGCGCTGCCAACGAATTAAGTATTAAAGTGATTTATACGAAAATGCATATGCCGCCAGAGAATTTCAAATCGATTCTCATATTGAGAGACAAAGATTATCTGAAATGAAACAGATGGAGTATAGCAGTTAGGTGAATCATTATCAGAATCATTGTTATGAGAGAATTAAAATTCGTGACAAGATTGTGTTCCTAATGAATTTCTTGAACGAGGTAGGCCTACGCTATTATATTTAAAAGCGTATAGTAATAGAAAAGTCATTCAAATAAATCTATTTCTAAAACAAGCGATAATTTACAGGAAGAAGAATTACGGTCTGGAATTATTTACCGGAGATGCCTACAACATATACACAAAATAGATAAATTCGCAACTTTTTTTAAATCATTTAAGAAAAGACTAGTTAGACAATTAATACGTAATCTGCCACTTGGTAGAGATGGGTGGTATTTAGGACGTGTTTCAGTGTTTCAGCCAGCTAACATGTTACCAGAATAACATGTTACTCAATTAACCCTGCTATATTTGTAACAACCGTTCATTACTTCATTAGTCAGCTGCCATCAAAACCCTGCTCACCTACAACAAAATCATAATTAAAGATGGCGTGACGACCTCAGAAAACATAGTACAGACCAACGGCGTTTTACAAGGAGACCCGATTAGCCCAACCCTATTCAATATCGTCATGTCAGACGTCAGAGATATCCTACAAAAGGACTCAGTGAAAATGTACCTCTACGCAGATGACATCGTACTAGGCTCGCACGACAGTAAGGTCCTGCAAGACACTGTCGATCGGTTCCAGGAGTGGGTTCCAGCTGAATACCAACAAGACGGTGCAAATGATTTTCAGGAGGGGAGGAAGAACCTCTTTACAAGACTACGGAGCGGAAGAATTAAAGATTGTAAACTCCTTCGGGTACCTGGGCATCACCCTACAACCATCAAGATTCATCTTACAAAATTCACATACGGGAGAGGGCAGCCATTGCCATCAAAGCCATCTACGACATTAAAATCTGACAAGACTAGCACTAGACACCGCATTAACACTTTTCTACGCAAAGATAATACCTATTCTGACCTATGGCATTGAGCTCATATGTAAAACTAGAGACCTCTCGACCCTTGAGTGTGTGAAAGCAAGATACCTGAAGAGAACTTTGGGAATATCAAAATACGCCTCTTCAGAACTGGATTACGAGCTTGCAAAAACGTGCTTCATCATAAAAGTCTTGAGGTCCAGACAATAGCTGCCAGCGACCAAACAAAAATCGAACCTACTTCGGGACAGACAAAATAAGAGAGCGGACATCTGGCCCGAATTCTACGCAACGGATGCGATGCTGGATTGGAACTGGACGGGACCAAACAAGGACGTACGAAGCGCCATAACTAGACTCGCAGTGCATGGTTTCCACCACAAGCTATGTACAAGAAACAGTTTCCACGAACCCTCACCAGAGTGTGTATGCAGCCTCTGCGGGAAGGCCTGTTAACGCTACCACTTCAGCGACTGCCACAAGCGCACTAAATCACTAATGGAATATAGCAAAGAACAATGAACCTAAACGCTTTGCACGTTTGTACGCTTTTCTTTTTAATAATAATAATTTCGTCATTCTACATTACTTGATAATTACTGAAGTTATTTTAATTCATTTCGATTTAGTATGGCTGTGTTTCGTCGTCTTATTCTGTGAAACACTGTTCCATCGCAACGAGAGTTTTGTTGAGGTAACACCGGTATCTCTCTTCTTAATACGTTCCGTTGTGCTATTCTGTGGAATAGTGTCCCATCACAATTAATATTCTGTCGAGATAACAGCCTCAACCAAGACCGACTACAATATATCAGACCTTAATGCTACTATCGATTGGGAGGAAAATGGCGCCTTCGTGGGCGAGCATTTGAGACATGTGTTTGGTACATATCTGTGTTTACATTCTGTTAAAGAGTGTTATTTTGACCGAGTTATTGAAGTATAAAGTATATATTTGGTAAAATAGTAATCTATATCGGTTTATTAGTACGTTGTATTCTTAGGAGTGTATATGATGGTACTTTTAGTGAATAGCCAAAGACCAAATTGTCGAATGTGTGTAACCAAAATTTGTGGTTAGGGAAATCTCTTTCCAACCGAAAATGGTGAGCCTATTCGTTTTTGTTTTCTTATTCCGTCGGTGTAATTTCATAAAATTTGACAGTACATATTAGTTTCATTGTAGAATATAAGTGTGTGAGTGTATTTATATGGGTCAGTGGTCACTTAGAATCTGTAATTATGCTAGGTCATGTGAGGATGTGTTGGTTTTGATCGTGTTGTGAACCGAATTTAAATCGAAATATGGCAATGCCTCTCATACAACTATTCTTTACTTTTCTAAGGAATAAAACATTAAGAGAGAAGTGGATTAAGAACATATATCTTGAATATTTTTACAAAGCAGTAGTATGCATATGTCATCTGAGAGTAAGTATAAGGTTATGGAAGACATTATTTCTAATTCTAAATGGTTCACCTATTCGTATTCTTCGAATATAATTCATTTAGATAGATGCTAATTGATACGGTGATGTTCCATCAGTGTCTAACGTGCTTCAAAGTGTTGCGTGATTTAGATGCAATTGTATTTTGCAAGAATCTGTGCTTGCCTGCAGAACCACTTGGCTGGATCTTGGAGGATAACAAAATTTACAGTGTGACAGATGGAGCAATCTGTACACTTACACAAAAGAAATAGTCACTTGCAGGGATTAGCTTCGTTCGTAACGCAGGGGTTTTATTGTACCAATACCTTCCGATTCATGTTGTGGATATCTATTATCAAGTAGTCTACACCAAATTGATGCTCGTCCATGTAGGTTAAAGGCATCATTGTTTAGAGTCAATAAAGTTTGTACTCATGTTCTTCAATGGGGAACATACTATTATATATTTAGTGTCTGAACGTACCATTACTAAGTTTACCATCATAGTTGGAAGTTGTGCTATACCATATGTCAAAATATGATTTAAGATTTTCCAGTAAGGAAGGCTTAACATCACCAGGGCCGGTCATTGGGTTGGCATAATCATTTCGGGTGTACTTCCCTTTCATTGAGTGCTGAACGTTAGAAATTGTCCACCACTTTGAAACTAAGGCAACACGTTATGTTTCATACTTCTCATGGGAGTGAAGAAATTGAGGAATATCGCTCCTTAAATTATTTTTAAACATTCAAAATGGTGTTATAAATATCATTTTAACAGTTTGATAGTGTTTTTCCATCTATCCAGCGAAGTGAAATATAAGAGAAAACGTTATTTGACTAAGTGAGATTTCTAAATAATCAGCGTGTTGTTCTCCTTTGCTGTGGGGTTGTTAATCTATTCTAGCAGAATACGTGTGATTCTAGTTGATTATATGTGATGAGTAATTGTTGGCGAACCGTTTTCATAAGTGCAACAGTGATTTTCCCTATGACGTTACATTTATCATGTTAAATTACCACCGTCGGCAAAATATGTACGTGATCTTTTCGTAATTTCTGGCGGATTGAACCAGATATTGTGTAGCTCTTTCAGTGGTATTAACACAAGTAATTTAATGTGACGCCGGGCTGAGTGTCTCAGACGGTTGGAGCTCTGGCCTTCTGAACCCCAAGTTGGTGGGTTTGATCCCTGCTTGGTCCGGTAGTATTTGAAGGTGCTCAAATACGTCAGCCTCGTGTCGGTAGATTTACTAGCAGGTAAAAGAACTCCTGCGGGACTAAATTCCGGCATCTCCGAAAACCGTGAGTTGGTTTATCGTCGAAATGAAGTTATTGCGTGCTACGCTACTGCGCCCACGACGTCCACCATCTTGGTTTTGATTGCCTCAACTCTGTGGAATACTGTTCCACCACAACTGAGTATTACGGCCAGGTAACAGCCACAGCTTTGTAATTCCTGAAGCGTATCGTTATTCTGTGAAGTCGTAATGTTTTGAAACATATCTGCTCAGATTCATAATGAATAAAAGATCGAACACAGGTTATATGAAGACATATTTTTCAGTGAATAAATTCTGTACGTATGATATATGTGATCAAGGTCCCTATTTTCAAAAATTCCAATCTAAATATGAGAGCCCATTCAAACTCAGCCTCTTCAATTCCTCTCGGTACTCACAATATAACGAATATTAGTGGCGATTGGGAATTAGATGTGGGAGAGGGGGTTTGGGGGAGTCGCAAAAACAATTACAGACAAGAAAAAGCACCTGGGTTTGTTAACAATTAAAAGAAATAAAGGAACGAATTAGCTGATAAGACAATATGGCTTGTATATATCGCTTTTTTAAATAATTTCTATTTGCAGGCGGCTAAAATGGAATAAAAATGTAATGTTTTCTCCGCAAAGTGGTGGTGGTGGTGATTATTGTTTTAAGAGGAAGTACATCTAGGCAACCATCCTCTATAAAACACTAATCAGGGGAAAAATGGAAGGGATCCGACACTTCGAAAAATGAAGATATCGGCCAAAGTGAGACAAGGGCCACGAAGGGCGTGAAAATGAAAGATTCCCTAGACATCCATACGTAAAACCGTCGGGGTCGGAAAAGAACAGGAGTTGAACAAGGGAGGTCGGATAGGATAGAAGAAAGTCAGGAGCCGGGCACAAGTAAGTGGAAGAAATGACAGGACTCAGCTAAGGGCTCCTGTGGTCGCCAATCCACGCTCCAAGGTACAGAGCCCCTGGGGCCCTTTTTAGTCGCCTCTTACAACAGGCAGGGGATACCGTGGGTGTTATTCTACCGCCCCCACCCACAGGGGGATTCCTCCGCAAAATGTGGGGCGACTGCCACCCCTCCCCCGCACCTCACCACCCCCCTAATCGCCGTCATTGTTTAAACGAAGATGACTACATAAATTATGGCCTACTATGCCGTCAATTTGAAATGAAAAGGTTGGAACAGACAGTGGCTTCATATCCAACACATCCACAGGTGAAACCCAGTCATCTCGATCACCACAACTTGTCACAGGGAACAGATATCCGTATATTTTGTAACATTCATACTGAAAAATGTTTCCCTAATATATATATGGTCTTGCTCCAGTGTGTGATATTTTGTGTTGCCTTCTTTTCCTTGATTTATTGATCACCGAATCTGATTGTAATGTACGGTTGTCTAGTGAAATAGTAGAAGTTGGTTACACATATTGTACGGTAAGTTCGTTAAGTGTTTCAACTTATTGGTTTTGTGTATTATTTCGAGACCTGATTTTCACGATAAAACGTATTTATAACAATTTGTAATCTATGCCATACGCAATTTATCCTCACTGATCTTATATTTTAAATTGGATTTACGTCGCACCGACAAAGATAGGTGTCTTTGCGACGATCGGATAGGAAAGGGCTAGGATTGGAACAGAAGCGGTCATGGCATTAATTAAGATACTGTCCGGGCATTTTCCTGGTGTAGAAATTGGAAACCATGGACGGACTTCTTTCAGGCGGTCGACAGTGGAGTTCGAACTCACGATCTCTCGAATGCAAACACACAGCTACTTTCAAAGCCTGTCACTGTTTGTGTACGTCTATATTTTGTCTTTTAGAATCTACTGCATTTATTTACTATAATTCAGTTCAAAAATGTAGAAGTTCTAGTGAAAAGGGCGAACCCCGAGTACATATGAGTAGTATAATTGGACAGTTCTGCCGCACCTCCGCCGCCGCACGCCTCCGCCCGCCTCCTCCTCCGCCGCCGCCTCCGCCTCCGCCGCCGCCCGCGGGAAATTTGAATTTTGGCGGGAAATTTGAATTTTGGCGGGAAATTTGAATTTTGGCGCGAGATTTGAATTTGTAAACAAAGCCACGTGCTTTTTGACAGCTGTCATCGACAACAACGCATCGCTAACCTCACTGCTGCCATCTTGACGGGCCTGAACCTCACTAGTGCCAACTTAACCTAACTAGCGTGAGGTAAACAAAGCCACGTGTTTTTTGACAGCCACGTGCTTTTTGACAGACAACAACGCATCGCTAACCTCAGTACTGCCATCTTGACGGGCCTAAACCTCAGTAGTGCCAACTTAACCTAACTAGCGCGAGGTAAACAAAGCCACGTGCTTTTTGACAGCCACGTGCTTTTTGACAGATTTGTAAACAAAGCCACGTGCTTTTTGACAGACAACAACGCATCGCTAACCTCAGTACTGCCATCTTGACGGGCCTAAACCTTAGTGGTACCAACTTAACCTAACTAGCGCGTGGTAAACAAAGCCACGTGTTTTTTGACAGCCACGTGCTTTTTTGACAGCTGTCATCCGCCATTTTTGAGCACTGTGCTGCCCTCTATATCGCAGTAGCTGCAAAATTCGTCACCTGTCATCGGCAGTGCTGCCATCTTGACGGGTCTAAACCTTAATGCTACCAACTTAACCTAACTAGCGCGAGGTAAACAAAGCCACGTGCAGCTGTCATCCGCCATCTTTGAGCACAGTGCTGCCCTCTTTAGCTACTTACCTTTGAAATGTGGTGGCGGATAATTTGAAAAATGCTTTTTTGACAGCAGCCATCTTGCATCGCAAACCTCAGTGCTGCCCTCTTTAGCTAGATACCTGTGGAGGCAGATAATTCCACGTGACAGCAGCCATATTTAATCAAGAGAGCACCGTGCTGCCCTCTATGTGGTGGCGGCAAATTCCACGTGCTCTTGTTTGGTAAACATAGCCACGTGCTTTTTTGACAGCTACCACCCGCCATCTTTAATCAACAGAGTATAGTGCTGCCCTCTATGTGGTGGCGGTAAATTCCACGTGCTCTTGTTTGGAAACAAACTCACGCGCTTTTTTGACAGCCGTCATCCGCCATCTTTAATCACAGTGCTGCACTCTATGTGGTGGTGGCAATTTGAAAAATTCTATGTGCTCTTGTTGGGAAACAAAGCCACGTGCTTTCTTTTTGACAGCTGTCATCCGCCATCTTTAACCAACAGAGCACTATGCTGCTGGCAATTTCGTCAGCTGTCATCCGCCATCTTTAATCCAGAGAGAACAGTGCTGCACTGTATGTGGTGGCGGTAAATTCCACGTGCTTTACAAACCTATGCGCTTTTCTGACAGCTGTCATCCGCCATCTTTGAGAACAGTGCTGCCCTCTATGTAGCGGTGGCAAATTCCAAGTGCTTTACAAACCTATGTGCTTTTCTGACAGCTGTCATCCGCCATCTTTAATCACCGTGCTGCCGGGTGACGGCAAATTCCACGTGCTCTTGTTTGGAAACAAAGCCATGTGCTTTTTTGACAGCTGTCATCCGCCATCTTTAATCACCGTGCTGCCCTCTATGTGGTGACGGCAAATTCTACGTGCTCTTGTTTGGAAACAAAGCCATGTGCTTTTTTGACAGCTGTAATCCGCCATCTTTAATCACCGTGCTGCCCTCTATGTGGTGACGGCAAATTCCACGTGCTTTACAAACCCATGTGCTTTTCTGACAGCCCTCATCCGCCATCTTTAAGCTGTAAATCCCCGATTCTCGTGTTAGAAGTTGTAAAACAGATTCTTAATCCGAGTTGTCAGGAAGGGCAACCGGTCGAAAACAATAGTGTATGACGTGAGAGGCTAGATACTGCTAGTTTTGCGTCAGGAAGGGTAACCCAACAAATTCATGCGATTTAAAAATCTTAGTCAGGAAGGGCATCCGGCGAGCATCTAGCTGTAAATCCTCTCCGATTCTCGACAGATTCTTAATCCGAGTTCTTTGACGTCAGGAAGGGCAACCGGTCGAAAACCATAGTGTATGAGGCTAGATACTGCCAGTTTTGCATCAGGAAGGGCGACTAGTCTTAAAACAAATTCTTGCGATTTAAAATCTTAGTCAGGAAGGGCATCCGGCCGTAAAACAATAGTTCGTGATTTAAAATCTAAGAAGTGCATCTAGCTGTAAATCCCCGATTCCCGTGTTAGACGTTGTAAAACAGATTCTTAATCCGAGTTGTCGGGAAGGGCAACCGGTTGAAAACTATAGTGTATGAGGTTAGATACTGCTAGTTATGCATCAGGAAGGACAACTCAACAAATTCATGTGATTTAAACACATTTTTATTCCCAAGAGAATCGAACCCGAGACTACCGGGTGAGAGGCATGCATACTGTAGGCTATAGATTTGTTCTACAGTCCTCGAAGTATCGGCACAGTCATTCTGAGCGAGTTGTGTGGAATGCATGTGTTAGCTGAAATTGTACACGTATCTTCCGGCTCAACCTTGAACGAGGACACGGCGTGCTTGTAACTCGCGAACGTCTTCTTAGCTGAGTAGCATGTAAGCTCTTAAAACACAGTACTAATTAAGGTTGTAAAATATTCTGAAATAGTCCTCCTCTGTAGTGCAGTAGTTAGTGTAATTAGCTGCTACCCTCGGAGGTCCGAGTTCGATTCCTGGCTCTGCCACGGAATGTGTAGCATTTAGCCTATGTAAGTTCCTAACGTAAAATATCATGATTGTACGGAGAGGTTAAAACACACACAGTGCCTACTCCTATCGAAAGAACCTGCACGGTACCGGCATGTAGGCTTCTCCTGGTGAAGGAGCCTGCACATGGTTTAACGCCTCCTATCAACAGCCCTTACTTAATGCTGGCTTTTTTGCACACCCCGCCTCACACCATAGTTTTACGACCGGCTGCCCTTCCTGACTAGGATTTTAAATCGCAGTATACGCGATAAATTTGTTGTAGCGGGTTTTATAACTAGATATCCCGGTACCGACACATAGCCTACTCCTACCAAAGAAGCCTGCACAAGGCTTATTGCCTCCATCCGACAAATGAATCACCGTCAAGTCTTGTACTCAAAAAATCATTTTCGAGGGAGTCTGCACAAGGTTTAACGTCCTCACACCATAGTTTTATACGACCGGTTGCCCCTCCTGACTAGGATTTTAAATCGATATCCCGACATAGCCTACTCCTACCGAAGAAGCCAGCTTAACACCTCCATCCAACAAATGAATCACCCTCAAACACTCTTCAATCATTCTCGCTACTTCGGAAGATAGCGGGTTCGAACTGGAAGCCGTAAATGTTAGGCGAGGGACCTGTGCGATCGTCATAACATGATCTAGCTAGATGCCCTTCCCGACGGCATAAGTTACCAGGATTTGAATCGCGTACCCCGACTAGAAGAAGCCTGCACATAGCTTAACGCCTCCATCCGACAAATGAATCACCCTCAACATTCTTCAATCATTCTCGCTACTTCGGTAGATAGCGGGTTCGAACTAGAAGCCGTAAATGCTAGGCGAGGGGCCTGCGCGATCGTCATTACATGATCTAGCTTTAGCTCGATACCTACAGGTAAGGAATACCGCGTATGTACCCTCGAGAAGTCGAGGATCACACGCTAACTTTCCAAGGATCGAACTCTTAAATTCTGACACCTCGGCATCAACAGGAGGTTCGAATACGTCAGCCTGCAGGACTATAGGTGGGAGCTCTTGTTGCATTCGTTCCGACTGTACCGCAGTTGCCAGCTCAGCGATTTTTCCACATCCGCTTGGTAACAAGCAGAATATTTAGCCGCTGCAGTCTGCGCGAAGTGCTCACAGTTCTCTGTATGCGTTTATTACGTACACACACATCTCCCGTCTGCTGTGAATATTATTCTTCAGCCTTTATCTTAAGGTAAGGTAGAACTGTTAGTTACTTTTTTATTTGCAAAGCAACTTCTACGCTGGACATCTACATTCATATATGTTTATTCTTTTTTAGGTACCGTTCGAAAGTACGCAATTTTATTCATCCCAGTAACAGCCTGCAGCACGTGCATTTTTTTAAAGGTATGTTTTCGAACTTTGAGTTGTAAAGATAATTAGGTTAGATGATGCACCCTACACTACATTCATATATGTTTCTTCTTTTTTTTAGGTACGACCAGAATATTATCATTCGAGTTTCAGGCTTGAACGCACGCATTTTATACATCCGAGTAACAGTTTGCAGCGCGAAGATTTTAAGGTATGTCTGACCTCTATTCGTTGAAACTTGGTTTCTTCTAAAACATCGTAACTTTAGTCTATTGATAAATAGTTGTTCTCTTTAATCCTCACGCGGGGTACGTACATAGCTATGTCTGCCCTCAACAGGTTGAAACTTGATTTCTTCTAAAACATCATAACTTTAAGCAATTGATAAATAGTTGTTCTCTTCAACCCGCATACTATAGACGTGGTATAATTTCAAACACGTACACATAGCTATGTCTGACCTCAACGGGTTGAAACTTGGTTTCTTCTAAAACATCATAACTTTAGTCTATTGATAAATAGTTGTTCTCTTTAATCCTCGCGCTATAGACGTGGTATAATTTCAAACACATGCACATAGCTATGTCAGCCCTCAACAGGCTGAAACTTGGTTTCTTCTAAAACAACGTAACTTTAAGCTATTCATAAACAGTTGTTCTCTTCAACCCGCATACTATAGACGAGGAATAATTTCAAACACGCGCACATAGCTATGTCTGTCCTCAACAGGCTGAAACTTGGTTTCTTCTAAAACATCATAACTTTAAGCTATTCATAAACAGTTGTTCTCTTCAACTCGCATACTATAGACGAGGAATAATTTCAAACACGCGCACATAGCTATGTCTGCCCTCAACAGGTTGAAACTTGGTTTCTTCTAAAACATCATAACTTTAGAGTATTGATAAATAGTTGTTCTCTTCAACCCGCATACTGTAGACGTGGTATAATTTCAAACACGCGCACATAGCTATGTCTGCCCTCAACAGGCTGAAAATTGGTTTCTTTTAAAACATTGTAACTTTAGTCTATTGATAAATAGTTGTTCTTGCATACTATAGACGAGGTATAGCTATGTCTGACCTCAACGGGTTGAAAGCTGGTTTCTTCCGAACATCGTAACTTTAGTCTATTGATAAATAGTTGTTCTCTTCAATCATCATGCTATAGACGTGGTATAATTTCAAACACGTACACATAGCTATGTCTGACCTCAACGGGTTGATACTTGGTTTCTTCTAAAACATCATAACTTTAGTCTATTGATAAATAGTTGTTCTCTTTAATCCTCGTGCTATAGACGTGGTATAATTTCAAACACGCGCACACATAGCTATGTCTGCCCTCAACAGGCTGAAACTTGGTTTCTTCTAAAACATCGTAACTTTAGAGTATTGATAAATAGTTGTTCTCTTTAATCCTCACGCTATAGACGTGGTATAATTTCAAACACGTGTACATAGCTATGTCTACCCTCAACGGGCTGAAACTTGGTTTCTTCCGAACATCGTAACTTTAGTCTATTGATAAATAGTTGTTCTTGCATACTATAGACGAGGTATAGCTATGTCTGCCCTCAACGGGCTGAAACTTGGTTTCTTCCGTAACTTTAGAGTATTGATAAATAGTTGTTCTCTTTAATCCTCACGCTATAGACGTGGTATAATTTCAAACACGCACACATAGCTATGTCTGACCTCAACGGGTTGAAACTTGGTTTCTTCCGAACATCGTAACTTTAGTCTATTGATAAATAGTTGTTCTCTTCAATCCTCATACTATAGACGTGGTATAATTTCAAACACACGCACATAGCTATGTCTGCCCTCAACGGGCTGAAACTTGGTTTCTTCCGAACATCGTAACGTTAGTCGTTCTCTTCAATCCTCATGCTATAGGCCTAACTCACAGCCATGTCCAACCTCTATACGCTGAAACTTGGTTTCTTCCGTAACTTTCACCTAATCTCTATCGGTCGTTCTCTTTTCAGATGTTCCCCTGCTGCGAGGAATGTAATGTAACGTTTGCAAGGCGTGATAACTTCATGCGCCATATGGAATCAAAACACCCTAGCATAACATCTGCTTTATGTAAAGTTTGTAGTGTGTATTTCGCTAACGTAGAGCGATATGAGGATCACTTAGCAGAGGTACATCAAATATCTACTCGCCCTCAGGTAGTAGTAGGGAAAAAGCGTGCAGCTACTGATGTAGCCGTAGAAAGTACTAGTAGTAAAAAACCTAGAAAAAATCATGAACAGATGTCCCCCTGCTGCGAGGAATGTAATGTAACGTTTGCAAGGCGTGATAACTTCACGCGCCATATGAAATCAAAACACCCTAGCATAACATCAGCTTTATGTAAAGTTTGTAGTGTGTATTTCGCTAACGTAGAGCGATATGAGGATCACTTAGCAGAGGTACATCAAATATCTACTTGCCCTCAGGTAGTAGTAGGGGAAAAGCGTGCAGCTACTGATGTAGCTGTAGAAAGTACTAGTAGTAAAAAACCTAGAAAAAATCATGAACTTCAAACTATTCACTGCGAGCACTGTAACACTGATGTACCATCTTCGCATTTTCAGGGGCACTTACGGAGTAATGCACATAAAAATAATGCGTGTAGAAGTGGTAGTAACGCAAACATCGAGGAAATTAATACAGCATTTAAAAGTAGGATTGCTAGTTACCGAATTCGCACCAGTCAAAAGTTTCAGAGCACTTCAAACTTTTTAAATTGCGTTCAACCGGATGTACAACAGCTTCTTGCTAAATCTTTGACCAATCATAGTTTATTTAAAGTTAATTTTGAACTTTTCGCCTTGTACATTAAAAGCACGGATGAATCCGAAATAACGGACATTAAATCATTTAATACGAAGAATTTTATCATAAGTCAGTCGACTAATTTTGGTGATGTACTTAGGGATGTCTCTAACATTATTTCAACTAAGAGCGAGGAATTTCAGGAAAAGGAATCAGGGTGGGCTTTAGTTGAAATAATGTATCTAGAAGTTAACATCAATAAGTACAATCCCATGCGAGGTTCATCGTACATTGAGCTGCCGACATGGATTCAGCAAAGAAAAGCTGTTGTAAACATCCGAAACAATGACGAAGCATGTTTCGCATGGGCGGTGATGTCAGCTTTAAATCCTGCTAAATCGAATGTAGCGTATAGAACATCATCGTATCCACACTATTCAACGCAGCTAAATTTCGATAGTATAGAATTTCCCGTACAGTTAAAAGATATTAAGCGCTTTGAGGAACTAAATAACATTAGTATTAATGTGTATGGTGTAGAGAAAAAGTCTGTAGTAGGTCCTCTGTATTATACATGTCATAAGAAGAGTACTCATGTTAATTTACTCTATATTGAAAACAGTGAGAATAGCCACTTTTGCTGGATTAAAAATCTGAGTAGACTTGTTGGTAGTCAATTGTCAAAACATGATGGTAAAAAGTGGCTATGTGATGGATGCTTGCAGTATTTTAGAACTGAAGATCAGTTAACGAAGCATTCCAAGAATGACTGCAATCATGTACGTACAGAGATACCTACTACAGGCAATAATGTTTTAAAATTTACAAATTTTCACAATCAGATGTGGGTACCGTTCGTGATTTATGCAGACTTTGAAGCCATCCTCACGCCATGCAACACATGCTCACCTAATCCTGACAACTCTTTCACTAATACTACGCACATGCATGTCCCGTATAGCTTCGCGTATTACATCAAGTGTAGTTACGATAGTACGCTTAACAAGTTAGAGCTGTATCGAGGACATGATGCTGCTAAAGTATTTTTAGAAAGACTTGAAAGTGATGCAGTTCGTCTCGGTCGTATTCTGAATAGTAATATTCCTATGAAGCCACTCACCGAAATTCAGTTAAATGATCATGAACGTGCTACAAAGTGTAGCATTTGTGATGGGGAATTTTCCGAAAATGACCCTAAAGTTTTTGATCATGATCATTTAACTGGTTTCTACAGATGTGCCGCTCATTATAGCTGTAATCTTAAGTATAGAGTTCCTAAATTTATCCCTGTAATTTTTCATAACTTATCTGGTTACGACTCTCATTTCATCATTTCACAATTTGGAGCTTCAGATGAAAAAGTAGATATAATCCCTCAGAATAAAGAGCGGTACATTGCGTTTGCAAAGTCTGTAAAAGTAGATGCTGAGCATTCTATAAAATTGAGATTCCTTGACTCGTTTCGCTTTATGGCGAGTAGCCTCGATAAACTTTCTAGTCATTTACAGCCTGAACAATTTACGGAAATTCGACGCGTTTTCCCCGAAGAAGCGCAGTTTAATTTACTTCGGCGTAAGGGTGTTTTTTGTTATGAATATCTCGACTGCTTAGACCGCCTCGAAGAACGTGCCTTACCATCGAAACAATCCTTTTACAGCTCGCTGAATTCAGCTGATATTAGTGATGATGACTATTTACATGCACAACATATCTGGGAGCAGTTCCACATTCAAACGCTGGGTGAATACTCCGATTTATATTTAAAGACAGATGTACTTTTGTTAGCTGATGTTTTTGAAAATTTTCGCTGTGTTTGCATGAACACCTACAGCCTTGACACATGTCAGTATTTTACTGCACCTGGGTTAAGTTGGGACGCGATGTTAAAATACACGCGTGTGAATTTGGAACTGCTGACCGATATCGATATGGTGCACTTTATAAAAGCATCAATTCGAGGCGGTCTGAGTCAGTGCAGCGGGCGATATTCGAGGGCTAATAATAAGTACATGCCGAGTTTCGATTCTAGTCAGGAATCTCAGTATATCGTTTATCTGGATGCTAATAATCAGTATGGGTGGGCGATGAGTCAGCATCTACCGGTGAGTGGTTTCCGCTGGCTGACGCAGTGCGAAATTGATGCTTTACAGCTACACGCCCTAGGCGATGAAGCTGATAAAGGTTATTTCCTCGAAGTTGACTTACAGTATCCTAAAGAGTTACACACTTCTCATAATGACCTACCGTTCTGCCCTGAAAATATGAAGTCCCCGTACATTGCATCAACGACGAAAATGCTCATTGCTAATTTATGCGATAAATCTAAGTATATCATTCATTACCGAAATTTAAAACAGTGTTTGCAGCATGGTTTGAAGTTATCCAAAATTCATCGTGTACTAGAATTTAATCAGTCACCGTGGCTAAAGCCATATATCGATCTGAACAATAATTTAAGAACGAATGCGGTTAACGAGTTTGAAAAAGATTTCTACAAGCTCATGAATAACAGTGTGTTTGGTAAGACTATGGAGAATGTTGACAAACGCGTTGATGTAAAATTGATTACAAACTGGGATAATATTAAGAAAAGGTATGGTGCTAACTATTTAATAAGTAAACCAAATTTCCACAGCTGCACCATCATACATGAGAATTTAGTTATTATACAGATGAATCGTGTCAAGGTTAAGTATGACAAACCTACCTACGTCGGCTTTGCAGTACTTGAATTGGCTAAAACACTCATGTATGAATTCCATTACGATTATATGATGAAGAAGTACGCGCATAATGCGCAATTGCTCTACACAGATACCGATTCGTTTATTTATCAAATTAAAACTGATGACTATTACAATGATATAAAGCCTGACTTGGGTAGGTTTGATACAAGTAACTATCCTGCAGATAATCAATATCATCTACCGCTAGTGAACAAAAAGGTTCTAGGTAAAATGAAAGATGAATGTGCTGGGAATATTATCGATTCATTTGTAGGTACTAAATCCAAGTCATATTGCATAAAACTCTTAAATGAATTACAAATAAAGAGATTGAAGGGGGTTAAAAAGAATGTCGTTCAGAATCAGCTAAGTTTTGAAAACTATAACAATTGCATTAAAAGTAATCCACCTGTTTTGCATAAGCAAATGTCTGTCATTAGAAGCAAGAAGCACCAGTGTACAACTCCCACCCTCGTTACAATCACAGTCCTCTGTCACAGGGGTGAGAAGGGCAAACCAATATTTACGTAATGGGAAGCGAGAAGGAGATGTATCCTGTATGCATGTGAAAGACAATTTGCTGTACCTCGCACCGACACAGATGGCATTTGGAAGGAAGCTGCCATGGCCTTAATTAAGGTACAATCCTAGCATTTGCCTGAACTCTAGCGACAAATTTTTGGAGCTTGTTCAAAGACACCTGAGTATATTGGTATAAGTGACCCTTGGTGGCTGGTTTCAGAATAATTGCATTTCGATTTGTTTGTTTCCCCAGTTGTCTTTGTATTGCACTGAAAATAATAGGGGGCCACATTTCGTCTTAGCAGATTTTGACTTGTAAAAATTCAGGAATAGTATGGGTAGGGCTAGAAATTGGTTTATATAGTACTGAATATATTTTTCACTTAAGGGAATGTTACAATGAAACTGTTACAAGGTAAGGTAGACAGTATTTGACATAAACACTACAAAAACTAAACTACTAAAATGTGTTCGTAATTTCGTCCCCCATCAAATAGATGCAAAGTAAAATTAATTTTAACACATTGTTCCTTTCTAATCTTACCAGCCACTTTCTCAGTAATGAATTACTTGAAGTCCTTTATGAAAAATGTTTCATTGGTATTATTTTTAACATTGTCTTTAAGCGTTGCTCGTGCGATGTTAAATGCTTTGCTTCCAAGTTTGTAACCCAGTATCTTGTCCCTCACTGCCTTAGTAGCCTTTTTCTTAGCCTCCTTATCCCATTTCTTGTATTTTCCCCTCTGAAAATAATAGTAAAATTCATAAATGAAAATCCACAACCTGATTCCAGTGATTTGACCGGAGCCCCCATCTGGCGGCGAGGATAGGAGTTGTGCCGGCTGCCAAAGCCTGTCCCACACCCCTGGGGCAATGATTAATGAATGACAGATGAAATGAAAATATATTGGAGAGTGTTGCTGGACTGAAAGATGACAGGGAAAACCGGAGTACCAGGAGAAAAACCTGTCCCACCTCCGCTTTGTCCAGCAGAAATATCACATGGAGTGACCGGGATTTGAATCACTGTATCCAGATGTAAGGGGCCGGCGTCCTGCCGCCGGAGGCATAGCAAATAAAATGAAGGGAGATGAAATTAAGAACATTCCCTGATTTATTGTAATGGCCGCTACACTAACTCACGCCAACCACTTCACTGTAGCGACCACACGCCAGGAACTACACCACACGAGTGAAATACTGTCCAGTATTACACAGACATATCAGTGCTCACTCTAGGAATGACAGGCTCTTAATCTGAATGCTGCACTAACTCACCTCAGCATGAAAAATGAATCCTCCTTGTACACGGAAACTAAACGTGGTGCACACAACTAACTCTCACAACAAGACAACGGGATGAGGCTACGCGTACCAACCATGGAAAATAGACATCCCTAGGGGGACTACATTACGTGCGGGGACGGAATTTGGTCCCCCTTCCTTAATAACAAAATCAATTACCTGCATAAATGCGCAGTTAAGATTGGTCACAAAATCTCCTACACCAAACAACCCACTTCATTTCTAACATCATACGTGCTCCACCACAACTTCTGTCTACCCACAGTAGAATCTTGAAAGTGGAAACATTCAGATAACTTGGAGAAAGGGTTGAATCCAACAATTCTGAGAAGTTCACCATCTTAACACGTGTCAACGAGTTTGAAACAGCCTTCCGGTGCACTTAAAACATATATAACGAAACGTCCATCTCTCAAAATGCAAAAATTAGACATTATCAAAGAGTAATCAGACCTGAAGCATTAATGCAGCAGAATGTTAAACACATAGCTTCCTTGAAAAACTGGCAATTAAGGAAAGGAGGATGATCCGAAAAAGTCTTGGTCCCAGTCTCAAAGATGGTGTTTACAGACTTCGGAGCAACTTAGAAATATACACCTACACCGAAAAGATATCAAGAGTAATCCGGAAAAGGATGATATCATTTTACGCTCACCTCTTCAGATTGCCAGCTGAAAGAATCTGTAAACGTCTGTTATCCTACTTCAAAAGTCTTCAAGCGATTCATCCTAGGTTGGTGGAGATCGATAAGGAATCATAGAAAGAGACAATGAACTCCGAACACACTCAAACACAAACCTAGACAGGTTCACCAAGAAGAAGTCCCAATTCGCCTGAAGCAACTTCCTTCTGATGCATGGAATAAAGCTCAGTCCGAAAGGACGAAAACCTCGTGGGCCCGCAAGAAAACAAACAGTTGAGATTTCGCGGCTCTTTGTGACCCTAGTGAATAATAATAATAATAATAATAATAATAATAATAATAATAATAATAATAATAATAATAATAATAATAATAATAATAATAATAATAATAATAATAATAATAATGTGATAGTATTATACTCTAATCGAAAACATACACATTTACATTTGATGTACTGTGTAGAGATGAGAAGAATGCAAGAATGAGGAGTGTGGCCTGCAAGCACGAACTTCCTATTCTGCCCAGAGAGATCGGCTCTTATCTGCTCATATCTGCTTCACGGAAACATTGACTCACACTTTGCGGTTTGCTGGATTACAACTGACAAGAGCGAAGAGCTGCCAGTAGAAGATAATATCAAGTCGCCTGGGTAGTAGCAGAGTTGCTATGGTAACCACTACGTCACTGGATCTGCTGGTGAAAACCCCTTCGCCCCGTGCCTCACCGGGCATGTGCGTTCTTCTGATCTCCCAACAATACAAGTCAGTTTGAAGCACACAAAATAATGTGTGAGATCATGGTACAGATGTCCAGTATTTTGCAATGTCCATTGTACGCTGAGGGCTTGTAGGAGATCTACAAGATGTTGGGCACTGAGAGCAATGAAGCATGTGGCCCGTGGTTTGTTCTTGTCCATATTCAGATCTTGTATCACTTGTGCTGAATCTCCATTTCTTCAAGTTATCCCTGGATCTTCTCACTCCTGACCGTAGTCTGTTCAGGGACTTCCGCACCAGTCAGCTTTCATTATGTCGAGGTGGTAACTGCTTAACTGCTGCCATCCATCCACGAAGGCGAGGGATCCTCTTCTTCCACAGCTCAAGCCTTGTCTTCTCTGGTGAGACGGTAAGCACCTCAGATGTCCTCAGGAAGCTCCTCCAAGATCTCAGCCGTTGCTGGGGAGGACTACATCAATGCTGTTCTGTTCCAGCTACTTCTCTACGTACATGGGGTGGCGCTATGCCATCCAGGTTATAAGAGCTTATCTGTCGCAGTAGACTTTAAGAAACCTGTAATCAACCTGCAGGTTTCATTAAGAGCCGTATCTACCTGTCTGGCATGAGATCAACTTTACCAGACTGGTAAAGAATATTCAGCAGCAGAAAAAAGTGCCATTGCTGAAGTTCGGATTGTTTGAAGGTGAGAGCCCCATTGTGACCCTGCCAATTCGCGAATAACATCGTTTTGAGTTGAAATTATCATCTTATTACTCTTACAACGGGTTTTGAACATAAGAATTCTGTCAAGGCTCACTCCAGGATATTTTGGAGTGTAACAGTTGGATACCTGACCATTCTAGATGTATCTCACGATAAGCTTCCATATTCCTTCAATGGGAGGCACATACTTGTGTCTCAGAAGGATTGGGTCTGAGTTGCTTCCGATTTCAGTACCTTGAAGGATTACTTAGGGTGGTTGTCTCTGATTTCTCTCCACGTATTCAAATCTTGAGCTTTGTGCACTAAGCGCTAGATCATCTGCATATAAGAAGCTTCTTGTGTTTGGGGTCAACGACTTGTCGTTTGTATAGATGTTGAATAGAACTTTAGCTAAGACACTCCCCTGAGGTAGGCCATCATTTTTGTGCTCTCCAACGACTGTGCTGACCTTGGAAATCAACAACAACAATAATAATAGATTGATCAGCCTTACCATTGACAGACACCAGGATGTCGGAAAGTTGTTCAACAGAAGTTAACGACATGGGTCTTTTACCTTTAAAACACCCTTCAAAGGCATATTGCAGCATTTTTCGCTGTTGTGAAGGTGTTTTCACACGTGTGATTGGGGTAACAAACCGAATAAATCATAATTACATCAGTACTCTATAACGGAGGAGCCTCCATGGCTCAGGCGGCAGCGCACCGGCCTCTCACCGCTGGGTTCCGTGGTTCAAATCTCGGTCACTCCATGTGAAATTTGTGCTGGACAAAGTGGAGGCGGAACAGGTTTCTCTCCGGGTACTCCGGTTTTCCCTGTCAACTTTCATTCCAGCAACACTCTCCAATATAATTTCATTTCATCTGTCATTCATTAATCATTGCCTCAGAGGAGTGCGACAGGCTTCGGAAGCCCGCAGAATTCCTGTCTTCGCCGCCAGATGGGGGCTTCATTCACTCCATTCCTACCCGGTCAAATGACTGGAAACAGGCTGTGTATATCCATTTTTTCACTCTGTAACGATTCACCGGAGACCACGGATCCATTATACCAATATACCTCCGAAAGTTTGACGGTGGAGTTCGGCTTCTTCCTGAAGAATGCTGGTCAATGCATGTACAGAGTCAGGCCAAGATCTTTGTTGGGGGGCTAGGGGTTGAGGGGGGAAGGAGACCAGACGCCTGAATTGGCCTGAAGGTTTAGGCATTTCGTGAAGATTTTTTCGGGCGAGTACCTGAGAGTTCCATGGCGAAAACTATGCCCGTTTCCGAGAAATGCCTATCAGTCGGAAAGATCTCTGGTTTTGCACTGGCAGGGGGAAACGATCTAGCTGAGAGGAGGAATCCACCTCCCGTCAGAGAAGAAACCCCCTCTTAGCTGAGGTCATCATCATCATCATCATCATCTTCTTCATTTCTCTTTTCCAGCTTCCCTGGTCGGGTTGTGAATCAAGGACCTCCATCGCTGCCTGTCTCTCCACCACTCTTCTCCTTTTTAAGTACATCTTCTAGTTTTCCTCCCCTCTTCTCTATGCACTCCCACACTAAATCTGTCCGCCTCTTTCGGGCTGCCTCACAGGTCAGCTACGTTCCTCCTCGTCCTCCTCCGCGGAGTTACTGAGGTTAGCTCAATCCCTCCTCCTACGGAATAGTCCTTTATCACCAACATTAGTGTGTGCTTCGACATCGTACGCTATGGAACAGAAAGTGTACAACAAACAAAACTGTCAATGTGCATGCTGTTCGCATGCTCATACGCAAAATCTTATTTATCTCACACAAGTAAGGCCATTAAGATGTTCTATAAACATGGAACCTTATCTCAGATGCCGAAAATTTTGATTCAATGTTTACCACCAGGATTTTTATCTACGTACGCTGCTCCTTTCGTAAATAATTTTAGAGACATCCTTCCTCTCCATAGTAAGATGTCAATCGATGTAGCTTTATGCAGAACCTGTCAGCGTCATTACAAGCATCAAGGACAAAATAGTGATGATAATTGGGATGGAACAAATCCGAGGATTGAACAATGCACACAGTGTATGGACAAACCTTTCCTTGTACATGATGATGATGATTCAGAAAAGGAACAACCCACATAAATAACAACAAGGTAAGAAATGCATTATATTCTTTGTAAAGCACGGTGCTCTGTTGATTAAAGATAGTAGCTGATAAAAAACACCTGGAATTTTTCAAACTGCCCGCTACCACGTGCCTAAGGTAGTAGCTAAAGATGGCAGCACGGTGCTCTGTTGATTAAAGATAGTAGCTGTCAAAAAAACACGTGGAATTTTTCAAATTGCCCGCCACCACATTTCAAAGGTAGTAGCTAAAGATGGGAGCACGGTGCTTTGTTGATTAAAGATAGCCGCTGTCAAAAAAGCACATGGAATTTTTCAAATTGCCCTCCACCTCATGCATAAGGATCTTCATAACAGCAGCCACCATCTTGCGCAGTAGCCTCTATGCTAGCCTTCTTCATAAGAGCCTGCGTATAGCCGCCATATCGGGCAATCATCCCTAGGGCGTCTCATAACAGCCTATGTATAGCAGCCATCTTGTGCAAGCGCCCTTAAGCCGTCTCATAAGAAGCTATGGATAGTCCCCATCTTGTAGAATTAGATTGCCGCGATCTTGCGCAAACATCCCTAGGGAGTCTCATAAGAGCCTATGTCAAGCAGCCATCTTGTGCAAGCGCCCTTAAGCTGTCTCCTAAGAAGCTATGTATAGTCGCCATCTTGTAGAATTAGATAGTCGCCATCTTGCGCAAGCACCCCTAGAGTGTCTCATAAGAGCCTATGTATAGCAGCCATCTTGCGCATGCGCCTTAACCGTCTCCTAAGAACAGCTGCCATCTTGCGCAAGCACCCTTAAGCCATCTCATAACGAGGTGTGTATAGCTGCCATCTTGTGCATTTGGCGTCGGGACGGGCATCCGGCCTTAAAACTGAGATTAGGCTCCTCCATGAGGTTAGGCTTGCTCTCTTACACGTCAAAAGTATGGTTGGTTGGTTGGTTGGTTGGTTGGTTGGTTGGTTGGTTGGTTGGTTGGTTGGTTGGTTGGTTGGTTGGTTGGTTGGTTGGTCGGTCGGTCGGTCGGTCGGTCGGTCGGTCGGTCGGTCGGTCGGTCTGGCGATCGTTCTGCAGTTTATATCGCATGTTTTGCATTAGTTTCGATGTTATCATCTTTTTGGGCTGAGTCACTTAGGCCAAAGGAAGTAAGTTAGAAGTGGCAGAAATGCAGATGATAGTTTGGATGTGTGTGCTATTCATCTCAGTGACCCGGAAAACTATGGATTCGACACTGATGTCGGTCGTTTCCATGTCACCTCCATCCCTATGGGTGTTACCCGCACAGTATTTTTTGAGATAGTAAGTCATTTGTGTTCTTGGTGTCTTTGAGAGCTATACTGGAACACACACATGTATACATAATATCTATCAATTTGGATCTATATTTTCACCGCCTTCTCACCCACTTCCCCATGTGGATGGGAGTGAAATTGGATTTAAAGGACATCCGAAGTGTAACATTTCATATAACAAGACTTTCAGCAAAATACGGGGACAATGTTTTGCCACAGCGAAGTGTTTACCAGTGGATAGAACAGTTCAAAGCAGGTCGCACGAGCGTGAAGGATGAGGAAAGAACCGGGCGTCTATCTGCAGCCTTAACTGATGCCAATACCTGAATAACAAACGAGTGACTGTTCGATGAATTTCCGCTCCCACTTCACCGTCAGACTACAAAAAACGGATTACGGATCGCTGTTCTTCCTTGGTGCAAACAGAGAGTGGTGCGGCCATCTTCACGTCGCTTCAGCTCAAGCTGTACTGATCTGATAACGCTGGAACCTACCTCAGACTTAGCCAACGGTGCCATCTAGCGGCTGGTGAGCATACAACACCATAGAGTCAATCTAAAGACAATTAGAGAAAAATTTCAGATACTTACTGACTTGCCCTGGTGTTTTAGACTGCGAGTGGCGAGCGCTCTTCTGATAGCGATCGTCGACTTGACGTAAGGAGACAGACCAGACCTGAGTAGTGGCAGTTCGCCAACATTACTTCAATAAAAGAATTCTCTTTTCTTGTTTTCCTCGTCCAACCTTGTCAAGCGACAGTGTTGTGACGTGACAACGTGACGACAGAGTCCCACTTTCAGTTCATTGCTGTTAACTTCCTCTATTGTCACCTGTCGAGGCACATGAGGTAAAAGTGACCCTTCCTGACCCACTACGCCAATCACGTGAATTTGAATGAGATACAACTCTGACAATATCCTTTCTTAAACCTGTTGTACGTTGATGAGTACTGAGCCGCAAGGCTGGCTCGATCCACTTGTCATAGATGACCTTCCCATCACGTGAGCGCCCACTGAAATAATGCTGAAACTTACCATAACATTTCTCACAATATCTATTATATCATGGAAGGTATGACACCGAGGTGTCATGTTCTTTCACCCTCCCCTACCTAACGTTTTTGGACCTGGCGCTAATGCTCGTAGAAATCGGTATTTTTCCACCTTAATTTACTTTGAATTCCTGTCGTCGTTCTCCCTAACTTCTTCTAGTTCTAATACTCTCTTTGACTCCGAGATGGCGAGAGTATCTGTCCCTTATACAAGCTGACATCTAGGCGGAAACTTGGTACTACGTTGCTCCGCCCACTGGCCAATGGGAGTTTCCTGCTTCAGCCTTTGTTGCATTAAGAAGGTGGCCATTTTTCCGTAGTGACTGGAAGAAGATGTATCGTGTGTCGAGTGGCTACTTGGTACTTAAGTATCTTCCAAAAAACGTGATGGACAACGGCTGAAGATTTACGGGTGAGAGGGCTCACCTATTAGCCCTCGGAATTTGCTGGTTTTTTTTTATTTCACCTGGGGAACGTCCACAAACTGTATGTATATTTGTTTATTAAACTTCTTTTGGAAAACATGAAGATAAAATGGTGACCGGCGTTCTTTCAAACTTCTGATTTTTCGATATTGGGGAACCGAAGTAAAAAGGAAATAAATCACACGGAAGTGGTGATGTGTCTAGAAATTGTCTGCGTAGAAGCGATCACTCTCATTAAAAAAAAACTTGGTATAAAATATATTGCAGTGCAGGTTGGATTTATCAAATACTATTATTGGCACTGGATCCTTGTAATGTTTTGGTGAAGGACTAGTAAATTTCAATCTAAATTGTTTTGTAAGAGAATTGAATACGATACTAAACTAATTTTAACGACGCTGTTAATTTCATGGTAATGTGTCTGATTTTGAACTACTTGGCTCTAGTCAAGGGGCAGTGAACTTATTTGATTGTTTTCCGGGTTTCCTACTTATTTTTCTTACTCTTTGGGTCCTTCGACCTAAATGTGATTTTTATTTCTGCCTTTGATTCCGGTAGGATTTGATTTTGCGATGTTTTGGCGTGGGTCCGTCGGCATGGCAACGGATGTTGGTGATGATTGTTGAAAATAAACAGTCCTGACGGTGGATAACTTTGCTTCCTGGTTCGTCCTTCTGGACTTGATTTCTTGAGTTTCGTTTAATTTATTGTATGTTTTGTCGGTCCCCCTTCTCTTGCATCCGTGTAATATGTTATTCTGATTCATTTGTTAATTTTAACTTCTCCCTACGTGTTGTGTTTTTAGTGGATTAACTTACTGGTCTCCCTGTGAGAACTGCCCTTTGATTGAACTGGGTAGTTCATGTGACTTGGCGTTTTAACTGATGTTTGTTCATTTTATACTAATAATATTTTCATTAGTTCTAGTTCGTGGGGCCCCCTTAATAACCTTAGCATATGATTAGATTATTTTTCTTGTTATTAATTCAATTTCATCTTAAATGTTATATTTTCAATCTTACGTCGTGGGTGTTTTCTAATTTCTATTTGCTGATTTTTTCCTTTTAACTAAATAAATCTTTGTTTTAAGTTCCCCTATGAAAGTGTTGTTCTTTCTTAAACTAACTAGTTGGTACCAGGTACGATTTTCTTTCTTCTAGTTCCGGGTGGGTTTTCTTGGCCTTATTTATGGTAAGTATCTTGTTCTTGTTTAGTTTTGAGTTGTTTAGTTTTGAGTTGATGATATAACTCAGGGTTCGCTTCCAGCTTGTACTCTTTATTCATTTATTTGTGTTCCAGTTAATTTTTCCTTTCTTTCTTGTTAATTTACTGCCGTGAACGTATGGACAGTATGGACAGAATTGTAAAGACCCACCTTATTATAATAGAGAAATAAAGAGACTAAGAAGGAGGTGCAGACTGGAAAGAAATGGAGTTAGAAATGGCTGTGGAAGTAAGGAGAAATTGAAGGAACTTACTAGAAAATTGAATCTAGCAAAGAAGGCAGCTAATGATAACATGATTGCAAGCATAATTGACAGTCATACAAATTTTAGTGAAAAATGGAAGGGTATGTATAGGTATTTTAAGGCAGAAACAGGTTCCAAGAAGGACATTCCAGGAATAATTAATGAACAAGGGGAGTGTGTATGTGAGGATCTTCTAAAGGCAGAAGTATTCAGTCAGCAGTATGTAAAGATTGTTGGTTACAAGGATAATATCGAGATAGAGGAAGAGACTAAGGCCAAAGAAGTAATAAAATTTACATATGATAACAATGACATTTACAATAAGATACAAAACTTGAAAACTAGAAAAGCGGATGGAATTGATCAGATTTCTGGGGATATACTAAAGACAATGGGTTGGGATATAGTACCATATCCGAAGTACTTATTTGATTATTGTTTAGTCGAAGGAGCTATACCAGATGAATGGAGAGTTGCTATAGTAGCCCCTGTGTATAAAGGAAAGGGTGATAGACATAAAGCTGAAAATTACAGGCCAGTAAGTTTGACATGCATTGTATGTTTTGTCGGTCCCCCTTCTCTTGCATCCGTGTAATATGTTATTCTGATTCATTTGTTAATTTTAACTTCTCCCTACGTGTTGTGTTTTTAGTGGATTAACTTACTGGTCTCCCTGTGAGAACTGCCCTTTGATTGAACTGGGTAGTTCATGTGACTTGGCGTTTTAACTGATGTTTGTTCATTTTATACTAATAATATTTTCATTAGTTCTAGTTCGTGGGGCCCCCTTAATAACCTTAGCATATGATTAGATTATTTTTCTTGTTATTAATTCAATTTCATCTTAAATGTTATATTTTCAATCTTATGTCGTGGGTGTTTTCTAATTTCTATTTGCTGATTTTTTCCTTTTAACTAATTAAATCTTTGTTTTAAGTTCCCCTATGAAAGTGTTGTTCTTTCTTAAACTAACTAGTTGGTACCAGGTACGATTTTCTTTCTTCTAGTTCCGGGTGGGTTTTCTTGGCCTTATTTATGGTAAGTATCTTGTTCTTGTTTAGTTTTGAGTTGATGATATAACTCAGGGTTCGCTTCCAGCTTGTACTCTTTATTCACTTATTTGTGTTCCAGTTAATTTTTCCTTTCTTTCTTGTTAATTTACTGCCGTGAACGTAGAGTAATGTGTATGATCTACCTCACGGGACAGGTAGAAATGCACCAATTTTACCATGTCAAGTCAAAGCCCTTCTGCTTCTAAAGGATTGCATTTTATTGTATTTAGACTTCTAGTTTCTTCTCCTAATCTATTCTACCTAGAGATATGTAATTTTGCACACTCATGCAATACTAAAACTCTAGAATTTTTAACGTTGCTTCTAAATTGTGTTTTTATAAACCTTTCTTTGTTGCTAAAAGTTACAATATTTTAAAATTAAATTTTAATTCATGCATCTATGAATGAGTGGTAATAATTTGGAAGCAGTTGTACCAATTCTTCAGTAGTAATGTGTACCAACATGACGACATGTTTCAATATGACCTAAGAGCTTTTAGTCTCGGGCATACGAATGTTTACAGGGAACTAGAACATACTTAGAGGAACATTTTATGAATTTTTTATTAAAATATAGTTATTTGTTTCGAAGTTATTGAAGGTTTTGTTTATAATAATTGGAAATAAAATAGCTATTTTTTAATGCTTGTGTTCTGGGGAGTACAATATGGGGATTAAATTAATAATCTTTGCTTAGAAGAAACACATATATCTGAACAATATTTATAATTGTAATAGAACAACTGAATATGTTTCCATTTAAAAATATCCCCCGTTTAATAGCTCGCAACAGAACCAAAGAAAGTGGTAAAAGATCAAACATTCCTTGACCTTGGCTGGACAGAAGGCCCATGAAGCAACAGAGATCGTTTTTGTGTTACATTGTACTGTAGATATCCCGCTACAACGTAACACACAAATGATCTCGGTAGCTTGAGGGGTCTGCAGTCCATCCAAGATCAAGGAATGTTTGTTTTATACCACTTTCTGTGGTTCTGTTACGAGCTATAAAATGTTGGATATTTTTAATGGAAATATATTCTATTTCTCTATTACAATTAAAAATATTCTATAGATATCCGTCTTTCTCCACAAAAAATTATTATTCTAATTCCCATATTGTACTGTCCAGACCTCGTGAAGTTTTAAAAAATACCTATTTTCTTTCCAATTATTATGAACAAGAACTTCAATAAATTCGAAACAACGGACGATTTTTTTATGTTCCTGTAAATATGTTCTAGTTCCCTCTGAACAATCGTATGCCTGAGACTAAAACTTTAAGGATACGAGTCATGTTCATGAAATATGCAGGTGTCCGTAAACTTTTGGTAGGACCAGTAGAGTTCACCTTCACATTATAAGCGACGCGGCGAATGGTTAACTTGCTATTGTAGCAATATCCAGCGATGATCATGCAACTTCTTGGAAAACTTTCCTGGCATTCTTTATATACTGTTTCATAAATACTTTTGTGTCTATGGCAGTATTAAATCGAGCGGGGTTTCTTACAGTCACTAAGGTACATATTTTCTCGTCTAATGTCACCACATTTCTCCATCTGTCATCTGGCAGACAGTCCTCAAGCAGCTTTCTTACGTTAGTGCGACGTTCCGAAATGTGACGAGGCAACAGCTTGTGAACTCGGGGCTTATGTCGCCTTTATAATTGGAGGTCCTTGTTGATTATGGTAATAACTGTTGAAACAGACATCCCCAACTTATATCCGATAGTCCTTTGGGGGGGGGGGGGAGAGGAGGGTTACCCCCTGAGACAAGGGTCTTCCTTCTAATGTACGGCTGTTTGCCTGTTTTTCTCCTCTAGAATGAAGCCCAGTCGGCCTTTGCCACTTTTATTCAATACAGCACTGATTCCGTTCTCTGATACCAATAACTCGCGTTTCTTGCACATTCCTTGGATTGCGGAATAGCTATATTTAGCATCGAAAAGTTCTGTTATGTAGCGCTCCCAGTAAGGGCCAATCCGCTTCGGCATCGTTACAGCTAATGTCACGAAACTCCACACACATGTTCTCAGTACTGACGTGAATCATTACTCCCCGCTTTGACGTGCTCAAGTTGATAACAGCGCCGCCCGCGGCCTTCAAGGTCGTCACCAGGGATACCGAATGTCCTTCTGTACTTGGTTTTATCTCAGCTTAGTAGATTCAGTTCAGTCTTTGTTTGTTTGTTTGTTTGTTTGTTTGTTTGTTTGTTTGAGACATTATCGTAGCCGGTCTGAGTGGCTCAGACGATTGAGACGCTGGCCTTCTGACCCTAACTTGGCAGGTTCAATCCTGGCTCAGTCCGTTGGTATTTCAAGGTACTCAAATACGTCAGCCTCGTGTCGGTAGATTTACTGGCACGTGAAAGAATTTCTGAGGGAATAAATTCCGGCACCTCGGCGTCTCCGGAAACCTTCAAACAAGTATTAAAATTTCTGTAAACTTGGTATTTAACTTCAGAGATGGCCATAGTGTGCACTAGACTATATGCACTATCTACGAAAATTAATTTAAAATATTTCACAGCAGCCGGCACAATTCGTATCCTCGCCGATAGATGGCGGCTTCATTCATTCCATTCCTGATCCGGTCGAATGACTGGAAACAGGCTGTGGAATTTCAAAAAGGTAAATTCAAATTAGAAACTACAAACAAAGTTATAACTTCTACAAATAAATAAACTTATGAAGAGATAAAAAGTCATAAAAAGTCGGCAAATCTTGTAAGTAACCTCACAATACAATTACTGTTCATGGTCTGTACATCCTGAAGCAGTTCCTGTTTTACACAAAGCAAAGCTGTACATTGCAGGTTGTACGAGCACGTACACTCGAACATCCTGTAGGTCTTTCCAGGGGCTGACATTTCTGGTATGTGCAGAACATTTTTCTTCCGGAGAACAGCTGATGGGTGTGGTTCAGTAGCCTTGCCCTTCTTGTTGGTACCAAATCCCGGGTCGTTATCACCATCATCATTATCACTACCCGTGTGTGCATCTGGATCCAGTAAAAGCTTTGCAATAGTTTCACGGAATGTTAGTGTGTCCATAACCTCACGCTTTCGTTTGTGCAAAGACGCTTGATCCCTCCTGCATTCGATCCACGATGCAGCTATTGCAAGATCGAACAAATGGAATATTTGGCGCATAGTCCACTTCCTTGTTTTAGCACACAACCTTTAGTAACTGATAACTCTGTCCAGGAAGTCTACCACACCCATGTTACAGTTATAACTCTTCACAAGCCTTTTCACAGAAATGTACTTTTTTCAGCCCTTGACCACCGCTGGCATACATCCTTTGGAATTACACCTTGCTTGGATGAGGCCATGAGAACTGGTTTGTTGTCGAACCATTTTATGATACATACTTGCCCATCATCTCGAATCACCTGGTCTGTTACACCTCGTCCTTCTTTCTTCAGGTCCAGGTGAGATTTCAGGTGTGCATTCTTGTCGAGTCTGCTTTCCTAAAGAGTACCTGTGCCCTGACATTTCCTTTCTGCGTGTAACACGAAGGGATGTGAAGTATCTGTCCATAAAAATATTAATTTCTTCTGGCATTTCTTCACACAACCGCATTACCATTTTTCCTTCCACTATCTAAGCTCTTGTAAGCTTAATTGGAAGAGATTGTGTCACCTTTGCCTTCATAAATAAAGAAGTCCAATGGCAAGCCATCAGGTGCTGTTGCTACGAAAACTTTCAAACCATACGGATTGGGTTTTCCACGTACATATTTTCTGGATCGACTTTGACCCCAAAAACGGCACCATTTGTTCATCAAGAGACACATTCTGAGAGCGCTGATTTTGTAGCCAGCCATTCCTCATGCTTGTCATAAGAGGACCAAATTTCCAGTGCTTGTTCTTGGCTTTCTCCTCATCAGTGACACCATCGTCATCATCAGTAAGTTTTAAGTTGCTCCATGTCTTAAAAGTCTATTTCTGCTGACCTTATCACCTATTGCAGCAACTCGACTCTTACGAGCCCGGTACATGCGAATTCTCGGATACTTGAGGTACGACATTACTACACTAGCTCCTATACTCAGGTGTTGTACCAAAAATACTGACCGTTTCCTTGAAGAATCACATATTAGTGTATATGCTTAGTGCTTGAAAGATGACTTCTCAAAGTACTTCAACGAAGATTGTTCCTTGGCTACCCAAGCAGCCTCATCGTACTTAGGTGCCGGAGGAAGAGGGTTAAAGTTGGCGGAATAACTCCACAATACCTGTACTTGTCTTCCAGGCAGATATGGTAAAAGAGAATTTTCATCCTCACTGGCACCTGAAATACTGGAATTGTCTTCGGGTTCAATGTCTGACGTAGTGCCAACATGGAACGTCTCATTAACATCTTCAGATATGCCTTCCAAATCAAATATGTTGCCATCAATGTCTATTAATGACTGCTCTATCTCCCTCTCTGACAAAAGTATTTTTCACCAAATATAATATAGGCCTAAGCATTAATATGATATTTCATTGTTATACTAAGTTAATAATTTACATCAGGTGGTAAAACATAAAATAAACCTTTACAATCTTCAATAGAGCGTATAATTCACCCATACACTACGAGGTAGCTAGACATCCAGAGTGTCATGTACGACACATGAATGTAAACAAAGCCCTACGATTCGAAGATAACAACTAAAATGAAGAACAAATATGCTTAAACATTCTACGATTCCTATATAACATACTCAAAGACAGCATTTCAATATTATTCATTAATTAATTTCAACATAATCCAAATAAACTGTTAAGTATTGTAACCGTTCATTACCATGCCATAGGCATGTTAAGAGGTTTAGTCAATCATATATGCCGTTTTCCGAAACATTCTGTGACATATAATGTAGTAATTAGCAGTCTACATGCCGAACCGGGATGTGATTTGCGATATCCTAGCCCGAAGGGAGCAGTTTTCTGCGCTGTAACGAGAAAAGGATAGCGCAGTACTGCTGAACCTTGAAATCGCGCTCTCTTTTCGTGCGAGCGAGAAGGAGAGATGACGCTACGCGTGGAAATCCAGGTTGTCGGAGAGTGGGCTGAATAAGGTGTGTTAACACCCTCCCCCCCTCAGAAATAAATGTCCTTTACCAATTCAATACCGCATTCATTGGTGCCACTTCACCATAATTTACTAAAAAGGGGAAGAAGAAGAACACCTTCATCTGAGATAATTTTTGGAAATTTATGAGTCAGGTCTCATTCGAACCGATGTATTTAATGCTAATTGTTGATGCATATAAATGCATTACTTTAATAGTGGATCGATAATGACGCCTGTCATACAGTAGTACGCAGATTAAAGATGACTGCTGAAATTTGACAACATGTGGAAAAAAGTGGGAGGTCTTGCGTGATGAACCATGACGCGTGAATTTCTAAAAGGACGCTTTTGAGATTGTGAATGACCCACTGATCGTTTTGGGTTTATGTGAGATCAGTAGAAAGTAGGGGTTGCGAGCTATAATTTGATTGTTTTCACGTCGCTGAAAGATTCCGATTACCGGAGCTTCATTTCGAACACGGGCATGGTTTACCTCCCTCCGGCCATTCAGTCCGGGTGCAATAAGTAGAACCTGGACTTAGAGTCAGTATCCCATTGTAATTTGTGTAGTCGCAGTACTCACACGTTAGGAGTGAACTTGGATATCAGTGTATGAAGTGTTGTGTCAAGGAAGAAAAACACATCAGTGCGATGTAAAATATCGCGAAATAAGCCGTGTGGTACAAGATAATGTACAGTGGTGATGAATAGAAGTCTTATCTCAGCATTTAATCTTTTAAATATAAACGACAGTCTCAATTGCAGATCATGATGCAATCATTAGTGAAAGGGCAAACGCATCAGGTTGTTTAGAGGTAGTGAGACAGCTAATTACGTTCAGTAATTAATAGTGACCGATCTAAAGCATTGTAAGAGTGAGTGACGTTCAGTAAAATTAAAGAACTATTCCTGAAAAAAATTAGCGTTTGCACACTCCATGGACACTCGTGGTGATAGACTGTGTAGTTAAAGGGGAAATGAATAGTGATGTATACAAACTTGCTACTATTTGGACTAATCTATTTAAGTAGTATAATACAGGGATTCTGCCGCCGCCTCCGCCTCAGGGCCCCCAGGGGCCCCTCCGCCTCACGGGGGGCCCTCCCAGAGGCCTCCTCTGCCTCCGCCTCCCGAGGGGCCTTCCCAGAGGCCTCGTCCGCCTCCCGCGGGAAATTTGAATTCGTAAACAAAGCCACGTGCTTTTTGACAGCTGTCATTGACAACAACGCATCGCTAACCTCACTGCTGCCATCTTGACGGGCCTAAACCTCAGTGGTACCAACTTAACATAACTAGCGCGAGGTAAACAAATCCACGTGTTTTTGACAGCCACGTGCTTTTTGACAGACAACAATGCATCGCTAACCTCAGTACTGCCATCTTGACGGGCCTAAACCTCAGTAGTACCAACTTAACCTAACTAGCGCGTGGTAAACAAAGCCACGTGCTTTTTGACAGCTGTCATCCGCCATCTTTAAACTACAGAGCACCGTGCTGCTCTCTTTATCGCAGTAGCTGCAAATTCGTCACCTGTCATCCGCATTGCTGCCATCTTAACGGGCCTAAACCTTAGTGCTACCAACTTAACCTCACTAGCGCGTGATAAACAAATCCACGTGCTTTTTTGACAGCTATCATCCGCCATCTTTAATCTATAGAGCACAGTGCTGCTATCATGCGGGCAATTTCGTCAGCTGTCATCCGCCATCTTTAATCCACAGAACACCGTGCTGCCCTCTTTATGGCTACTACCTTAAGCACGTAGTAGCGGGCAATTTGAAAAGTTCTGTTAGCTATCATCCGCCATCTTTAATCAAGAGAGCACCGTGCTGCCATCTTCAGCTAGATACCTTTGAAATGTGGTGGCGGATAATTTGAAAAATGCTTTTTGACAGCAGCCATCTTTGAGCACCGTGCTACCCTCTATGTGGTGGCGGCAAATTCTACATGCTCTTGTTTGGAAACAAACCCACGCGCTTTTTTTACAGCCATCATCCGCCATCTTTAAGCAACAGAGTACAGTGCTGCTCTCTTTGTTGTGGCGGCAAATTCCACGTGCTCTTGTTTGGAAACAAAGCCACATGCTCTTTTGACAGCTGTCACCCGCCATCTTTAACCAAGAGAGCACTATGCTGCTATCATGCGGGCAATTTCGTTAGCTGTCATCCGCCATCTTTAATGAACAGAGCACCGTGCTGCCCTCATGCGGGGCAATTTCGTTAGCTGTCATCCGCCATCTTTAATGAACAGAGCACCGTGCTGCCCTCATGCGGGGCAATTTCGTTAGCTGTCATCCGCCATATTTAATGAACAGAGCACTGTGCTGCCCTCATGCGGGGCAATTTCGTTAGCTGTCATCCGCCATCTTTTAATGAACAGAGCACCGTGCTGCCCTCATGCGGGGTAATTTCGTTAGCTGTCATCCGCCATCTTTTAATGAACAGAGCATCGTGCTGCCATCATGCGGACAATTTGAAAAGCTGCCAAGAGAGCATCGTGTTAGCATCTTTATTCTTCGACATGTGGTGGTGGAAAATTCCACATCCGCCATCTGAGAGCACCGTACTGCGCTCTCGATCGTAGTAACGGACAATTTAAAAAGAATATGTCAAGGAATACCTTTGTTCTAAAGGAAAACAAGACTACAGTGCTGAACGTCTTGCGTAAGATAGCGATTATGTTAACCTCCTTTTCCCTGCTCTGTTAAGGCATAGCTTTATCGAATACTTGAAGATTATATTACAAAAGAAGTGATTAAGAATATAATCGATACAACATATGATCAGAACATTGAATGATGTGTTTGGGGTGCACCTTCGTTCTAAGAGAATCGAACCCGAGACTGTCGGGTGAGAGGCAAGCATACTAAACCAAACCGTAGGAGCCGGCAATTCTCTTTCTATATAATAATTTCGAGTGGCTATTTCTAGCCAAGTGCAGTCTAAAAATAAATCCTAGTCTTGTTACATCAGGAAGGGTAACTGGCTAAATCCTGGTTTTCCAGCGTCAGGAAGGGCAATCGGCTGTAAAACAGATTCCTGTGATTTAAACTCTTGCGTCAGGAGGGGGCACTCGGCTGTAAAACATATTTTTAATCCCAAGAGAATCGAACCCGAGACCGCCGGGTGAGAGGCAAGCACACTAAACCAAACCGTAGGAGCCGGCAATTCTCTTTCTATATAATAATTTCGTGTAGCTATTTCTAGCCAAGTGCAGTCTAAAATAAATCCTAGTCTTGATACACCAGGAATGGTAACTGGCTAAATCCTGGTCTGTCAGCGTCAGGAAGGGTAACCGGCCGTACCGTGAAACAATAGTGTATGATGTAAGAGGCTAGATACTGCTTTTTAAAATCTAAGAAGAGCATCTAGCTGTAAAACCCCGATTCTCGTGTTAGAAAGGGCAACTAGTTGTGAAACAGATTCTTAATCCCAGTTCTTTGACGTCAGGAAGGGCAACCGGTCGAAAACAATAGTGTATGATGTAAGAGGCTAGATACTGCTATTTAAAATCCTAGAAGGGCATCCAGTTGTAAAACAGATTCTTGTGATTTAAAATCTCACGTCAGGAAGGGCAACCGACCGTAAAACAATAGTGTATGATGTAAGAGGCTAGATACCGCTATTTAAAATCCTAGAAGGGCATCCTGTTGTAAAACGGATTCTTGTGATTTAAAATCTCGCGTCAGGAAGGGCAACCGGCCGTAAAACAGATTCTTGCGATTTAAAATCTAGTGTTAGGAAGGGGGCACTCGGCTGTAAAACATATTTTTAATCCCGGCCCTGTTACGTTAGGAACCACATCTAGCTGTAAAAACAGGAGCTCCAAATATTTACAGTGTTAAGCTTTAGGAACGGGTTATGGATTACATTTTTGTTCTACCGCATAGAACACTATCTTTGAAGTTGTATCGGCGCAGTCAGTCAGAGCGATGTGCGGAATGCATGCGTTGACTGAAATTGTACACTCATCTTCCGGCTGTAGTAACCTTGAACGAGGACACTGCGTGCTGATAAGCCACTTGTAACTCACGGAACGTTTTCTTAGCTGTGTAGCATTTAGCTGGTGTAAGTTCCTAACATAAAATATTATGATTGTACAGAGAGGTTAAAACCCAGTACCAGCACATAGCCCACTCCTATCGAAAGAGCCTGCATGGCGCCGACATATAGGCTACTCCTGTTGAAGGAGCCTGTACAAGGTTTAACACCCCCCATCAACAGCCCTTACTTAATGCTGGCTTTTTGCACGCCTTCGAAACTGCCTGAGAATGTAATATACTACCGTAGGGAGAGGGTAAAACTCAGTGCCGGCACATAGCCTACTCCTACCGAAGAAGCCTGCACACAGCTTATCGCCTCCATCCGAGAGATGAATCACCCTCAACATCTTATACTCATAATCATTTTCGAAGGAGTCTGCACAAGGTTTAACGCCCCCATCAACAGCCCTTACTAAATGCTGGCTTTTTGCATGCCCTCGAAACTACCTAAGAATGTAATATACTACAGTAGGGAGAGGGTAAAACCCAGTGCCGGCACATAGCCTACTCCTACCGATGAAGCCTGCACACAGCTTATCGCCTCCATCTGACAGATGAATCACCATCAACATCTTGTACTCACAATCAGTTTCGGGGAAGCCTGCACAAGGTTTAACGTCCACATCAACAGCCCTTACTTAATGCTGGCTTTTTGCACACCCTCGAAACTACCTAAGAATGTAATATACTACGGTAGGGAGAGGGTAAAACCCGGTGCTGGCACATAGCCTACTCCTGCCGAAGGAGCCTGTACAAGGTTTAACGTCCCCATCAACAGCCCTTACTTAATGCTGGCTTTTTGCACGCCCTCGAAACTACCTAAGAATGTAATATACAATAGTAGGGAGAGGGTAAAACCCGGTGCCGGCACATAGCCTACTCCTGCCGAAAGAGCCTGCAAAAGGCTTATCGCCTCCATCCGACAGATGAATCACCATCAACATCTTGCACTCACAATCATTTTCGAAGCAGCCTGTACAAGGTTTAACGTCCCCATCAACAGCCCTTACTTAATGCTGGCTTTTTGCATGCCCTCGAAACTACCTGAGAATGTAATATGCAACAGTAGGATCGCCCCAATCCGACAAATGAATCACCCTCAACACTCTTGTACCCGCAATCATTCTTGCTACTTCGGGAGATAGCGGGTTCGAACCCCTACTGTCGGAAGCCGTAAAAAATATCAAATGGTGGCGAGGGACCTGCGCGATCGTCATAACGTGTTATTACATGATCTAGCTAAATGTGGTTTTAGCCCAATACCTTTAAGTGCCTACAGGTAAGGAATACCGCGGATGTAGCTTAGTACCCTCCCGCTTAAGTCCAGAGGTCGAGGATCGCGCGCTAAATTTCTAAGGCTCGATCCGCTGCAGAATTCTTAAATTCTGACACCTCTGCATCAACAGCAGTTCGATCCCGGCTTAAATACGTCAGCCTGCAGAACTCAGCGTAAGACCCTCAGGAGAGCTCTTGTTGCATAAACATTTCGTTCCGACTATACTGCAAACGTCTACAATTCTTGATATCCGCTTGGTAACAAGGGGCATATTTACTCGCTGCAGTCTGCGTGAAGCGCTCACAGTTCTTTGTATGTGTTTATTACGTGCACATCTCCCGTCTAAGTACTGTCCGCTGTGAATATTATTCTTCAGCCTTTAACTTAAGGTAAGCCTGAACTGTTAGTTACTGTTTGCAAAGCAACTTCTACGCTAGGTAATAAACATCTATATTCATATATGTTTGTTCTTTTCTTTTTTAGGTACCGTTCGAGTTACAGGCTTGAAAGTACGCATTTTGTTCATCCGAGTAACAGTCTGCAGCACGTGCATTTTTAAGGTATGTTTTCGAACATTGAGTTGTAAAGATAGCTAGGCTAGCAGATGTACCCTACACTACATTCATATATGTTTGTTCTTTTCTTTTTAGGTACAACTGGAATATTATCATTCGAGTTACAGGCTTGAAAGTACGCATTTTATTCATCCGAGTAACAGTCTGCAGCGCGAAGATTTTAAGGTATGTCTGACCTCTATACGTTGAAACTTGGTTTCTTCCGAACATCGTAACTTGAAGCTAATCATAAATAGTTGTTCTCTTCAATCCTCAAGCTATAGACGAGGTTAATCTTATAATTTCAAACTCACAGCAATGTCCGACCTCTATACGTTGAAACATGGTTCCTTCCGAACATCGTAACTTTAGTCTATTGATAAATAGTCGTTCTCTTCAATCCTTATGCTATAGACGAGGTTAATTTTATAATTTCAAACACACATAGCTATGTCTGACCTCAACAGGCTGAAACTTGGTTTCTTCTAAAACATCATAACTTTAGTCTATTGATAATAGTTATTTTCTTTAATCTGCATGTCATAGAAGAGGTTAATCTTATAATTTCAAGCTCCCAGCAATGCCCGACCTCTATACTTTGAAACTTGGTTTCTTCCGAACATCGTAACTTTAAGCTAATCATAAATATTTGTTCTCTTCAATCCTCATGCTATAGACGAGGTTAACCTTATAATTTCAAACTCACAGCAATGTCCGACCTCTATACGTTGAAACTTGGTTTCTTCCGAACATCGTAGCTTTAAGCTAATCATAAGTAGTTGTTCTCTTCAATCCTCATGCTATAGACGAGGTTAATCTTATAATTTCAAACTCACAGCAATGTCCGAACTCTATACGTTGAAACTTGGTTTCTTCCGAACTTCGTAACTTTAGTTTATTGATAAATAGTTATTTTCCTTAATCTGCATGTCGTAGAAGAGGTTAATCTTATAATTTCAAACTCACAGCAATGTCTGACCTGTACAGGTTCAAACTTGGTTTCTTCCGAACATCGTAACTTTAGTCTATTGCTAAATAGTTGTTCTCTTGAATCCTCATGCTATAGACGATGTTAATCTTATAATTTCAAACTCACAGCAATATCTGACCTGTACAGGTTCAAACTTGGTTTCTTCCGAACATAGCAACTTTGGTCTATTGATAAATAGTTGTTCTCTTCAATCTTTCATGCTGTAGAAGAGGTTAATCTTATCATTTCAAACTTTCAGCAATGTCTGACCTCTATAGGTTGAAACTCGGTTTCTTCTGAACATAGCAACTTTAGAATATTGATAAATAGTTATTTTCTTTAGTCTGCATGCCATAGAAAAGGTTAATCTTATAATATCAAACTTGCAGCAATGTCTAACCTCTATAGGTTCAAACTTGGTTTCTTCCGAACATAGCAACTTTAGTATATTGATAAATAGTTGTTCTCTTCAATCTTTCATGCTGTAGAAGAGGTTAATCTTATAATTTCAAACTCACAGCCATGTCTGACCTCTATGGGTTGAGACTTGGTTTCTTCCGAACATCGTAACTTTAGTCTAATGATAAATAGTTATTCTCCTCAATCCTCATGCAATAGACGAGGTTAATTTTATAATTTCAAACACAAATAGCTATGTCTGACCTCAACAGGCTGAAACTTGGTTTCTTCTAAAACAGCGTAACTTTAGTCTATTGATAAATAGTTATTTTCTTTAATCTGCTTGTCATAGAAGAGGTTAATCTTATAATTTCAAACTCACAGCAATGTCCGACCTCTATACGTTGAAACTTGGTTTCTTCCGAACATCGTAACTTTAAGCTAATCATAAATATTTGTTCTCTTCAATCCTCATGCTATAGACGAGGTTAATCTTATAATTTCAAACTCACAGCAATGTCTAACCTCTATAGTTTGAAACTTGGTTTCTTCCGAACATCGTAACTTTAGTCTATTGATAAATAGTTATTTTCTTTAATCTGCATGCCATAGAAGAGGTTAATCTTATAATTTCAAACTTACAGCAATGTCTAATCTCTATAGGTTGAAACTTGGTTTCTTCCGAACGTCGTAACATTAGCCTAATGATAAATAGTTGTTCTCTTCAATCTTTCATGCTGTAGAAGAGGTTAATCTTATAATTTCAAACTCACAGCAATGTCTGACCTGTACAGGTTCAAACTTGGTTTCTTCCGAACATAGCAACTTTAGTCTATTGATAAATAGTTGTTCTCTTCAATCTTTCATGGTGTAGAAGAGGTTAATCTTATAATTTCAAACTCACAGCCATGTCTGACCTCTATAGGTTGAAACTTGGTTTCTTCCGAACATCGTAACTCTAGGCTAGCACACTTATCCTTTTATATCCTATTATTACTGTGTGTGATGCAAGTGCTAACGCTACATTTATATATTTGTTCTTTTTAGAAAAACTATGGAGAAGATTAACCAGCTAGGTCATATTTCAACTCCAACTACCAAGCCGCTAACAAGTCTACCGCTAAATGAGCAATTTAAAGTAATTTCACTACGAAGATTAAAAACGAAATTTGGAGAAAGGATTTTATGTGTCTGCAAAGACTTTCAAGTTTTTTTACCCAATAGATTTAGCGTGCTAACTGATTTAGAAATAGAAGAACTAAATCAACGTTCTGTTTTCATTATATATCGCGGCATAGAGAACAAATCTTGTGTTATTAGTTTTACTGACGCGTAAAAGCATGTACATACAAGAATTACATCGAAAAAGCAAAAGTACGCAAACATCACTACAAGTAAAATCATTCATGATAAAAAAACTAGTACATACAAGATGTAAATATATACTGTAGAATTGGCATATTCTTTTATTTTAGATTAGGTATTACCTTCTCCTCCTACTCCTTCCTCTCGAAGAAGAATAAGAGCAAGAAAGAAGATGTTGATTAAATTCGTAAGTATGTTATCGTCTAGCACAGTAAGTATGTTGAGAAGAGATTTTTTTTCCTAAACAGTGCTTGATTCTAGTCTTGCAATGTAGTGTACTACAACATCGCACTATAGTATGTGTGTATATGTTTTTTTTGAACGGTAGTATGTATTCAATTCTAAACTTGCACACTCTCGCTTTGCGATGCATGTTCGATAAAGATATACCTTGGCAGAGTAAGTAAAGGTAAAGGAAGTTATACACATCAATTAATGTTCTGATCACATGTTAAAGTTAACAACATCGAGTGCAGTGTTCGATTCTAGTCTTGTTATGTCTCAATCTGATTTTCTTAGAACAAAGTTATCCCCTAACATGTTCTAAATACATGTTGTATCGAGTACAGTGTTCGAATCTAGACTTGATCACTTATCTAGTGTTTTGAACATATCAATTAATGTTCTGATCACATGTTAAGGTTAACGACATCGAGTGCAGTGTTCGATTCTAGTCTTGATCACTTATCTAGTGTTTTGAGCACATCAATTAATGTTCTGACTACATGTTAAGGTTAACAACATCGAGTGCAGTGTTCGATTCTAGTCTTGCTATGTTTTAATCTCATTTCATGTTCTAATCACATGTTGAAGTTAACAACATCGAGTGCAGTGTTTGATTCTAGTCTTGTTATGTTTTACAATCTTGTTTTTGCAATGCATGTTCGATAGAGGTGTACCTTGAAAGAGTAGGAAGAGTTCGATTCTAGTCTTGCTATGTTTGAACCTGATTTAATGTTCTAATCACATGTTGAAGATAACATCAAGTGCAGTGTTCGATTCTAGTCTTGTTATGTTTTACAATCTTGCTTTTGCAATGCACGTTCGATAGAGATGTACTTTCACTGAGCAGGAAGAGTAGCTCAGTAAGTATGTTGAGAAGAGAATTTTTTGTTTTTCTAAACAGTGCTTGATTCTAGTCTCGCAATGCTGTGTTCTTCAACATCGAACTATAGTACGCGATTCTAGTTGTAATAGGTTTTAAACAGCAGTATGTGTTCAAGTCTAAAAATGCATCACTCCAGTTACGCGATATGTATAAAGGTATTCTCAAACATGTCGTATCGTGTTCTATTCTAGTCTTGATCACTTATCTAGTGTTTTGAACACATCAATTAATGTTCTGTTCACATCTTAAGGTTAACAATATCGAGTGCAGTGTTCGATTCTAGTATTGCTATGTTTTAATGTTCTAATCACATGTTGAAGCTAAGTAAACAATAGATATCTTACGCAAGCTATTCAAAACTGTAGTCTTGTTTTCTCTTAGAAAAATCGATGTTCTGATCATATGTTGTATTGAGTACAGTGTTCGATTATATTCTTAATCGCTTCTTTTTAAATTGTCCGTTACTACGATCAAGAGCGCAGCACGGTACTCTCAGATGGCGGGTGTGGAATTTGCCACCACCACATGTCGAAGAATAAAGATGCTAAAACGATGCTCTCTTGGCAGCTTTTCAAATTGTCCGCATGATGGCAGCACGATGCTCTCTAGATTAAAGATGGCGCTCGCAAGAGGGCAGCACGGTGCTCTGTAGATTAAAGATGGCGGATGACAGCTGACGAAATTACCCCGCATGAGGGCAGCACGGTACTCTGTTCATTAAAAGATGGTGGATGACAGCTAACGAAATTGCCCCGCATGAGGGCAGCACGGTGCTCTGTTCATTAAAGATGGCGGATGACAGCTAACGAAATTGCCCCGCATGAGGGCAGCAAGGTGCTCTGTTCATTAAAGATGGCGGATGACAGCTAACGAAATTGCCCGCATGATAGCAGCATAGTGCTCTGTTGGTTAATGATGGCGGGTGACAGCTGTCAAAAGAGCATGTGGCTTTGTTTCCAAACAAGAGCACGTGGAATTTGCCGCCACAACAAAGAGGGCAGCACTGTACTCTGTTGCTTAAAGATGGCGGATGATGGCTGTCAAAAAAGCGCGTGTGTTTGTTTCCAAACAAGAGCATGTAGAATTTGCCGCCACCACATAGAGGGTAGCACGGTGCTCAAAGATGGCTGCTGTCAAAAAGCATTTTTCAAATTATCCGCCACCACATTTCAAAGGTATCTAGCTAAAGATGGCAGCACGGTGCTCTCTTGATTAAAGATGGCGGATGATAGCTTACAGAACTTTTCAAATTGACCACTACTACGTGCTTAAGGTAGTAGCCATAAAGAGGGCAGCACGGTGTTCTGTGGATTAAAGATGGCGGATGACAGCTGACGAAATTGCCCGCATGATAGCAGCACGGTGCTCTGTTGATCAAAGATGGCGGATGACAGCTGTCAAAAAGCACATGGCTTTGTTTCCAAACAAGAGCACGTGGAATTTGCTGCCACCACATTTCAAAGGTATCTAGCTAAAGAGGGCAGCACTGTGCTCTGTTGATTAAAGATGGCGGATGACGGCTGTCAAAAAAGCGCGTGAGTTTGTTTCCAAACAAGAGCATGTAGAATTTTTCAAATTGCCGCCACCACATAGAGGGCAGCACGGTGCTCTCTTGATTAAAGATGGCTGCTGTCATGTGGAGTTGCCTGCCACCACATTTCAAAGGTATCTAGCTAAAGAGGGCAGCACGGTGCTCAAAGATGGCTGCTGTCAAAAAGCATTTTTCAAATTATCCGCCACCACATTTCAAAGGTAAGTAGCTAAAGAGGGCAGCACTGTGCTCTATAGATTAAAGATGGCGGATGACAGCTGTCAAAAAAGCACGTGGATTTGTTTATCTCGCGCTAGTGAGGTTAAGTTGGTAGCACTAAGGTTTAGGCCCGTTAAGATGGCAGCAATGCGGATGTCAGGTGACGAATTTGCAGCTACTGCGATAAAGAGAGCAGCACGGTGCTCTGTAGTTTAAAGATGGCGGATGACAGCTGTCAAAAAGCACGTGGCTTTGTTTACCACGCGCTAGTTAGGTTAAGTTGGTACTACTGAGGTTTAGGCCCGTCAAGATGGCAGTACTGAGGTTAGCGATGCGTTGTTGTCTGTCAAAAAGCACGTGGCTGTCAAAAACACGTGGATTTGTTTACCTCGCGCTAGTTAGGTTAAGTTGGTACCACTGAGGTTTAGGCCCGTCAAGATGGCAGCAGTGAGGTTAGCGATGCGTTGTTGTCGATGACAGCTGTCAAAAAGCACGTGGCTTTGTTTACGAATTCAAATTTCCCGCGGGAGGCGGAGGAGGCTTCTGGGAAGGCCCCTCGGGAGGCGGAGGCGGAGGCGGCGGCAGAATCCCTGTATTATACTACTTATTTAAAGTTATTAGTGGATCTTATCACCAGTAGATTCTTTGAAAGCACATAAACAGTGTTTAGTAACTGAATTCGCATTTTTGCCTGTATGTTCGTGAGTGATCATCGAACCCGAGGACTGGAGCCTACGAGAATCGCGCCTAATTGCCTGCAGTCATTTCTACAGGGAACGTCTAGAGACTCCACTAAGAAGACCACAGTTCGAGACATGGACCGTGTTAGGATGAAAAGGAACCTAGGACTATCAAAGAGAAGAGCACTCATCATGGTGGTGTAAAATCGCACGTGTACCTCGAGATGACAGCAAACCATACCCAGCATTCGATAAGTACATTTAGTTTGAATACATTAAACCACGAGATTTGCATGCCAGTAGCAATTTTATTTTGTAAATATTAAAATGTTATAATTGATAATATTAAATGTAGGAACACTATACGCGTGTGACTGGAAAAAGATTATTTACTATTTTAATTAGGGTTTTTAGGTGATTGAAGAATAATCATTGATATTTAGCAGGCTTATTTGCATGAATTAGTATATAGATCCCATAAATTCTTAGTGCATATGAAGCACATATTTTGAGAAGAATAGCGCTTTAGCTAAATTTATAACTTCTTCGTAATGTTACTATCTGGTAACGATTTTCATAGTAATTTGAATATAAACTATATGTTTGTTTCAAGGTGATTCAGGTTATCCCATATGATAATAAATGATCATTGTAGATGTTCAAACCGAGGTATTATGTGAATTATATAGATATGCGAGAAGAATTAAATAACCTGTAAGAATGGAGTCTTCTCTGTAAATTAATAGAACGGATTTGAGATGCAGTGGTATGATGTGGAAGGTGAAACTTGTGAGAATTTTGAGATGTTGGAATGATAAAGGATTATAATAATTATGGCTGTTGTGATATATTGAATTAGGCTTCATATATAGCCAGATAATGAATAATAAGAAGTGATGGCTCTCAAATGAATGCGTAATTGAGAACGAGCCGAGATGATATAAAGAAAAAAGAAAGAAAGAAAGAAAGAAAGAAAGAAAGAAGGAGTACTATGTGTTTTTGTAGCCGCAGAGCTGGACACACAGCTATTGTCATGATTGACGGATTTACGACGTAAGGACTTGTAGGGTCTGAGGGAGATTGTGTTGTTTCCAACAAGCTTAGCGTTTCACTGCAAGATTCCTTTGATTTGCCAGTGCGTTATCAATTCCATTCTAATGATACGTTATGAGTAACGTGGATAATTGTATGATTTTGCGAAGGATGGACCCCTCCCCATGTTTACGCATAAAATTAGTTCGTGATAGGAGTTTCAGATTTTTTTACCTCGGAATTCGAAGAACTTGAGTTCGATTCATGTTGGAACCCTGGATCTAACCAAATACTATGGCTTGATGAAGCCATGTCTTCAAGATGTATTGTGTGATATATGTTTGATATTTTTCTATGTAATGTATTTACGTGTTTTATTATTCACAAAGTGTTTTATGGTGATCGGTTCGATACCAGCGTTGGTTGATTTTTCTTTGAATATAATTTGTTAGGTAAACCCAGGATACGCGTATGTGTTCAGTGTAATATATAATTGTCGAGGTCAAATAGACCATGTATTTGATATCTGGCGATGCAATCTCGTATGTAAAAGTAGATGTATTTGTGGAATGCATACATTCCACAACAACCATGATTAATGATAGTTAAACCATGATTAATGATAATTAAGTAACAACATGGATGTCATTTAGTATCCATTTTTGATTAGCCTATTAAAATAATAGATGCCATTTAATATCACTGTTATAGATAAATAAAACCACGTATCAGTGTGTATTAATCAAATGATTTAAAGTATGCCAGCGACAACTACAACTATGGATAAACTAAAAGGACGTTAAGGCATACTATATATAATTATTGCTTCAGTCTTTTTATGGTTCATGTTTGCGGGTTACTGTAGTCACGTCCTAGTTCGTGAACCATGGGCAACGGCTGAGTGGCCTAGTAAGTGGTCCTGAGAGTCGGGATACCAGTTGCTATGGAATGGGAGTGGGCATCTCGGACATATTCTGAGTCGTGGCCCTCCTTGTGCTCAGGCGGCTAGGACTATACAATTCACCGGTGGTCCATAAACCGTTAGAGGAGAGATCCTCACTTGGACTATGTGCAAGTAGGGCAGCATCCTGCTTCATGAATTTACCGAGCTCAGAACACTTTAAGCAAGTCTCGGACCCATGGGAGTAATGGAGTCCCACTCCCATTTGACAGGCGAGGGACTCCTTGGAAACAACTTGGCGAACGAAATGAAATTCGATGGGGAGCTATCAATATTAATGGGGCTTATGGAAGAAAGAAGGTAGAACTGGCTGAGTCAGCAAAGAGGATGCATCTGGATGTGCTAGGAGTAAGTGATATTCGGGTAAGGGGAGACAATGAGGAAGAGATAGGAGATTATAAAGTGTTCTTGACGGGTGTTAGAAAGGGAAGGGCAGAGTCTGGGGTAGGACTCTTTATCAGGAATACCATTGCGCGCAACATACTTTCTGTTAGGCACGTAAATGAGCGAATGATGTGGGTAGATTTGTCAGTTGGAGGAATTAGGACAAGAATTGTGTCCGTGTATTCACCATGTGAGGGTGCAGATGAGGATGAAGTTGACAAGTTTTATGAAGCATTGAGTGACATCGTGGTCAGGGTCAACAGCAAGGATAGAATAGTGCTAATGGGTGATTTCAGTGTGAGAGTTGGGAATAGAACTGAAGGATACGAAAGGGTGATTGGTAAATGTGCGGAGGATATAGAAGCTAATGGGAATGGGAAGCGTTTGCTAGACTTCTGTGCTAATATGGGTTTAGCTGTTACGAATACATTCTTCAAGCATAAGGCTATTCACCGCTACACATGGGAGGCTAGGGGTACCAGATCCATAATAGACTATATCTTAACAGACTTTGAATTCAGGAAATCTGTTAGGAATGTAGGAGTTTTTCGCGGATTTTTCGATGATACAGACCACTATCTGATCTGTAGTGAAGTAAGTATCTCTAGGCCTAGGATAGAGAAAGTAAAATTTGTCTGCAAACGAATAAGGGTAGAAAATCTCCAGGACGAGGAAATTAGACAGAAGTACATGGATATGATTAGTGAGAAGTTTCGAAAATAGACAGTAAGCAGGTTCAGGGTATAGAAAGTGAATGGGTGGCATACAGGGATGCTGTAATAGAAACAGCAAGGGAATGCCTAGGAACAACTGTGTGTAAAGATGGGAAAAGGCGAACATCTTGGCGGAATGATGAAGTGAGAGCAGCCTGTAAACGTAAAAAGAAGGCTTATCAGAAATGGCTCCAAACAAGGGCCGAGGCAGACAGGGATTTGTACGTAGATGAAAGAAACAGAGCGAAGCAAATAGTTACTGAATCCAAAAAGAAGTCATGGGAAGATTTTGGTAATAACCTGGAAAGGCTAGGTCAAGCAGCAGGGAAATCTTTCTGGACAGTAATAAAGAATCTTAGGAAGGGAGGGAAAAAGGAAATGAACAGTGTTTTGAGTAATTCAGGTGAACTCATAATAGATCCCAGGGAATCACTGGAGAGGTGGAGGGAATATTTTGAACATCTTCTCAATGTAAAAGGAAATCATCATGGTGGTGTTGCAAACAGCCAAGCTCATGGTGAGGAGGAAAATGATGGTGAAATTATGCTTGAGGAAGTGGAAAGGATAGTAAATAAACTCCATTGTCATAAGGAAGCAGGAATAGATGAAATTAGACCTGAAATGGTGAAGTATAGTGGGAAGGCAGGGATGAAATGGCTTCATAGAGTAGTCAAATTAGCGTGGAGTGTTGGTAAGGTACCTTCAGATTGGACAAAAGCAGTAACTGCACCTATCTATAAGCAAGGGAACAGGAAGGATTGCAACAACTATCGAGGTATCTCATTGATTAGTATACCAGGCAAAGTATTCACTGGCATCTTGGAAGGGAGGGTGCGATCAGTCATTGAGAGGAAGTTGGATGAAAACCAGTGTGGTTTCAGACCACAGAGAGGCTGTCAGGATCAGATTTTCAGTATGCGCCAGGTAATTGAAACACGCTACGAGAGGAATAGGCAGTTGTGTTTATGTTTCGTAGATCTAGAGAAAGCATACGACAGGGTACCGAGGGAAAAGATGATCACTATACTGCGGGACTATGGAATTAAAGGAAGATTATTAAAATCAATCAAAGGCATTTATGTTGACAATTGGGCTTCAGTGAGAATTGATGATAGAATGAGTTCTTGGTTCAGGGTACTTACAGGGTTTAGACAAGGCTGTAATCTTTCACCTTTGCTGTTCGTAGTTTACATGGATCATCTGCTGAAAGGTATAAAATGGCAGGGAGGGATTCAGTTAGGTGGAAATGTAGTAAGCAGTTTGGCCTATGCGGACAACTTGGTCTTAATGGCAGACTGTGCCGAAAGCCTGCAGCCTTGGAAATTGAAAATAGGTCCAATGAGCATGGTATGAAAATTAGCCTCTCGAAGACTAAATTGATGTCAGTAGGTAAGAAATTCAACAGAATTGAATGTCAGATTGGTGATACAAAGCTAGAACAGGTCGATAATTTCAAGTATTTAGGTTGTGTGTTCTCCCAGGATGGTAATATAGTAAGTGAGATTGAATCAAGTTGTAGTAAAGCTAATGCAGTGAGCTCGCAGTTGCGATCAGCAGTATTCTGTAAGAAGGAAGTGAGCCCCCAGACGAAACTATCTTTTCATCGGTCTGTTTTCAGAACAACTTTGCTTTACGGGAGCGAAAGCTGGGTGGACTCAGGATAAGTTAGAAGTAACAGACATGAAAGTAGCAAGAATGATTGTTGGTACAAACAGGTGGGAACAATGGCAGGAGGGTACTCGGAATGAGGAGATAAAGGCTAATTTAGGAATGAACTCGATGGATGAAGCTGTACGCATAAACCGGCTTCGATGGTGGGGTCATGCGAGGCGAATGGAGGAGGATAGGTTACCTAGGAGAATAATGGACTCTGTTATGGAGGGTAAGAGAAGTAGAGGGAGACCAAGACGACGATGGTTAGACTCGGTTTCTAACGATTTAAAGATAAGAGGTATAGAACGAAATGAGGCCACAATACTAGTTGCAAATCGAGGATTGTGGCGACGTTTAGTAAATTCTCAGAGTCTTGCAGACTGAACGCTGAAAGGCATAACAGTCTATAATGATAATGTATGTATGTATGTCTTGATTATTTCTTTGTTTATGTGTTGTAATATGGTATCATCTCATGTGATTTTATCGGTATAATAAAATGTTTAGCAAATATATTTCAACGAAGATTCTTCTCTTTTAATAATATTAGTGTATTCCTCTCACATTATAGAGAACCCTACTTTCGTTATATTTTTTGTAGTGCCTACTTTCTTTTTCGAACATTCCACTGCCCGTATGCTTGTGAGCTCCAGCCGTTGACGCAATGAAAGTAGGGAGGATGAGACTTCAAGCCCGGAAAATAACTTCTGAAGGTTCTCATCCAACAATTCCATCTAAACATCTATTTGTGAAACCGAATTATGTAATTGTTTCCCTAATATGCCCGGGATAGGTACAGTATATCACTTAGCATCATTCCCGTAGGAAGCCATTTTGCCAAAGAGTCTCAGCATGGACGATAAGGTACTATATAGCTCATTCAAAATGCAGAAAGAATGTTCCCTGATATCTGGCGGACAGTATGGACACTATTTCATTCATGTGCCCCCAAAGAAACAGCTGGTCTCAAAATAAAAGCCAATGGTTTTGTGTGTCGTATACGACATATAGGGTCTGAAGAGGGTGTGGACGAGTATTGACCAGTTGAAAAATGGCTCCACGATGCTGTCGGCTGAGAGGGAACACATTGAGGACGCAGGATGCCCGTCGTCAGAGTTCCCTCAACCAATACCATCCGTGACCTAAGTCATACCTGATGGGTTACCACACCGCTGTGCGGGTCCTGAACATTGCAAGAATGGGACCTCTCCCCAGGTCGCCGGCATACTCGCAGGCGATGGTAATGCAGAAGCTTGATACATCGCTGAAGACAATGCGACACCATTCATCAGCAGTCCATTCTTCCCGGTCACGGCACCATTACTTGTTCTTGGATGGCAGGTGTAGGTGCGAAGGGGTTACGACGAGTACGCGGCATTTAAGTGCCCTTCATGGTGATGGTAACAACACTAACGCACTCTGGCGTTCGTTCTACATGTCCACTTCTCCGTCTCCTTTTCACTAATGGGTAGACAGCAACGGTGTATGGAACGACATCACTGGGGACAGGAATGGCAGCAGATATTGTTTTCGGACGAATCAAGGATCTGTTTGTTTGAACATGATGGTTGCATTTTGGTTCGCCGCAGACGGGGGTAGAAGCATCACATTGGCTGCATTCGCACACGATGTACAGCGCCAACTCAAGGTCGAATGGTGTGGGGTGCTATTAGGAACAACCACGAATCACAGTTGGTGCGTGTCCAGGGCACTGTGACCAGTTTGACCTACGTGAATTACATCCCGCGACCCGTAGCCATACCCTTTCTACACGACACCCCAGATGCCATATTTCAGCAGGACAACGCGCGACGAACACTTTGCCTTCTTGTTATCACAGGATGTCAGACTGCTGCTCTGGCCCGCCCGATCACCAGACTTGTCCCCAATCGAAAATATGTGGAATATGGTGAAACGACGGGTGCGGCGCTTTGACCCAATGCCAACCACCAACGATGAATTGTGGAACCAGGTGAATGCAGCATTGATGGCTATACCCAAGGTCGATATTTGCGCCTTATACGCGTCAATGCCAACACGCAAGGAACAAGTTATCATTGCCCATAGAGGACTGAGTACCTGCTAGGCAACAGGACACTTGCTAAACCTAGGTGACTGAAATTCTAATGGTATCTGCAGAACATACCAGTGAACATGTCCTGTGAATACGAACTTCCTATCTCTAGTCTTTCAAGGTGTTCTGTTTTTATGAACATGAGTGTACATTGATATCCGGCCATTTCTTATGGGTGCTTCAGTATTTTTTAAATTTTTTGTCAGACAATGCATATCTCAATGAAGAGTCTAACGTATGTTACCATGAAAAAGAACACCCAAAACCGAAGTGTCTCCCAGCCTGCGGTAGGGGCATTTTATACCAACTGCCAGGGTTTCTTGCAGCCACACATAACATGGAGTACAGAGGCTGCCGGGTGGTATTCAGTGGCACTTTCTGCAACTGAGGGACCACTAACCCCCAAAGGAGCTCCTCTGATCAAAGCCGTCGGCTACTTCAGAATATTTCCCTTCGCCCAACATTCGGCGTAGAGTCGCCATTTGTGTCGTCTTCTCCATTACTGTAACAGGATTAACCTGGAAAAACTATCTATTTAAGGGGGCTCATACACCGCGAGATATCAAAATTTCCGTTTTTCCTTTTTTGCATTTATATGAAAGACCGTACCTTTCTTAGTATATCTGTTAAGTTTCATAGCTAAGTTTGGCATTTTGGCAGAGATAGAGCATATTACGTGAGAGCATGTGCACATCTGTCAATGGAGTGGGTGTGGCATCAACTGTCAAGTGTCCTCTGTATAAATTCTGGGTTACTGTTTTCATATCACCGGACCGATTGCAGATTTGTAGTGGACTAAAAATGGCTGCCTGTAGTTCGAGAGACTGGGTGTAGTCAAGGAACCATGAACAGGAAGGTGCAAACTTCTTTTGTTTTGATATCTTTTCCGGTTCCGGTGTATTTCATATGGTGAGCTGCAGCTTTGTGGTGTGTTATCTTTGTGAGTGGTTACATATTATTTCGGAATAACAATGGGAACGAAAGGTAGTGTGGCGAGGTCCAAAAAGAGGCGTTTCCTTTGAAATCAACATACAAACAGGAATAATGAAGCCAGTGATCCTCAGACACCTGAAACTTCTAAAAATAATGCATCTGCCAGGAGGCTTGATTTGAAGGTTAGCCCGGAACGAAGTACACCGATAAGTGAAGAAACTGTGCATAGTCTACATAATGTTGGTTATAGGATTGTACATCTTCCTAGTTTATATACTGCTTTAAGTGAGAATCTGTGTTGTAAAGTCTGCCATAACAACATTACTTTGGCAAAAACTGCTATGCATGGTCTGGCCAGTAATTCAATTTTCAGTGCGAATTTTGTAGTAGTAAAAAATCATTCTTCAGCAGTGTTACAGGACAAAATGGTGTATCTGAAATAAATAGAAGGATAATTTATTTAATTAGGTGCCTTGGCTGAGGTCTAATAAGTCTACAATTGTTTTGTGGAAGTGACTGCGGGGAAGATATCAGAATCAGCGAGATATTCTTCAAGTGAAATCTGCAGAGAAGAGGCATCGAGAGGCATCCAATGAGGCAAGGAGAACCCTGAGAAGACTGAGACTTGAAAAACACACTAAAAACATTGAGTTGGAAGGCGAAACATAAGTACCAGGAGCTTTTTGAACACAGTCTAAGTCGATATTAAGTGTTGAAATTTCAAAGCTTTTTTCCTGAAGGTTTTTTTGGAGGGAAAACACAATATCTCCAGAAATATTTGAGATAACTGCATGAACCTTGGCATTAATATCCCTATTAATGATATCTACAGGATGAAGCACGTATATGAAGTTATATTTTAAAATAATTAAGATACACTTGGAAAATTAAACAAAAAACTGTTAAATTTTTGAGAGACAATTTAAATTCTTAATTTTTAAAAAACAATTTCCATTATAACATTCATAGTGCTTTATAAAGTTAAAAAAGTCATGAATATGTTTTTTAAAATAACTCATGTAATAATTAATATACTGTTCCCATTCATATATGAAATGAAAGCTCTATGTGTCTACTGTAAGTATGTAAGTTTTTGTAATTCTATGTTACATATTAATGAAACTATAATGTAATATTTATCTGTATGCGCAAACAGACTCTCGCGGTGTATAAGCCCCCTAGAGGCTGCCGGGTGGTATTCAGTGGCACTTTCTGCAACTGAGGGACCACTAACCCCCAAAGGAGCTCCTCTGATCAAAGCCGTTGGTTACTTCAGAATATTTCCCTTCGCCCAACATTCGGCGTAGAGTCACCATTTGTATCGTCTTCTCCATTACTGTAACAGGATTAACCTGAAAAAACTATCTATTTAAAGAGACAACAATAATCATCACCACCACAGTAACCAGTTTGACCTACATGAATGACATCCCGCAACCCGTAGCCATACCCTTTCTACACGACACCCCCAGATGCCATATTTCAGCAGGACAACGCGCGACGAACACTTTGCCTTCTTGTTGTCACAGGATGTCAGACTGTTGCTCTGGCCCGCCCGATCACCGGACTTGTCCCCAATCGAAAATGTGTGGGATATGGTGAAACGACGGGTGCGGCGCTTTGACCCAATGCCAACCACCAACGATGAATTGTGGAACCAGGTGAATGCTGCAATGATGGCTATACCCAAAGTCGTACAAAAGTACAAAAGCAAATATCCAACACAAAACCCCTTCCGAAATGTATTAAACAGTTTCGACGTTCTACTAGTCTCAGGATGGTGGTCATTCTTGCTTAAATAAGTAAATATTGACAAGAATGAAATTTACTGTTATTAATATCACACAGAATACAGAGTCTATTTTTACATTACTGAGCAAATGCACTTGAAGTGTGTTTTAATATAAGTGAAATTATTTAACAGGTTTTGATAATAAAACATATAAATCAATTACAAGTGTACATCAATGTATTGAACTCCAATCTGATTTAAGTTTCGTGATAAATATCCTTCAATATCAATAAATGTACAAAGACCACATTTTCAACCAGAAAAGAGAAAATCAATTTAACGATCAATGACACCCAAGTGGTGTAATGGAGTTGTATTACTCCATTACCTTAGAACTACATATATTGGATTCCATTTATATAGTTTAATATTATGGTGTGCGTGTCCACGAATTAAGAGTTCGAGATACCATGGTCCCTTCTTGGATTTGCGCATGGGGAGCCATCTTGCGGTGGACTTGGTTATAGAAACACGAGGTGGCTAGTGGTGCTGCGATCTGTCTGCGAAATGTGAAGTTACCTGGCGAAGCACCGTCCTCGACAATGATGTCTGAGCGTTTTTTGTTTTTAATTCTTGGGACTGAATTGAAGAGACGCTCTGAAGCTAAGCTCTTGGTTGTGGTTTAACGACAAGTTATTTATTCAAGAAAGAAGATGTTGGTGAATTTTGATCCGGGTTAAAGGACTTCCACCTGAGCCTTAGGCTCGTTGTTTGGTTTGTCATTTAAAAAAATATTCTCTTCTAACTAGCCGACCTCGTAAGTAGATTCATATGTACTTCTGAATTGGGTTGATATCGCCGAAGAAACTACTAATAATGACGTTTGAAGACATGAAGAAAATTTATGGCTATGAAATCTGAGAAATGGAATATTTGATGTTTCGGACATTTCTTTTGCGTATTTAAAGTGAAGGACTTTTCCTACTGGTCTTGTTATGAGCTTGTAAAATTCAATCTAGGTTTGGGGTTTCAAGGTTCAATGGTAACTATGATATTAATTTTAACTTTTGGTTCTGTCACTTAAGGTTTCATGCGCATGAAACAAGATTTTTATATTTGGGGAGCTCCTCATTGGTAAATATGTATGTAGTATCGGTGTAACCTAATTCATTTTTCTTATTTCCCTTTTAATAATAATAATAATTATTTGATTACTAAATTTTTCAAACCTATTCGAGGGTGTTTGGTAATATTGGAATATTGTTAAGATGAAAACTTTTCTTTTGAGCTACTCGGTACTGGCGTAGCCATTTTGAATTACGGTGATTCTGTTTTGTTTCTGTACGATGTAATAGAATGCACACGTGGGTGGGCGTTGTCCTGTTGCCTGTGACAGGCGAGGATCTGTGTTGATTATTGACGGGTAGAACCGTGTGATGTAATGGTCTTGATTTGGTCGCCTTGTGGTGGACCGGTTGCTGTTTGATGATATTCAAGTGATTTAAGTTTCGGTCTCTGATGTAATGTTCTCTTAGTTATCCTTCTTGTGGATCATGTACCTTCATTTGGGTTATTTCTGGAAGATTACCGAAGTTATATGGGTTGGTAGGGTATGACCGAGATTGTCATTGGAGAAGTTTTCACCTTCAAGACTGTAACTGTGAATTTATAGATTTTAATTGTGATTTGATTCTTTAAATTAATGCATCGACCTTGATGGTTTAATTTTCAGTTAATTTTCCCTTTTAATTTATCCAGTTGCAACTTTTAAATTTTAAATCAATTGTAGTTTGAGAGGTCGGTTATTTTTCTTTAGAAGATTTTGTTTATTAAAGTTTTCCTTTCTTCAAATTTATTCAGTAGTTATTATTCCAGCCTTTAGCTAATTTTATTTGTTTAATTGATTCGCCTGGCCTCTTGGCCCTGTTGCTTCTACACATTGCGACGACCTTTCTATTGGGATTGCACGGTAAGTTATCTGGTACCTATTATTCTTGTTTTCTTGGTACAATCCCTGGTCGTGCTATACGCTTTACCTTGTATTTTATGTCGTGAGAGTGTATTTGGTAGCAGATTGCGTGGTTGCCATAGCAACTACGTTCTTTTATCCTCGTTATTTGTGCTTAGTATCTGAGCACGTGTAATTTATTGAACTACTAATTGATACCTGGTGTATCACCTTTTCTTTTCATATTTCTTGTGAATTATTGGCTAATTTAGCCAAATCACAATGGTCTATTGGCTGGAATAATAAGGAGATTGAGACAAAAATTCAAGGTTGTGAAGGGAAAGGCAGACTTACGTTGGGTGGTAACTTCTGTGTTTTCTGTTTCATATCATTATGCCTGCACGTGCTGTGTTGTTGCCGCGAATGTTACGAAAAGGGGAGCTGCAGTACGAACTGCAAGTCCGCGGCTTGGTATCAACCGGTTCCATGGAGGGTGACGTTGCCTTGCTTCAGGCTTCCCTGGATTCTGCTGTAAAACCAGGTGACATGAACATCCAAGTGGGTGAGTCAGTGAATTACCTTTCAGTTTCAGTTAGTGAATTGTTAGTCTTTTTAAATCAGCTTAAAGAATGCAATCCATCTGACTATCAGTTGAGAAGGCTAAAGGCTCGAACTAATCACCTTATCAACAGGGTTCAGGATTTAATTTCCCTTGGGCCTGAAGGAGAGTTGATTTCCCAGTGTACTTCCTTGTTGACTTCTGTCATCAACATTTCTGTGGAACTTGATTTAATGATTAGTACCAAAAAGGTTGGTCAATTGTCGTTGAATGATGAAATTGAGAATAATGAAAGTAATTGCTTTGGTCAATCTAATGAGAATATTTCTCCCCAAAACGTAACTAATCCGTGCTCATCTCATTGCTGTGGGCTAAGTACTGTGCTAGAGAATTTGTTGGTTAGGTCATGTTCGGCCCCAAACTCTATTAAAGATCTCTTTAAGGATGTAAAGGTCTTTTCTGTAGATTCCATTGACGAAACCATCAGATTTCTGCGGTTTCTGGTAGAATTATCTGAGTCGGCTAATGTGTATAGCATGGATGCTCTGGGGATTTTTAGAGTGTTATTTCCTAACTGTCAAGGTGTCCTTAAAAAGGAAATTTCTAAGGCTATTAGCAGCAATTTAAGTGTAAATGAATTTCACGAGTTAATCTTGGCAAAGTTTATTCCGTCCCTTGCGTTACAAAGTCTAGTTCCAAAACATTGTTATAGGACGCAGTACTTGCATGAAAATCTATTGGCCTATGTCTTGGATTTGAAATTTTATTGCGAGGTTTTTAAAATCATGGTACAGGAAGAAGAGATGGTAGCTCGTATAATCAAAGGCATTACTCCTCAATATCGGTCCTTTTTATCATTGACTAAGTGCCCGAGTAATTTTGCAGAACTTGAGGAAGCATGTACCTTTGCTGAAGACGTAAAACATGGAGATGAGTCTCGGCACACTAGGTATCCTCCTCCCTGTGTTTCTCATAGACCTAATGATATTTCTAACCATCATGTCACTCCCTTATCATCAAAAAAATGTTACGCTTGTGGATCCAGAGATCATCTAAGAAATAATTGTCCTTCAGTGAGGAAAAGTGGTAACGTGAGTTCAAATCAAAACGCTAGTTGTTATGTTTGCGGATCTAAGTCTCATATGAAAAGACAGTGCCCTAAAATGAGGAACGGTAATTCACAATGACCTATTAGTGTACCCAGTGCAGTGAATAAGAACTTATTGGTTGAAGATCATGGAAAGAATAGGATTCCCTTTCCTCAAATCTTAGGTATCTCTAGTGATATTGTTCCGAAATCTTCTACCATTTGTCTTGAAGTTAATAATGAACCTGCATTGGGGTTGATTGATTCGGGTAGTGTGGTGTCACTTATCAGTGAAGCTTGGTATTTGAAGATGAAGAATTGTTGTAAATTACCCACTATTAAAGCTTCTAAACTTCAATGTGTGGCTGCTAATGGAGGCGGATTAAGGATTCTGGGTTCGGTTTCGGTTAAGATCCGAATTGGTGATTTCACTTGGAAAGCTGATTGTTTGGTTGCCTCTGATTTATCTCACCAAATAATTTTAGGTGCTGATTTTATGGGCAAGGTTGGAATGATTTTGAACCTTCAAGATAGAAATTTTAGTTTCAAGTTTTGTCCCGGTAGAATTTTCAATTTTTATGAGGATATAATATTTCAAAGGTATCCTGCTTGTGCTCTTGATGAGGATATTGAGGACAGCAGTGGTAATAAATTAGATCTTGATCATCTGCCTCCCGACCAAGCTAGCAAAATTCGTGATCTTTGTGCTATGTATCCTGAAGTTTTCACTGATAAATTAGGATTAACTAATGTGCTTAAATACCACATTGATATTACGGACAAGATTCCTGTTAGATCTCCGCCCTATAGGTTATCACCACCTAAGATGGTTGAGTTAAAGAAAATCATCGATAAGATGCTTCAGGATGGTGTTATTCGACCTTCTATCTCTCCATACTCGTCTCCGATGTTTCTGGTGCCCAAGTCATCTGGAGGTTTCAGGCCAGTGACGGATTATAGAGAGTTAAACCGTAAGATCGTAATGCAGTCTGTGCCACTACCGGATTTGCATACTTGCTTCTCTTGGTTCCATGGTGCTAATTATTTTTCGACCTTTGATTTGAATCAGGCATACAACCAAATACCTCTTGATGAGGAATCTATTCCTCTCACTGCTTTTGCCACTGACTGGAATCTGTATGAATACACGGTTATACCTTTTGGGCTATCGACGGGAGCGGCTGTGTTAACTCGATTACTGGATTCTGTGTTTGGGGATGTGAAATTTAAGTACGTTATTCATTATCTTGATGATCTTGTTGTATATTCTGCAAATTTTGAAGATCATCTCAAGCATGTACAGGAGGTAGTTGAAAGATTGAAGAAAGCAGGTTTAACTGTCAAGCTTTCGAAGACCAATTTTGCCAAATCTCAGATCTCCTTCTTGGGACATGTAGTATCGTCACAGGGAATTTCAATTGATCATGCCCGTACTCAAGCTATTCACGATTTTAAACCACCTAAAGATGTGAAAGGGATTGCCAGATTCATTGGTATGACTAATTTCTTTAGAAAATTCGTTCCGAATTATGCTGAAATTGCTGCACCTTTGAATTCCTTACGTAGAAAGAATGTCAAATTTGTGTGGGAAGACCCTCAACAAAGAGCCTTTGAAACCTTGAAGAGAGCGCTCAGTAATGCTCCTATACTTGCTATTCCCGATTTTAATAAAAGGTTCATCATCCAGACTGATGCCTCAGGCAAGGCTATTGCAGGAGTCTTATTGCAAGAGTCGGAAATGGGTAGACGTCCTATCGCTTACGCATCTAGAGCTCTCTCCCCTCTGGAAAGGAAATATTCTGTCTATGAATTAGAGTGTTTAGCGGTACTATTTTCGTTGGAGAAATTCCGTGTTTATGTGGAGCACGTTAATTTTGATTTAGAGACAGATAATGAAGCTCTTTCCTGGATTCTGAAAAGACCCAAAAGAACTGGAAGGCTAACTAGGTGGGCGCTGAGAATTTCTGCTTTTAAATTTAATGTTCGGCACATTCGTGGAACGGAAAATGTAATCGCTGATGGGCTTAATCGCATGTTTGATGAGGAGGATGGTTTTGAAAACTTGGAAGCGAAGAGTGTATCTCAAGTTGTTTCGGTAAATGTGAATTCTATCTTGACTAATCTTCCAATGTTGTATCAAGATATTGCTCTGTATCAAAACGATGATCCTCAGTTAAAGGAAATTCTGGAAAAGATTAATTCTGGTAAAATTATCAAACCCTATTCCTTGGCAAAAGGGGTACTCTGTTGTCAATCCCGTTATGATAAAAAGATAAAGATTGTTGTCCCCAAGATTTTAATTCCTGTAATATTTCAGTATTACCATGATAGTCCGGTTGGTGGACATTTGGGAAACTTCAAAACTAGGTCAAAAATAAGGGAGTTTTTTATTTGGAAAAACATGGATCAGGATATCACATCCATGGTTAAGTCTTGTAAAAGTTGCGCCATTAGTAAACCTAACCTAAACAAACGTGTGGGGTTGTTGTCATCGACTCAAGCTTCCAGAGCTATGGAGCGATTGTTTATCGATCATGTTGGACCCTTTCCACGTTCCAGTCGAGGAAATACTCATGCATTGGTGTGCATTGATGGTTTTACCAGATTTTGCTGGATCTTCCCGACTAGATCGACCAATTCGCAGACCACTATTTCCTGTTTAAATTCTATTTTTGCCTCCTTTGGAACTCCTAAGTTTCTTGTATCAGACAATGCTGCTGGGTTTACTAGCCATTTATTCAGGAAGTACTTGTTTGATTTGTGCATCTCCCATGTGACCACTACTCCATATTATCCCAATCCCTCATATTCCGAGAGGATGAATAGAAATTTGAAGTCTGCTCTCATTGCTTACCACCACTCGAATCATACCAAGTGGGACACCTGTCTTCATTGGTTGTCGTATGCATTTAATACTGCAACCCATGAGTCTCATGGCAAAACTCCTATGGAGTTAATGTTTAGTTTTGTTCCATTTTCTCCGCTATCAAATCTCCTTCGAATTGAGGAACTGCTTCCTGAAGTCTCTACTCCTCGTGATGTGAGAAAGGTGTGGGATGAGGCCAAAACGAGGTTGGCTGTGTCGTATGAAAAGGTACGAAAGAACTATGACAAAGGCCGAAAGCCCACCAAGCTAAGTGTTGGAGACCAAGTCTTCGTAAAATGTTATCCTGTCAGCAAGGCTATAAATAAATTTACTTCAAAATTAGCTCCTAGATTTCAGGGACCTTGTACGATATTGCAGTTTTTGAGCCCTGTATCTATGCTTGTCAGTGATCCTGTGGCAAAAAGGATTCGGAGAGTCCATTTATCCCAAGTGAAAGCGACTTGATATATTGTGTGTTTTGGGTTGAGTTCAATATCTTGTGGGAAGTCGATGGTATTTAATCAGGTAATTGTTTTAGTTAAAACTGTGATGTAAGCGTAGGACTTGTCCGGTCCGTATCACTATTGGAAAACTTAAGTTTTGGTATAACTATATCTTGATGCCTTGCATATCTGGTGGAATTCGAATCTTATTGAAAAGGGGAAGTCTAAGGGAAGTCGTGTTAAGTGATTTCATCCTGTGGAAAGTATTGAATATTCGTGTGGACTTCACGTTGTAAGGTGCTCTGGTACCCTGTTTATTCATCGCCGTTATCATCAATTTCTAAGGTGTTTTGGGGAAAATTACGAATTGTTTTATTGAAAATGTTGTTTAATTTGAGTTGTAGGTTCATGTAATGTACTTAGAGTTTTACTTCTTCCGTCCGTTAGTGTGGAGTGATGTTGAGATAGTTAAAGGATTCATGACCTAAGGAGTGTACCTCCTTTTGACCTTAGGGTATGGTTTCTGATCCTTGTGTATTGATGAAGTTTTGGTATTAGGGGTTTGATTTTGGGAATTATATTTGGGAGGCATTATGGTTTCGTTGAGAGGTGACTGTGTTCCTCTGAAGTCATGATGGTTATTGCGGTTGTTGTGATGATATTGGGTGGGCACTCTGTGATTTGTGAGATGCTGTCGAGGATTTGTATGTCCTTTACCTTCGTGGCTGACACATCGGCACTGGTGGTCATTTGAGTGGTGATGTATTGTTGTTATTTGAGTTACTTATTATGTGGGTTGTTGTAGTATGGACACCTTGAGGAGGTTGTACATTGCCTTATTATTTTTCTCTTGGTGTCAAAGGTGGATTTGGTGAAAACTCATTTTATGTATCTACAACTCATTTTGGGAAAAATTCTTAACTATGTGTTTATTTTGGGTTTGTCACCTGACTTGTGTTTCAACTTCTTATATTCTCTGCCATGTCTTGTTCACCTGTGGTCATCTTGCTTATGCTTGTGGATTTAAACGTTCATTTTAAGTAACCTGCCTGTCTAAGGCCTTTTATTATGGGAGTTACATCTGAATGATGTCGTTGGTATAGTAAATTATCGTTCTGTCATGAAGAAGAATAAGTATGGGATTATTCTGCTCATTCTGACCGTATTGCAGTCATCGATCCTCTACCTGCATATGGGGGCTTGTAGAAGGAGTATGTGATTTCAGAATAGTGTTGTCTCCCCTCTTTCTCCTGGTCATTTTCTGTTCCGGTGTAGGTGTTCATATTGTATGTTAATTGTCTGGTAATCGCTGCTAGTTCGGTTGTTGATGACCCACCTTACGCGTACCCTACATCTGAATTGTGCATATGTCTCCAACTGTAATTAACCTTTTACCATGGCTCTGAACATTGATAACTTCTACTCTAGTTTAATTTTTCTATACTAAGCAAGTTTGTTCCGTGTCCTTCTATTGATTCTTGTTCTAGTCATTCAGCTTCTCTTTGGAATGAGATTATGTGTACTGGGGTATGGAAGTTGATCCTGAGTTAGTGTTGAGTAATTGTTGATTTCTGAACTAGATATGATTTTAAAAGAAATTTTTGTGGGGGACTATGTAATTCTACTTGTTTGCTGGCCCTTGATTTCACGGAGATGTATATGTGTGTTAAATTTAACTGTATTGTAATGTTATTTCCTCCTAATTCTTGCTGTTGGCATGATTATTGATTGTGTGGTCTAGTTATTTATGTAATATTCCTTGATCTGGAGTACGTGCCTCTATGGTAAAGGAAACTGATGATAAGGAGATTAGTGTGGAAACGTCACTTAAGGATTATGTAGAATTCGGTGCACTGACTTATGTCTTGAAGATGTTTGTGTTTCCTAGTTATCTTATTTTTTTCTTTTCTTTTCTTCTCCTTGTATTTAATCTTATTACTTAATGTGGTAATACCTTACCATTCAGAAAGTCATGCCTTTTTCCTACGTAAGAGAAACCCCCAAAACAAGTTCCAGAGAATTTTTTATGCTACTCTTAAAATTATTGTAAGACCAGTCTTCTCAGCGTAGTGTGTTCCTGAGGTTTAATTGTGTTACAACGAACTTGTGCACTCATGTACTACTCGTATTAGGTCAATCGCTTCGGAATTAAGTGAACATTTCAAGGAAGATTGTAATGTGAAAAAAAAAGAACTTAAAGAAATTTTAAAGAACTGTGGGTGAGCTGTAGCACTTGGTTTGGCATGTGTGTTCATGTGCCTCTACTCGCTTCGTGACATGTCAGTGTTGGTTGTTGGAGGAAACCAAATTTTCATATATATAATTGTAATTTTCATCGGACCTGCTCGTCATGCCCCACCCCTTGTAGATCTTTTCGAGGGGGAGGCTGTAATGGAGTTGTATTACTCCATTACCTTAGAACTACATATATTGGATTCCATTTATATAGTTTAATATTATGGTGTGCGTGTCCACGAATTAAGAGTTCGAGATACCATGGTCCCTTCTTGGATTTGCGCATGGGGAGCCATCTTGCGGTGGACTTGGTTATAGAAACACGAGGTGGCTAGTGGTGCTGCGATCTGTCTGCGAAATGTGAAGTTACCTGGCGAAGCACCGTCCTCGACAATGATGTCTGAGCGTTTTTTGTTTTTAATTCTTGGGACTGAATTGAAGAGACGCTCTGAAGCTAAGCTCTTGGTTGTGGTTTAACGACAAGTTATTTATTCAAGAAAGAAGATGTTGGTGAATTTTGATCCGGGTTAAAGGACTTCCACCTGAGCCTTAGGCTCGTTGTTTGGTTTGTCATTTAAAAAAATATTCTCTTCTAACTAGCCGACCTCGTAAGTAGATTCATATGTACTTCTGAATTGGGTTGATATCGCCGAAGAAACTACTAATAATGACGTTTGAAGACATGAAGAAAATTTATGGCTATGAAATCTGAGAAATGGAATATTTGATGTTTCGGACATTTCTTTTGCGTATTTAAAGTGAAGGACTTTTCCTACTGGTCTTGTTATGAGCTTGTAAAATTCAATCTAGGTTTGGGGTTTCAAGGTTCAATGGTAACTATGATATTAATTTTAACTTTTGGTTCTGTCACTTAAGGTTTCATGCGCATGAAACAAGATTTTTATATTTGGGGAGCTCCTCATTGGTAAATATGTATGTAGTATCGGTGTAACCTAATTCATTTTTCTTATTTCCCTTTTAATAATAATAATAATTATTTGATTACTAAATTTTTCAAACCTATTCGAGGGTGTTTGGTAATATTGGAATATTGTTAAGATGAAAACTTTTCTTTTGAGCTACTCGGTACTGGCGTAGCCATTTTGAATTACGGTGATTCTGTTTTGTTTCTGTACGATGTAATAGAATGCACACGTGGGTGGGCGTTGTCCTGTTGCCTGTGACAGGCGAGGATCTGTGTTGATTATTGACGGGTAGAACCGTGTGATGTAATGGTCTTGATATGGTCGCCTTGTGGTGGACCGGTTGCTGTTTGATGATATTCAAGTGATTTAAGTTTCGGTCTCTGATGTAATGTTCTCTTAGTTATCCTTCTTGTGGATCATGTACCTTCATTTGGGTTATTTCTGGAAGATTACCGAAGTTATATGGGTTGGTAGGGTATGACCGAGATTGTCATTGGAGAAGTTTTCACCTTCAAGACTGTAACTGTGAATTTATAGATTTTAATTGTGATTTGATTCTTTAAATTAATGCATCGACCTTGATGGTTTAATTTTCAGTTAATTTTCCCTTTTAATTTATCCAGTTGCAACTTTTAAATTTTAAATCAATTGTAGTTTGAGAGGTCGGTTATTTTTCTTTAGAAGATTTTGTTTATTAAAGTTTTCCTTTCTTCAAATTTATTCAGTAGTTATTATTCCAGCCTTTAGCTAATTTTATTTGTTTAATTGATTCGCCTGGCCTCTTGGCCCTGTTGCTTCTACACATTGCGACGACCTTTCTATTGGGATTGCACGGTAAGTTATCTGGTACCTATTATTCTTGTTTTCTTGGTACAATCCCTGGTCGTGCTATACGCTTTACCTTGTATTTTATGTCGTGAGAGTGGAACAAATAAATGAAGTTACTGATTTAGGAATAATATCTACTATTGATTTAAATTTCACTTCTATATATTTGGAATCCAGCAACAAATTTACATAGAGGTTTTTATTGAAAGGTTCCAGAAAAAGTTGTTGAAATACAGCTTACATATTTCAGACAAGCCGAAAAATTTCCGAACTATTTATCTTATTACAAAATGATTGAAAAATTGGATTTGAAAGGCTATATACCTGAAGGAAATGTCAGTTTATGATGTTTTCATAAGCTAGGGGTTAACAATGATATCGATGATATGGAACTATCTTGGCCACTTCTAGTATATACACCTAGAAAACTGGCAGGTAAATTTAGGAACCTGTTTTTCTTGCCAAGAGTTGGCCGATATTGCTCCAGAAGTTTCCTTTAATTATTTGAGGATGAATGTTCCAACATTTTATGTATTTTGTTAGAACTGGCAGGCCCTGAAATTAAAAACAAGACACAATTATGAGGGAAGCACTGAGTGCCACGGAAGGGCTAGTGGTAACATTGACGTACTCGTTCTCTTGGACTTGCGAATATTGTTCATTTCGCTCCGAAATGCTCATCGGAAATTGTGAATTTTCTTGACCCCAAACAATCGATCAGCCTCAGGGAAACTCTTCTGATCAGCCGCATCCGAACTTTCGTACGCATTGTTTCTGGAACATCTATCACTATAACTTTTCTTTTTTTAATTCCATAAACATGTGTATTTTTGGTAGTAATTTAAACATTTCTTCCCCAAATGCGCGCTCACAAGGGGGAGGGGGGGAGCTGACATGTGCCTCCCCTATTTTGATAAAATTTTTCAGGGACGTACTATATTGAAAATGAAGAGACATGTGTTCCAGCGTTTTTCTTGGCACTCCCTAGCTTTGAAAAATATCGAGGTGAAAGTCGATGACGGAAGACCGTTTTCTCAACCCTATACATCGAAAGATCATCTAAAACACGTTTTATTTGTATAATAGAGGTCCAAAGTTAATAATATTAGAGTTATTAACGTTTTTGTATTTTCATTCTGTAGCAGAGCCAGATCGGTGTCAGACTACCAAACCGCTGGTCCGTGTTGAATTCTTTGGCGTGGCTTAATTTTATTTTCCGTTCATTTTTTTAAATGTGATAATATAATCCTCAGTGGCTCAGGCGGCAGCGCACTGGCCGTTCACCGCTGGGTTCCGTGATTGAAATCCTGGTCACTTCATATGAGATTTGTGCTGGCCAAGGCGGAGGCGGGACAGGTTTTTCTCCGGGCACTCTGGTGCCTAGATGGGGCTTCATTCATTCCATTCCTGACCCGGTCGAATGACTGGAAACAGGCTGTAGATTTTAATTTTCAATCTGGTAATATTCTAATGAACAGAATAGTTTTCTTTGCCTTTTCCTGAATTAAAAATTTGGAGGTGTGTTTCATAATCAAATATGTTTATACGGTGCATGACGAATAAGACCCCAACTAGAGTATGGTTCCATTGTATGGAACCCTTATCAGGATTACTTGATTCAAGAACTGGAAAATATCGAAAGAAGAGCAGCTCGATTTGTTCTGGGCGATTTCCGACAAAAGAGTAGCGTTACAAAAATGTTGCAAAGTTTGGGCTGGGAAGACTTGGGAGAAAGAAGACGAGCTGGTCGTCTAAGTGGGATGTTCCAAGGGTCAGTGGAGAGATGGCGTGGGAGGACATCAGTAGACGAATAAGTTAGGATGGTATCTTTAAAAGTAGGAAAGATCACAATATGAAGATAAAGTTGGAATTCAAGAGGACATATTGGGGCAAATATGCGTTTATAAGAAGGGGAGTAAGGAATTGGAATAACTTACTAAGGAAGATGTTCAATAAATTTCCAATTTCTTTGCAATCATTTAAGAAAAGGCTAGGAAAACAACAGATAGGGAATCTGCCACCTGGGCGACTGCCCTAAATGCAGATCAGTAGTGATTGATTGATTGATTGATTGATTGATTGATTGATTGATCGATTTATTGATTGATTGATTGATTGATTGATTGATTGATTGATTGATTGATTGATTGATTGATTGATTGATTGATTGATTGATTGATTGATTGATTGATTGATTGATTGATTGATTGATTGATTGATTGATTGATTGATTGATTGATTGATTGATTGATTGATTGATTGATTGATTGATTGATTGATCAGACGTAGTGTAAGGATTCAGCCATTATAGCATGATAGTTTGTGGTCCCGCCACTGCAAGCACTGCAAGCGATTATATCCAACACGAGCTCCAATAAGCCGGGTATAGAAAAGTGCGGGAGACGCTACTGTGCGAGATATTCCAGTTGAATGTCCTTTTCTCTCAGTTCCTAAACTCGTTCATTGTGTGTTGTGTACGTCCAGCATGTATGATTAATTTAATAGTTCCGCGTGCCGTACTGTTTTTTGTCTGTCCATAAGTCAGGCTATGATATAGTAGTTGATGAAATGTGATATTTTTCACCACCAAAGGGTATAAACCAATTAGAAAATGTTGGAGTAAATTGCGATCCTAAATAGGAGCTAATTTTGACAGTGAAACAAGCAGTGGAAACTATCATTAAGCAAAAAATTGTAGTTTGATTTTGTTTAGTAATGTTTTATTTTACCTGGCAAGATTAAGGCCTTCAGGCCTTCTCTTCTATCTAACCAGGCACTGAAATATACATATATAACATTGTGTTACTTTACGATCGTTAGATTTAATACAAATTAAATTAATAATACAAGAATGATAAGTGATGAGATTAAAGTCAGATGAAATAAATTAGATATAGTAAAAGTATAAATTCTTAAAACTAATTTCCTACACTTAAAGAAAGTGGTAGTACATAAAATTTTGCAACATTTGAAAAACTTGTCGAGTAAGAATTTTAGACTAGTCTTCTACCAGGACATCCATGACAATAGAGTGGTTTAGTAGCAGCACCAAGTTTACAAATTATACTTACTGATGCATAAAATGTCTCCAAAGTTTTTCCTTGAAAGTGCGAACAGCGCTTATCCTCCTGATTGTTTCGGGAAGGAGGTTCCACTCACGGCGGGCAATTCCTGTGAATGATTTATCGTAGATGGCATTTGCATGGGCAGGTAAAGCAAGGATGGAACTATTAGTAAATCTGGTGTTAAGACTGTGATGGGATGAGAGGTATTTGAAATATGAAGTAAGGTAAAATGGCTAAGGATTTTATGGAAATGGCATAGGATATGCACAGTGCGAGGAATTTGTAGTCGTGGCCAAGACTATATGAAGGAGTTACATGGTCATAGTACAGTAAGTTATAGACGTATCTCACACATGCATTTTGACCACGTTTTAATCTGCTCAATAAGTTGCACCCAGCGTCTCTATAAATCGCGTCACGATAGTCGAAATGAGGGAAAACCAGAGTTTCTAGTACGCAGCGTATAAATTTGACACATACGTCAGTTTGTTCGTCTGACATTAACCTAGCAGCACACTCAAGTTGAGTCCGCCAAACACTAGCGTCTGTTTTGTACCGTTCAGTGATCATGTCGACGTTTGTACCCAAAAAAAGAACATTTGTGGCCTCATTGATTTTCTTATTTAATGGAAAGGAAAAGGCTGTGGGAAGTCGTCGTTTGCTGGTAGAAACATATGGTGAACAGACTCCACCGATTAGAACATGTGAGACATGGTTTCGACAATTTAAACTAGGTGATTTCAATATGAAAGACAGTGAGTAGTATAATGCAGGGATTCGGGCGCCTCCTCCGCCTCCTCCGCCGCCGCCGCCCGCGGGAAATTTGAATTTTGGCGGGAGATTTGAATTTGTAAACAAAGCCACGTGCTTTTTGACAGCTGTCATCGACAACAACGCATCGCTAACCTCACTGCTGCCATCTTGACGGGCCTAAACCTCACTAGTACCAACTTAACCTAACTAGCGTGAGGTAAACAAAGCCACGTGTTTTTTGACAGCCACGTGCTTTTTGACAGACAACAACGCATCGCTAACCTCAGTACTGCCATCTTGACGGGCCTAAACCTCAGTAGTGCCAACTTAACCTAACTAGCGCGAGGTAAACAAAGCCACGTGCTTTTTGAGAGCCACGTGCTTTTTTAACGGCTGTCATCCGCCATCTTTAAACCACAAAGCACTGTGCTGCCCTCTATATCGCAGTAGCTGCATCAGTACTGCCATCTTGACGGGCCTAAACCTCAGTAGTGCCAACTTAACCTCACTAGCGCGAGGTAAACAAAGCCACGTGTTTTTTGACAGCCACGTGCTTTTTGACAGACAACAACGCATCGCTAACCTCAGTACTGCCATCTTGACGGGCCTAAACCTCAGTAGTGCCAACTTAACCTAACTAGCGCGAGGTAAACAAAGCCACGTGCTGTTTGACAGCCACGTGCTTTTTTGACAGCTGTCATCCGCCATCTTTGAGCACTGTGCTACCCTCTATATCGCAGTAGCTGTAAATTCGTCACCTGTCATCGGCAGTGCTGCCATCTTGACGGGTCTAAACCTTAGTGCTACCAACTTAACCTAACTAGCGCGAGGTAAACAAAGCCACGTGCAGCTGTCATCCGCCATCTTTAATCCATAGAGCACAGTGCTGCCCTCTTTAGCTACTTACCTTTGAAATGTGGTGGTGGAAAATTTGAAAAATGCTTTTTGACAGCAGCCATCTTGCATCGCAAACCTCAGTGCTGCCCTCTTTAGCTAGATACCTGTGGTGGCAGACAATTCCACGTGACAGCAGCCATCTTTAATCAAGAGAGCACCGTGCTGCCCTCTATGTGGTGGCGGCAAATTGAAAAATTCCACGTGCTCTTGTTTGGAAACAAACTCACGTGCTTTTTTGACAGCTGTCATCTGCCATCTTTAATCTATAGAGCACAGTGCTGCCCTCTTTAGTTTGAAATGTGGTGGCGGCAAATTCCACGTGCTCTTGTTTAGTAAACAAAGCTACGTGCAGCTGTCATCCACCATCTTTAATCAATAGAGCACTGTGCTGCTATCATGCGGGCAATTTCGTCAGCTGTCATCCGCCATCTTTAATCCACAGAGCGCCGTGCTGCTCTCTGTAGTAGCGGGCAATTTGAAAAGTTCTGCTAGCTATCATCCACCATCTTTAATCAAGAGAGCACCGTGCTGCCATCTTTAGCTAGATACCTTTGAAATGTGGTGGCGGCAAATCCCACGTGCTCTTGTTTGGAAACAAACTCACATGCTTTTTTGACAGCTACCATCCGCCATCTTTAATCAACAGAGCATAGTGCTGCCCTCTTTAGTTTGAAATGTGGTGGTGGCAAATTCTACGTGCTCTTGTTTGGTAAACATAGCCACGTGCTTTTTTGACAGCTGTCATCCACCATCTTTAATCCAGAGAGCACCGTGCTGCCCTCTTTATCGTAGTAGATGTAAATTCGTCACCTGTCATCCGCAGTGCTGCCATCTTTAGCTAGATACCTTTGAAATGTGGTGGTGGATAATTTAAAAAGAGAAATTCTACAGCGGCCCTCTCTCGACGCTAATTGCATAAGATGGCGGCTATACATGACTCCGTAAGGGTGCTTACGCAAGATGGCTGCTATACACAGGTTCTTATGAGACGCCCTTGGGATGCTTGCTCAAGATGGTAGTTATACATGGCTCCTTATGAGATGCCCTAGGGATGCTTGCTCAAGATAGCGACTGCTCTTATGGGACGGCTTAAGTGTCCTTGCACAAGATGGCTTGAGACGCCCTAAGGATGCTTGCGCAAGATGGCGGACACAAGATGGCGGCTATACACGTCTCCTTATGAGACGCCTTAAGGGTGCTTGCGCAAGATGGCTGCTGCTCTTAGCTTAGAGGCTAACGTGTCGTGCTAGTTCGATTCATTAAATTTGGGGCTTAAATGCATAATGTTAAATATCTCGAAAACGGTGCATCGTAGAGCAAAACGGACAAAATTTTTCTACCCAATACCTCGGTTCGCAGTATGGGGAACAAGTAAAACGTAGTCTAATGATGAGATCAACGGTTCGGTTCCTACTTAGGCCCTTTGGCATTCGCTCTGTTTTAGCTTGTATTGAAGCAAGTATTCGTAACATGATCAGGTTTAGCTATGGTAGAGAGTATAACGTGCCGTGCAGGTTCGATTCATTAAATTTGGGGCTTAAATGCAAAATGTTAAATATCTCTAAAACGGTGCATCGTAGAGCAAAACCTGATACCTAGGTTTGCAGTATCAGGAACAAGAAAAAAACATAGTCTAATGATGAGATCGACGGTTCGATCCCTACTTAGGCCCTTTGGCATTGGCAGCTATCTAATTCTACAAGATAGGGGCTATACATAGCTTCTTATGAGGCAGCTTAAGAGCGCTTGCGCAAGATGGCTGCTGCTCTTATGAGACGCCCTAGGGGTGCTTGCGCAAGGTAGCAGCGACAAGACGGTGACTATACACAGCTCCTTATGATACGGTCTAGAGGTGCTCACACAAGATGGTGGCTGCTCTGATGAAGAAAGCTAGCTTTGCATCGTGCAGGTATCTTTACTTCACTAAACCTCATACCTTTGAAATGTAATTTGAAAAATTCTACGTGCTTTTTCTTAACAGCAGCTATCTTTAAACAATAGCGGCTATACATAAGCTGTTAAGGCCTCCTCTTATGTCAAGATATAAACCTGCATCGGGATAGCTAGAGTAAGCACGTGCTGCAGTGATGACGTCATTATGCATGTTTAGACTTGCAAATCACTAAAGAAACATAACAAGACTAGAATCGAACACTGCACTCTATGCTGTTAACTTTATCATGTGATCGGAACATTGATTGAAGTGTTTAGAACACTAAATAAGTAGAACAGAACACTGTACTCAGGGGATACCTTTGTTCTAAGAAGATTAGATTACCGCACATTCCTTGTAGGGCTAATAGGCTAAAGGGCTAATGGGAAAAAGGGCTAATGGGCTAATGGGCTAAAGGGCTAAAGGGCTAATGGGCTAAAGGGCTAAAGGGCTAGGGTGCCTCTCCTCTCTTTATCCGGGCTTGAGACCGGCTCTACAACTAGAGGCGGAGTTAACACCCTAAGGAAGGGAGAATGTTGGGAAATAATCTATACGAATATAGCTACTCGATCGACTATATACTACAGATGGATGACTTAGGTGAGGGTAAGCGCTTACTTAATAATACCAACACGACGTAATTCATGCTCTATTTCAAAAATATCTTCTTTGTACTGTGTGTAACCAGCATCATGATAGGCTCTTAGCAGTTGTAAACGTTTTACCAGTATGTTGGGGTCTTTACAGTAGCTTATATCTACATAGGGTAACAGAGGCTTGTTGTGAACTTTGAGTCTATATGCAGACAGTTGATGTGCAGGGACTTGTTTTGATATAGTACGTGCTTCAGCAGTAGCGTTTCTAGGTACAAACATAACTTGTTTCGATAGCGATGAAGCGTTGAAATTTCCTTCTTCTTTACCTTGCATCTCTTCTTGAGATGTTTGCACTTCGACAGAACGTGTAGTAGGCTTAGGAAATGAAGTAAAATCATCAAGCTGTAATGACAATGAATTTTCTTCTTCTTCTTCTACTTTCCCTTTACTACTGTTTTGATCAACATCATTATCCTTATTATCATAATCATGATCTTGCCTCTCTTTATCTTGAAGTTTGTGCTCAGTAACAGAACTTGCAGCAGGCCTAGACAACAAGGGAGAATTAAAAATCTCTCGCAGAGGTGTACTTTTTAAACATAAATCAGTGTTCGCTGGAATATGGTCGAGCTCTTTGTATTTTGTTCCCGATGAAGCTACATTACACGCGGCTTCATAACGTTGAGCGTTGTATGCGTTCTTGAACTCTCTTCTACAATGTTTGCATTGAAAAATCGTCCTACATGATATCTCATGACGTCTCCTGTGATAGCTTCGGGAAAATGCTTTTCCACACTCTTCGCAAATATACCTAGAAATAGGTTTTTCCATGACGGACTTTTATCTTCTGCTAACAGATTCTTCTTTAAATCTACTCGACATTTGTTACTCTCAACTTCGATGATGCGAACAGCTTAGCGATTAACAGTAAACTAACACAAAAGCGTATAAACAAGGTAGCAACAGTAAGGTTTAAGCCCATCAAGATGGCAAGAGTGAGGTTAGCGACGTTCTGCTGTTGGATTTTAAATTCCGCGCTATAACATGCATAAGGTGGCAGCCTTGAGGTTTACTGCCGTAAAGATGGCAGCAGTGAGGTTAGCGACGCTCTATTGTCCTTCAAAGTGAGGTTAGGGTCCGTCAAGAAGACAGCTGTCAAAAAAGCATGTGGCTATGTTTACCAAACAAGAGCAAGTGGTCGTGACGTCATGGTCACGTAATCAATCCTTAGCTCTACGTCGTTAAGAGCAGCATTAGGATTAGCTATGTTTAAAAAATCTTAGGAACAGAGCAGCAGTATGAATAGCCATGTTTTAAAGCGTGTAGACATCACCTATCGATTTTACATGCATCGACTCTCGTACTAAACATCTTCCGCTAGATCGTGCTGCTATCTTAGCATAACCTATACGCATGACCTTAAAGAACAATGAATAGTCATGTTTCAAAGCGTGTACGCATCAACTATCGATTTTGCATGTATCGAATCTCGTACTGAACTTCTTCAGGTAGATTGTGCTGGTATCTTAGCATAACTTATACACGTGAACTTAAAGTACAAAGAATAGCCATGTTTCAAAGCGTGTACATATTACTTATCGATTTTGCAAGCATCGACTCTCGTACTAAACTTCTTCCTCTAGATTGTGCTGCTATCTTAGCATAACCTATGTGCATGAACTTAAAGTACAAAGAATAACCATGTTTCAAAGCGTGTACAGATCACCCTGAACTTCTTCCGCCAGATTGTGCTGCTATCTTAGCATAACCTATACCCATGAACTTAAAGTACAAAGAATAGCCATGTTTCAAAGCGTGTACATATTACTTATCGATTTTGCAAGCATCGACTTTCGTACTAAACTTCTTCCTCTAGATTGTGCTACCATCTTAGCATAACCTATGTGCATGAACTTAAAGTACAAAGAATAACCATGTTTCAAAGCGTGTACATATCACCCTGAACTTCTTCCGCTAGATTGTACTCCTATCTTAGCATAGCCTATACGCACGAACTTAAAGCACAAAAAATAACGATGTTTAACAGCGTGTACAAATCACCTATTGATTTTGCATGCATCGACTATTTTTTACCGCCAGAGTGTACAACGATCGCATATGTGTATTGCTAACGTATGTGAATAATGCTAAAGCACAAAGAATAGCTATACTCCAAAGCGTGTACACATCACCTATCGATTTTGCATGCATCGACTATCATACTAAACGTCTACCGCTAGAGTGTACAACGTTCGCAATTGTGTGCTGCTACCTATGTGCGTGAACTTAAAGCACAAAGAATAGCGTGTACACAACACCTGTCAATTTTGCACGCACTAACTCTTGTACTAAACTTCTTCTACAACAGCGTGCAATCATCGCTTGTGTGTGCTGCAATCCTAACATAACCTATGTGCACGAACTTAAAGCACAAAGAATACCCAAGTTCAAAGCGTGTACACATCACCTATCGATTTTACATGCATAGTCTTTCGTATTAAACGTCTTCCACTAGAGCGTGCGACAACCTTATAAGTATGCTGCTAACTTAGTATAACTTATACGAATGAACTTAAAGCATAAAGAATAGCGATGTATAAAAATCTTGTGAACATAGCAGCAGCAGTAAGAATAGCAATGTTTTAAAAGCGTGTACGCATTGCCTATCGATTATACATGCATCAGCTAGAGTACAAAACGTCTCCCGCTAGAGTTTGCTGCTATCTTAGCATAACCTATGTGCATGGATTTAAAGCACAAAGAATAGTTAAGTTTCAAAGTGTGTACATAACACCTTTCGATTTTGCATGCATCAGCTATTATACCAAACACATTCCGCTAGAATGTACAACGTTCACATGTGTTTGCGCTGCTACTTTAGCATGACCTATGCGCACGAACTTAAAGCATAAAGAATAACGATGTTTAAAAATCTTGCGAACATAGTAGCAGTAAGAATAGTAAGGTTTAAAAGCGTGTACATATCACCTTTTGATAATGCATACATCAACTATCGTACTAAACAACTTCTACGCGAGCGTTCGACCATCGCTTGTACGTGTGCTGCTATCTTAACATAACCTATGTGCACGAACTTAAAGCATAAAAAATAGTTATGTGTAAGTGAACATAGCAGAGTGTTAACTACGTAGGTGTAGACATTGAACTTTGCATGCTGAAGCAGGATACTACGTGACCGTGACGTCACGACCACGTGCTCTTGTTTGGTAAACATAGCCACATGCTTTTTTGACAGCTGTCTTCTTGACGGACCCTAACCTCACTTTGAAGGACAATAGAGCGTCGCTAACCTCACTGCTGCCATCTTTACGGCAGTAAACCTCAAGGCTGCCACCTTATGCATGTTATAGCGCGGAATTTAAAATCCAACAGCAGAACGTCGCTAACCTCACTCTTGCCATCTTGATGGGCTTAAACCTTACTGTTGCTACCTTGTTTATACGCTTTTGTGTTAGTTTACTGTTAATCGCTAAGCTGTTCGCATCATCGAAGTTGAGAGTAACAAATGTCGAGTAGATTTAAAGAAGAATCTGTTAGCAGAAGATAAAAGTCCGTCATGGAAAAACCTATTTCTAGGTATATTTGCGAAGAGTGTGGAAAAGCATTTTCCCGAAGCTATCACAGGAGACGTCATGAGATATCATGTAGGACGATTTTTCAATGCAAACATTGTAGAAGAGAGTTCAAGAACGCATACAACGCTCAACGTTATGAAGCCGCGTGTAATGTAGCTTCATCGGGAACAAAATACAAAGAGCTCGACCATATTCCAGCGAACACTGATTTATGTTTAAAAAGTACACCTCTGCGAGAGATTTTTAATTCTCCCTTGTTGTCTAGGCCTGCTGCAAGTTCTGTTACTGAGCACAAACTTCAAGATAAAGAGAGGCAAGATCATGATTATGATAATAAGGATAATGATGTTGATCAAAACAGTAGTAAAGGGAAAGTAGAAGAAGAAGAAAATTCATTGTCATTACAGCTTGATGATTTTACTTCATTTCCTAAGCCTACTACACGTTCTGTCGAAGTGCAAACATCTCAAGAAGAGATGCAAGGTAAAGAAGAAGGAAATTTCAACGCTTCATCGCTATCGAAACAAGTTATGTTTGTACCTAGAAACGCTACTGCTGAAGCACGTACTATATCAAAACAAGTCCCTGCACATCAACTGTCTGCATATAGACTCAAAGTTCACAACAAGCCTCTGTTACCCTATGTAGATATAAGCTACTGTAAAGACCCCAACATACTGGTAAAACGTTTACAACTGCTAAGAGCCTATCATGATGCTGGTTACACATAGTACAAAGAAGATATTTTTGAAATAGAGCATGAATTACGTCGTGTTGGTATTATTAAGTAAGCGCTTACCCTCACCTAAGTCATCCATCTGTAGTATATAGTCGATCGAGTAGCTATATTCGTATAGATTATTTCCCAACATTCTCCCTTCCTTAGGGTGTTAACTCCGCCTCTAGTTGTAGAGCCGGTCTCAAGCCCGGATAAAGAGAGGAGAGGCACCCTAGCCCTTTAGCCCTTTAGCCCATTAGCCCTTTAGCCCTTTAGCCCTTTAGCCCTTTTGCCCATTAGCCCTTTAGCCTATTAGCCCTACAAGGAATGTGCGGTAATCTAATCTTCTTAGAACAAAGGTATCCCCTGACATGTTGTATTGAGTACAGTGTTCTGTTCTACTTACTTAGTGTTCTAAACACTTCAATCAATGTTCCGATCACTTGATAAAGTTAACAGCATAGAGTGCAGTGTTCGATTCTAGTCTTGTTATGTTTCTTTAGTGATTTGCAAGTCTAAACATGCATAATGACGTCATCACTGCAGCACGTGCTTACTCTAGCTATCCCGATGCAGGTTTATATCTTGACATAAGAGGAGGCCTTAACAGCTTATGTATAGCCGCTATTGTTTAAAGATAGCTGCTGTTAAGAAAAAGCACGTAGAATTTTTCAAATTACATTTCAAAGGTATGAGGTTTAGTGAAGTAAAGATACCTGCACGATGCAAAGCTAGCTTTCTTCATCAGAGCAGCCACCATCTTGTGTGAGCACCTCTAGACCGTATCATAAGGAGCTGTGTATAGTCACCGTCTTGTCGCTGCTACCTTGCGCAAGCACCCCTAGGGCGTCTCATAAGAGCAGCAGCCATCTTGTGCAAGCGCTCTTAAGCTGCCTCATAAGAAGCTATGTATAGCCCCTATCTTGTAGAATTAGATAGCTGCCAATGCCAAAGGGCCTAAGTAGGGATCGAACCGTCGATCTCATCATTAGACTATGTTTTTTTCTTGTTCCTGATACTGCAAACCTAGGTATCAGGTTTTGCTCTACGATGCACCGTTTTAGAGATATTTAACATTTTGCATTTAAGCCCCAAATTTAATGAATCGAACCTGCACGGCACGTTATACTCTCTACCATAGCTAAACCTGATCATGTTACGAATACTTGCTTCAATACAAGCTAAAACAGAGCGAATGCCAAAGGGCCTAAGTAGGAACCGAACCGTTGATCTCATCATTAGACTACGTTTTACTTGTTCCCCATACTGCGAACCGAGGTATTGGGTAGAAAAATTTTGTCCGTTTTGCTCTACGATGCACCGTTTTCGAGATATTTAACATTATGCATTTAAGCCCCAAATTTAATGAATCGAACTAGCACGACACGTTAGCCTCTAAGCTAAGAGCAGCAGCCATCTTGCGCAAGCACCCTTAAGGCGTCTCATAAGGAGACGTGTATAGCCGCCATCTTGTGTCCGCCATCTTGCGCAAGCATCCTTAGGGCGTCTCAAGCCATCTTGTGCAAGGACACTTAAGCCGTCCCATAAGAGCAGTCGCTATCTTGAGCAAGCATCCCTAGGGCATCTCATAAGGAGCCATGTATAACTACCATCTTGAGCAAGCATCCCAAGGGCGTCTCATAAGAACCTGTGTATAGCAGCCATCTTGCGTAAGCACCCTTACGGAGTCATGTATAGCCGCCATCTTATGCAATTAGCGTCGAGAGAGGGCCGCTGTAGAATTTCTCTTTTTAAATTATCCACCACCACATTTCAAAGGTATCTAGCTAAAGATGGCAGCACTGCGGATGACAGGTGACGAATTTACATCTACTACGATAAAGAGGGCAGCACGGTGCTCTCTGGATTAAAGATGGTGGATGACAGCTGTCAAAAAAGCACGTGGCTATGTTTACCAAACAAGAGCACGTAGAATTTGCCACCACCACATTTCAAACTAAAGAGGGCAGCACTATGCTCTGTTGATTAAAGATGGCGGATGGTAGCTGTCAAAAAAGCATGTGAGTTTGTTTCCAAACAAGAGCACGTGGGATTTGCCGCCACCACATTTCAAAGGTATCTAGCTAAAGATGGCAGCACGGTGCTCTCTTGATTAAAGATGTTGGATGATAGCTAGCAGAACTTTTCAAATTGCCCGCTACTACAGAGAGCAGCACGGCGCTCTGAGGATTAAAGATGGCGGATGACAGCTGACGAAATTGCCCGCATGATAGCAGCACAGTGCTCTATTGATTAAAGATGGTGGATGACAGCTGCACGTAGCTTTGTTTACTAAACAAGAGCACGTGGAATTTGCCGCCACCACATTTCAAACTAAAGAGGGCAGCACTGTGCTCTATAGATTAAAGATGGCAGATGACAGCTGTCAAAAAAGCACGTGAGTTTGTTTCCAAACAAGAGCACGTGGAATTTTTCAATTTGCCGCCACCACATAGAGGGCAGCACGGTGCTCTCTTGATTAAAGATGGCTGCTGTCACGTGGAATTGTCTGCCACCACAGGTATCTAGCTAAAGAGGGCAGCACTGAGGTTTGCGATGCAAGATGGCTGCTGTCAAAAAGCATTTTTTTAATTATCCACCACCACATTTCAAAGGTAAGTAGCTAAAGAGGGCAGCACTGTGCTCTATGGATTAAAGATGGCGGATGACAGCTGCACGTGGCTTTGTTTACCTCGCGCTAGTTAGGTTAAGTTGGTAGCACTAAGGTTTAGACCCGTCAAGATGGCAGCACTGCCGATGACAGGTGACGAATTTACAGCTACTGCGATATAGAGGGCAGCACAGTGCTCAAAGATGGCGGATGACAGCTGTCAAAAAAGCACGTGGCTGTCAAACAGCACGTGGCTTTGTTTACCTCGCGCTAGTTAGGTTAAGTTGGCACTACTGAGGTTTAGGCCCGTCAAGATGGCAGTACTGAGGTTAGCGATGCGTTGTTGTCTGTCAAAAAGCGCGTGGCTGTCAAAAAACACGTGGCTTTGTTTACCTCGCGCTAGTGAGGTTAAGTTGGCACTACTGAGGTTTAGGCCCGTCAAGATGGCAGTACTGATGCAGCTACTGCGATATAGAGGGCAGCACAGTGCTTTGTGGTTTAAAGATGGCGGATGACAGCTGTCAAAAAAGCACGTGGCTGTCAAAAAGCACGTGGCTTTGTTTACCTCGCGCTAGTTAGGTTAAGTTGGCACTACTGATGTTTAGGCCCGTCAAGATGGCAGTACTGAGGTTAGCGATGCGTTGTTGTCTGTCAAAAAGCACGTGGCTGTCAAAAAACACGTGGCTTTGTTTACCTCACGCTAGTTAGGTTAAGTTGGTACTAGTGAGGTTTAGGCCCGTCAAGATGGCAGCAGTGAGGTTAGCGATGCGTTGTTGTCGATGACAGCTGTCAAAAGCACGTGGCTTTGTTTACAAATTCAAATCTCCCGCCAAAATTCAAATTTCCCGCCAAAATTCAAATTTCCCGCGGGCGGCGGCGGCGGAGGAGGCGTCGGAGGAGGCGGGCGGCGGAGGAGGCGCCCGAATCCCTGCATTATACTACTACAGTGGGCTCTGGTAGAGCACAAAAGTGCAAAAACGAGCAATGGCAGTCGTTATTGGATGTAACCGTTAACACACAACGCTATCGCCAACAAAAGATTAATTTAAATCACGTATTGATCGAAAGACGACCGGAATGGGCCAGAAGGGATGGCAAAGTGATTTTGTTACACGACAATGCGCCGTTTCACACAGCTAAACCAGTGAAAGGCACCTTGAAATTGCTTGGATAGGACATCTTTCCACACCCGCCGTACTGCCCCGACCTCGTGCCATCTATCACCTCTTCGCATCATTGGGGCAGAGCAGCACTTCAGCGATTTCGAGGAAGTTGGAAAATGGCTCGGCGAATGGTTTGCTGCAAGAGACAAGCAGTTTTTCTGGCATGATATTCATAACTGACCTGAAAGATGGGCGAAGTGTGTAGAAGCCGATGGCCAATATTTTGATTAAACAAAAAATTAATTTCCCTTGAAAATTACGTGTTTTCTTTACCACAAAGACCGGCCAGAACTTCTGCATGCACCTGGTATCTCTCTGCTGCATGCAGTGGCCACGGTACTCTATTGCATTCAGACGGAAGATCGTGTTGTGTTGTTTAGTAGTTAATGTACAGTAGTAGCCGCGAGGAAAATCAGTGGTAGAAAATTGAGCATAAAGCGCGGGTACGTTATGCTATTATTGCTACGCGACAGGCAACAATGAACAAATGAAGCCAAGATGTTCTGTAAATAGATGTGACTCGCACGACGTTATGCTAGCTAAAGGTAATTTTGAAGTGGTATTGGACAACCGAGATGCCCGTGAGTAGGACGAAGAGGTCCACCGCGTTGTCCGGATCTAACTCCGTTGGACTTATATATAGGAGGAACTCTTAACGATGTTGTATTTCGTAGAAAACCAGTTATATTGGCAGCAGTTCGGGAAGAAAATTGAAAGAGCACGTACTGCAATCGCTGAGGACACTTCAGCCATCGCCCTCTAGTATACCTCTCAGCCTTCCCACTTCGCTCGACTTGCGTGCTTCTTTGCGAGCATAACGTAGGGACTACTTTGGCCGCTGTGGTGTGGACGAGACCGGCGCTGAAGGCACGTTAGGAACAACAAGAGAGAAGGAGTAAACAATGTGTCGAGTGTCGTTTCTTTATGTAGTTTACTGAGATTGTGTTGAGTTGTGATATTAGTGGAAGTACAGACTATTTATTTCATCATAAGAAGGTATGTAATGGTAGTAATTTATTAAAAGAAGTAATTACAAAGCAGGCTTAAATCTCGCGCACCGTTCCAGTTCCTCATACCCTTTTAATCTAATTTCTTACTTCACTGAAGGCCATCGTAACATATTTGCTTTTATTAGTTATTGCTTACGATCTTGCCATAGGCTACATTAACTTGGCAGGTTTCTATCTATCAATAGCAATGGTGCCTTCCTGCACAAGCCGGAGTAGTAAAGTGAATTTCACGAATTTCCCAACCGAAGTGACCTCAGGGAACAATGGCTTAAAGCTATATCAAGAACAGACTTCAGGCTTCTGTGGTATGTATCATTTTCGTGTGTCTGACTATCGACCTGGATTGAAAATTAAGAAACTGCAGGATACTGCTGTTCCCTCTGTTTTCCCTTCTTATCCATCTTACAAAGTCCAACAGATTAAAGCAGAACGTAGACATATTATAAAACGTTCAGTCATTGCCAAAGGTAAGAAACGGAAATATGAATCTGCCAAGCTGTGACGAAAGTAATACTTCAGGTGTTTCCCTGCACGAGTGTCCCGCAAATCATGACTTTCATCGTTCTGTTGATGTCCAGTGCGATATTTTAGACGAGAAGCTACTCAAAATAGAAACAAATAAATTCCGACTAAAACTGTGGAGAGCTTTCACGTCTTGAAAACGAACTGAATAAAACTAATCAGGAATTGGAGATTCAAAACAATAATTATCATAAAGCCTTGTCACGAATAATTAAAACAGTTGAGTATGATCCCTGAAATGCCAAGTCTTCATTCCTTCTTGATCAAATAGCGAATTTTGAGAAATGCTCTCCGAGATGGACAGAATCCACGGTAAAACACAGTATAGTTTGGGAATTCATATCGCCCAAAAGTTATAGGTATGGTAGGAAAAACATACTAAAGTTGCCTTCTACGAGCACATTGTTCAGGTATTTAGGTGATACTTCATGCGACACAGGAGTTACGAACCTTGTGAAAGAGAGATTAACCTTAGAATCTGAACGTTTGAATGAGGCTGAAAGAGTATGTTCCTTGATAGTGGATGAAATGGCAATAAAACAACAGTTGCAATATGATAAAAAGCTAGATACTTTCTTTGGTCACAAAACCACATCTGTTCCAGGTAACACTATATCCGAAATTAAGAAGGTCAAGAATGCGAGGGAATCTGAAATTCTCGCCAATATTTGCTTTCTTTTATGATAGTGGGGTTATGCACTAAGTACAGACTTCCAGCCGCGTACATCTTTACCAAACGAATCTCAGGCAAGGAACTGTATAATTTGACACTGTCTGTTATCAGAGAGATTGAGGCTTGTGGATTTCTTGTAATACGTCTAGTTTCCGGTAATCATAAGACCAATGTTAATATGATGAGACGACTTTCCAATAGCAAGATTTTGAAGCCACAAATTACTCACCCAAATGACCCGAACTGACCCTTATTTCTTGCATTTGACCAATGTCACATTTTAAAGAACGTAGGAAACACATTTTTAGAGAAGACCATATTTGACAAAGAAGACACAATAAGTGGTTCTCACGTGAAGAATTTATATGAATTGCATGCAAGTCAATTGGTAAAACCTGTTCGCTTTCTTACTCGAAAACATGTAAGCCCAAACAACATAGAAAAAATGAATGTGCAACGAGCGAAGGACATATTTTCTACACCAGTAATAACAGCTCTGGAATATCTCCAAAACCATTCTGGACATCCAAAAGCCAACTTGTTCCAAGACTGCACAGGGACTATATACTTCAAGAAAATGATTCAGAAATGGTTCAATATCCATGATGTTAGCAGTCACAACAACGCTAAGTTTTGCCCTAACTTTCAACACGATGGGGACCACCACATTATGCCACACGAGGCGGTGTGGACAGGACGGCTGCGATCATGCGACATCTAGCGGTGAACGTTTTTTGCCTTCAGTTACGTAGAGGGGCGTGTCTTAGAACCACGTGATCAAGTAAGTTTCCAATATGGCGGAAGTTCATGTTTTCCGTCCTGTCCTACCGCTTCGATGTGTGTCTTGAAAGCCATTGTTGCATTGTGATTCTTTACGATTACGATTTTAGACAACTGCTTTTCGTTGTGATTATTGGGTGCGACAAGTTGTTCACGGTCAAGGGTTGTGTGTCTTGAAAGCTATTTTGCAGTGAGATTCTTTTCAAATTTTAGATAACTGTTTTTCATTGTGATAATGGAAAGAACATGTGAATATTGTGACAAACAGTTCACAGTAAGAAAGAATTTATTTGCTCATCTGCGAAACATTCATAAAGTAGAACCTAATGTTTCAGATGAAAAGAAATTGAGTTGTTCATTGTGCGATTCGTATCACAAAACATACGAAGGATTACGAGACCATTATGTTGAAACGCATAATAAAAACATTTTCAAGGAAACAAAAGTATTCAGTTCCTTAGCCGGTAAGTACACAGTACAATAACAGACTAATTAGAAAGCCTGTTTTTCCATATTTTCTTAAACAAGCGCACTAATGTTTTTCCCATATTTTATTAAACAAGCACACTAATGTAGGCTATATTTTTTTCTTACAGATTTTCTTTCATGGAAGGATGCGAAAGAAAAGGAAATGCAATGCTCTTATGTGAAAGTGACGGGTATAAAACAATCAAATGAAAATAAAAGGTCATATTTCATTTGCCACCGTTCAGGTTCAAGTAAAGAAATGCGTAATTCAAGAAAAGCACAGAGAAGCCAGGGTCTGGTGAAAATGGGTTCATGCTGTCCTTCAACACTTGAACTGAGAGAACATACTGATAGCGAATTATTTGAAGCCACATTATTCACACCACACATTGGTCATGAATGTTCACTAACATACTTAAATCTTTCCAAGGCAGAAAGAGCTGAAATAGCAGGTAAGTTTTTTTAATATATATATAGGGGAAGCATGCTGCATATTACTATTAATGATTGTGAAATTAGTATTAATATTAGCCCATTTCTATAATTTCAGGTAAAATTCAACAGGGCATATCTTTCAATAGAATCTTGGATGATGTAAGAGGCAGCATAAACATGGAACAGTCCGTGGAAAGAATCCATCTCCTTAGTCGACAAGATCTTAGGAATATTGAGAAAGAATTTTTGTTAAAAAGTGAATCTCATTTTCATAAAAATGACGCTGTAAGTGTAGATTTGTGGGTTCAGCAGATGTCCAAGTTTACTGACTGTTCTCCTGTTTTATTCTATAAACCACAAGGAATGGTGAGTGAGTCTGAAATGTTCCAAGATAATGATTTTGTTGTGATAATAATGACATCTGCTCAAGAGTCACTACTGAAGCAATTTGGTAAAAAGAAGATTTGTATTGATTCCACTCATGGTACCAATCAGTATGATTTTCAATTAACATCACTTTTGGTTGTTGATGAATATGGTGAAGGAATACCAGTGGCATTTTTGCTTTCAAATCGTGTTGATACCAATACTCTTACACATTTCTTTAATGTGCTAAAAAGTAAGATAGGGTCAATAACATGTGAAGTGTTTATGTCAGATGATGCTCCTGAGTTTTACAATGCTTGGACTAATGTAATGGAACGTCCTGAACACCGCCTGCTGTGTATTTGGCATGTCGATAGGAACTGGCGTAAGCAGCTCAAAAAGGTACAAGGGGATCAAACTCTGAAAGTTCTTGTATATAAAAGTATAAGAATGGTAATGGAGACAACTGATGATGAATTTTGTAAGGTACCGGTACTGGATTCTTTGTTAAATGAGTTGCTTTCTACAGAAAACACCAAATTGTTTGGGGAATATTTCCAAGAATATTATGCTGGAAGGCCAGAGTGTTGGGCATACTGTTATCGTAGAGGACTATGGATTAATACGAACATGTATCTTGAATCCATGCATAAAACATTGAAATATGTTTATTTGGAAGGAAAAAAAGCAAAACGAGTGGACAAATGTGTTGGTGCATTGATGAAATTAGTGCGAGATAAGTTATTTGACCGTTTGAGGAAGAAAATAAAAGGTAAGCAGACCTATAGATTAAAAGAAATTAATGATAGGCATAGAAGGGGTATGTTGATTACACAAGATAACATTGTGGCAAAGGATGAAAATGTATGGGATGTGAAGTCTGAGAGGAGTAACCAGTATTACACTGTGAAGTTGTTGAACGATGTATGTAGTGAAGGTTGTGAACTTGTATGCAAAAGACTGTAGAGTATGTGTCCATATGTTTACCTGTGAGTGCAGTGATTATTACATAAGATGTAATTTGTGTAAACATATACATAGCGTTTGCAGCATGTTGGGTACTGTAAGAAATACACCTAAGGGTTTGAACACTACAATTGTAAGCCAAAATGAAACTGAGCAACATGATCACAAGCTAATTGCACTACACAATAGTCAAATGCATGACTCCAATGACAGGATTAAATCAAAGTTGAACCATTTACTAGCATACGTATCAAATACCAAACTTGATGCTGAACATGCACTGAAATTAGAAAGAGCTCTAGATGTGGCAATTGGTTTGTGTCAGTCTGCTACACCAGTATCAAACAGGGAACCATCAAATAAAACTGTAAATAGGCAAATTCGCTTTGAAAGTACTAAAAAGAGACTGAAACGTAACCATGAAAGTGCTGTAAGTAAACCCAGTCTAGTGGAAAAGCAGGCCATTAAGAATCTTCTTAGTGGGCCTGATGATTCAGATCATATGTATTGCAAAAGACAAAAAATCTTTGAATGAATATTATTAAGTGCTGTACATATAGCTTACATTGACATTTTTCTGTACTGTGTGATGATAAAAATTGTTGTTCATTACTGTACTTATAGCATACATTGATGGTTTTCTGTACAGTGTGTTGATTTCAATTGATGTCTTGTAACCTGTGGCTTTAAGTAATAATGTACAGATCTATTAGGGAACAACAGATTCTTGTTTCATCTTGTTTCTGGCTGTCCAGTATAGGGCTGGTAAGTTGCCTTGTTTTTGTTGGTTTGGGTCCATCCAGTAATTTTGCAGATGGTACACTTTTCCATCTGGTATATTTTGATTGTAGCTAGATGTGCAGCTAAGCAATTATGTCCTGTTTCTAAGCTGAAGATCACCACTGCTTCTTTTGTACCACAGGTCATTTTTTTCATTTCTTCATTGTAGTAAGTTGGGTAGTTCCTTTCTTCCATTTTTCAAGGGTTTTATTTGTGATTATCTACCAAACACATCAGTGACAAAGCAGCCTCAGCAATGAATTATATCAAAGTTCTTCGGCAATTATCTATAGAGACAGCAATAGCCTTATTCCACATCCAGATCTCCCCCGTCATGACATATGCATTAGAGATTATCTGGGAGTACCTAACAAAGGACAACCTAGCTTCTTAACCACTGATCTTCAGGATGTTCTTCGTTTAGCATACGAAGTGCTCATCTTCTCAGCATTACTGACAATACTATCTCTCTTTTTGAGATTATCAGGGAGAGGTAGGTTGGTTTGTATTGAGGTGTAGTCCAATAGGCTTATTGGTTCAGGGGTGGCTTCAATTTCAAATGGTACCGTATACTTAGTGCTTTTAAAATATTTCTACTAGCAGTTATAGGTGTTTCTTGCTTTTTTAATCATTCATTGTGTCGTATTCTGGGTATCCAGTTTGCTTTTCATGAAGCTTCCATTTTAACTAAGTTTATTGCACATTTTTTATTTTGTATTAATCTTTGTATTGGTGGGTTATTTGTATATAGCATGGTGCTGTGATTGTTGTTGTTTTAACTGCTCCTGATGTTAATCTTAAGGCATTTGATTGTATTCTTTCAAATTGTTGTAAACATGTTTTATTTCCTGTGACTATTACCTCCATTACATATTTAATTATACGTTTCACATATGTATTATAGGTGATGTTGAGTGTGTCTTGTGTACATCCCTATAGTGCCTGCTAGTCTCATCAGGTTAATGGCTTTATAGAAGACCCCAAAGTTTTGTTAACCAAGTCTCTCCTGTCTTGAAAGGGGAACCTAAGTTCTAGGAAGCGATGAAATGAATAAACTGATTGATACCTTGGTGTTTAATGTTCTACGTACAGCCTACATTGACATTTTTCCAGTGGCGAAGCGTGCTAGTATCCACTCTTACCACTGGTAACAGTTTGAAAATATAAAAATATAGTACTCTTTAATATTAATATTTAATATATTTATTTCTTTGCTGGAACGTGTTGCGAGAACTGTATTACAGTAGATAGCCACCATCAAAGCTGAGAAAGAGACTGTTACCAACTCCAACCAGTGGATACACGTTGAATCTCTTCTAACAGCTCGGCGAGTATTATTACACCAAGCAAAGCCCTTCTCTCTCTGACACTGAGAGGTACCCTCGTACCAAGTCGACCGTGCTCGTACGTTCTCTCATTATGTTACCACAATGCAAAGTGGTAACGAACACTTACAAAGTTGGTTGGTTCTGTCCATTCTTTCTGCCTTGCTCAAAAGTGCACTGTTATAATTTGTTTTATTATTGTTTTCTATTATAATATGATGTGACTTTTCTTGTTAGTGTGAATTTATATTTAATTTGTCTTAGGTAAAGATAGCATATAGTACTGCACAACTTATTAAATGTTAAAATGAGTGCTGTCACTTCCACCTCGAAAAGAAATGTGTTGGTGGGCCCAGAATGCTCATGTATAGTAGAAAGTGTAATGAACACACCAATTTCCTTAGGAAACTTTGAAGGTAAAGGAAAACATAATTGAAAAAGTTAAGACCCACGCCTTCTCTTAAGAATTTAATCAAGGAATCAAAAAGAACAGTACGATATTTTCATGACTCGTGGTACAGAAATCTGCACTGGTTATTTAGTTATGCAAAAATGAATAAACTGTATTTTTGGCTGCGAGTTCCATTTTCCTCAGGAATGAATGCTTGGGAAAACAACGCTATTGAGAATTTATATAGTTTCAGAGTTTTAAAGATATGCCGTGAGGTGTCTCAAGCACACATCAACACTTGCCGATATGATTCAGTTTGGAAGGTCCAGAATAGAGTACAGCTTACAGAAAGAAGGCGCGAGCACTAATATACTGTCAAGGAGGAGTGTGGTAACACTTTTCAAAACGTCACGTGTCACCACTGTTCAGTGTAGGGATCTCAGGCTGTGATAATTGTTTTAAGAGGAAGTACAAGTAGGCAGCCATCCTCTAAATAACAGTAATCAGAGGGAAAAAATGGAAGGGATCCGACACTTCAAAAAATGAAGGTATCGGCCAAAGAAAGGCAAGGGCCACGAAGGGCATGAAAATGAAATCACCCTTGGCCTTGAGTGCTCTAATACCATTCTTACAGGTAATAAATTTCAACTTGATCCGTGGTGGAGTTATATATAATAACAAATTTCAACTTGTATGTTTGGGAGGTTCTACCACCAGATTGTCGAGCTCGATAGCTGCAGTCGCTTAAGTGCGGCCAGTATCCAGTAATTGGGAGATAGTGGGTTCGAGCCCCACTGTCGGCAGCCCTGAAGATGGTTTTTCGTGGTTTCCCATTTTCACACCAGGCAAATGCCGGGGCTGTACCTTAATTAAGGCCACGGCCGCTTCCTTCCACTTCCTAGGTCTTTCCTATCCCATCGTCGCCATAAGACATATCTGTGTCGGTGCGACGTAAAGCAAATAGCCACCACTAGATAGAAAAAGTGAATCAGCTGTCATTTACTGAGGCCTCTATTTTCTTTGATTACAATAACATTCATTTTTAAAGGTTAGTTGGTACACATTTCGTTTTCCATGGAAAACATCTTCAGCTGTGATCTTGAATGACAGTTAAAATATACACAATAACACAATATATTTATATATAAAGAATGTGTTATTCATGAAAAGCCATTATCCTAAGATAAAGAGGTCTTCAAATTCCTTAATAAATAATTAAAACAGTAGTGTACAGCTATGCAACAAGTTTTTGTAACATTCAACACTTGATGTTAATGGAAATTTCCTTGCTAGGTGAAATGGACTAATTGTGTTCAAGATGTAAAGCAACTGTTTGTGATGTGGTTGCATTGAAATGCGGAAAGAACTAATTTTAAAGCTTGATAACAAAAGTGGTTCAGCTGTCATGTTTACTGAGGCCTCAAGTTCACTGACCACCTGACACCCCTCATGGCTGACTCACACCGGGTCTCTAGTGTTGCATCTGTTTGTGCTTGCATGCTTGGTGGAGGGAGGGGGAACAGCAGGTGCAAAAGGAGGTGGATGGGAAATGGTCCTTCTAGGTGGGGAAAAGTTCTTCATTCTGTAGCCTGTTTTGTTATTGATGCTGAGTAGGTTTAATAAGGGAGGTATTGAATCAAATAAAGGATTCCTATTTTCTATGTTTTTGTTCAGATTGTGATTATTATAGAACTTGTCGAGGGTAATGAATAGGTTCTCCATTTTATATTCATGAGGGACCCTTTCTTCACTCTTTTTATTACCTCCAGATCTTGTTCAATTGAGGTATATGTATGTCCGGACTCATTCATGTGACTACTCATAGCAGAGAATTTTTCACAATTAAGTCTGTAAACACCTGAAACTGTATAATTACTGTTTTTTTGGGTTAACACTACTGTATTGTGTTTTTGTATATATTTTTAACTGTCGTTCAAGATCACAGCTGAAGATGTTTTCCATGCAAAACGAAACATGTACCAAGTAATGTTTTAAAATAAATGAATGTTATTGTAATCTGAGAAAATTGTAAGATTTTAAAGTGGTGGCACTTCCCAAACATGCAAGTTGGAATTTGTTATATGCTCTAATAATGTCGGGTCGGAAAAGAACAAGAGTTGACCAAGGGAGGTCGGATAGGATAGATAAAAGTTAGTAGCCCAGCACAATTAAGTGGAAGCAGTGCCAGAACCCAGTTGAGAGCCCCGTGTTTGCCAGCTCAGGCTCCCGAGTTAAGAGCCACTGAGGCCCCTTTTAGTCACCTCTTATGGCAGGCAGGGAATATCTCGTGTGTTATTCTACCACCCACAGGGATAGTGATCTCAGTGTGTTGATTTCAATGAGTGTTATTAAATAATGTACATAAAGACTGCATTGACAATTTCCTGTACAGTGTGATATCAATGTGTTGATTTCAATGAGTGTTATTAAATACTGTATGTATCGGTACTGCCTACATTGACAACTTCCTGTACAGTGTGGTGATTTCAATTAATGCCTTGATTTCAGTGAATATTAAAAGAAATTGTCATTAAATAGTGTACATTGTACCTTTCTTTTGCCATGTAAAGACATCCTGAGCCCCATGGAATTATCCTACTTTATTGTTCGTGCTGTAGACGTGAATTTTAGGAGAGGACGACAGTTATTATAACTCCTAAAATATGATTTTCATCTGCTGATGGCTTTAAGACCCGAGACACAAAAAATTTCAGTTTCCTATATCAGCAGTTGGAAGCCTGGAGCTGGACCACTATCTGCTCCCCCACTCTTCAGTTAGCTTTGAGGTGTAATTGTGTTCAGCTCATTCTTGTACACTGTCTGCTATAAATAACAGTCATCTGGTCATCTTTGAAGTGTAATAATTTTTGTTAAATGGTCTTAGTTGGTTTTGTGTTATGGTGGGCAATTTTGATGATGAGCAACTTTTACAGCAGATGTCTGGTTATACTGAAGATACAAGTGCATCAGAAAGTAAATTTGAGTTGAGTTTGCTCTTCAAAGAAAGACTGGAAGACTTGTAAGGAGTGTGCCAAGTGCAAGACATGTGGCTATGTAGTGTGTCCGAAATGCTACAAAGAATAGGCCAATTGTTGGGATGTTAGTAGACAGTAGAGATTCTGTGCCACCTTGAAGACCAAAGTAAGCAGTACAAATTAACAAACTGTGTTACTGGTAATTTTTGTGTGGTACCCTTCCAGTCGCATCAGTTCATTTGTATAAATAGATATATATATATGATATGAGTAAGGAAGTGGCATCAGAGATAAGGCTTTTTGTGGATGATGATATTCTGTATAGAGTAATAAATAAGTTACAAGATTGTGAGCAACTGCAAAATGACCTCAATGTTGTGAGATGGATATCAGGCAATGGTATGATGATAAATGGGGTTGAAAGTAAGGTTGAGAGTTTCACAAATAGGAAAATTACTCTCAGTTTCGATTACTGCATTGATGGGGTGTAAGTTCCTTTTGGGGATCATTGTAAGTATGGTACCTAGGTGTTGATGTAAGGACAGATCTTCATTGGGGTAATCACATAAATGGGATTGTAAATAAAGGGTACAGATTTCTGCACATGGTTATGAGGGTTTTCGCAGTTCTAATAAGGATGTAAAGGAGAGGGCATATAAGTCTCTGGTAAGACACCATCTAGAATATATTTCCAGTTTATAGGACCCTCACCAGGACGACTTGATTCAAGACCTGAAAAAACAAAAACAAAAGGAAAGCAGCTTGATTTGTACTGTCAATCAATACTGATCTGCATTTAGGGCAGTCGCCCAGGTGGAGATTCCCTATCTGTTGCTTTCCTAGCCTTTTCCTAAATGATTTCAAAGAAATTGGAAATTTATTGAACATCTCCCTTGGTAAGTTATTCCAATCCCTAACTCCCCTTCCTATAAATGGATATTTGCCCCAGTTTGTCCTCTTGAATTCCAACTTTATCTTCATATTGTGATCTTTCCTACTTTTATAAACGCCATTCAAACTTATTCGTCTACTAATGTCATTCCAAGCCATCTCTCCGCTGACAGCTCGGAACATACCACTTAGTCAAGCAGCTCGTCTTCTTTCTCCCAATTCTTCCCAGCCCAGACTTTGCAACATTTTTGTAATGCTACTCTTTTGTCGGAAATCATCCAGAACAAATCGAGCTGCTTTTCTTTGGATTTTTTCCCGTTCTTCAATCAGGTAATCCTGGTGAGGGTCCCATACACTGGAACCATACTCTAGTTGGGGTCTTACCAGAGACTTATATGCACTCTCCTTTACATCCTTACTACAACCCCTAAACACCCTCATAACCATGTGCAGAGATCTGTACCCTTTATTTACAATCCCATTTATATGATTACCCCAATGAAGATTTTTCCTTATATTAACATCTAGATACTTACAATGATCCCCAAAAGGAACTTTCACCCCATCAATGCAGTAAACTGAGAGGACTTTTCCTATTTGTGAAACTCACAACCTGACTTTTAGCCCCGTTTATCAACATACCATTGCCTGCTGTCCATCTCACAACATTTTCGAGGTCACGTTGCAGTTGCTCACAATCTTGTAACTTATTTATCACTCTATAGAGAATAACATCATCCGCAAAAAGTCTTACCTCCGATTCCACTCCTTTACTCATATCATTTATATATATAAGAAAACATAAGGGTCCGATTATACTGCCTTGAGGAATTCCCCTCTTAATTATTACAGGGTCAGATAAAGCTTCACCTACTCTAATTCTCTGAGATCTATTTTCTAGAAATATAGCAACCCATTCAGTCACTCTTTTGTCTAGTCCAATTGCACTCATTTTTGCCAGTAGTCTCCCATGATCCACCCTATCAAATGCTTTAGACAGGTCAATTGCGATACAGTCCATTTGACCTCCAGAATCCAAGATATCTGCTATATCTTGCTGGAATCCTACAAGTTGTGCTTCAGTGGAATAACCTTTCCTAAAACCGAATTGCCTTCTATCGAACCAGTTATTAATTTCACAAACATGTCTAATATAATCAGAAAGAATGCCTTCCCAAAGCTTACATACAATGCATGTCAAACTTACTGGCCTGTAATTTTCAGCTTTATGTCTATCACCATTTCCTTTATACACAGGGGCTACTATATCAACTCTCCATTCATCTGGTATAGCTCCTCCGACCAAACAGTAATCAAATAAGTACTTCAGATATGGTACTATATCCCAACCCATTGTCTTTAGTATATCCCCAGAAATCTGATCAATTCCAGCTGCTTTTCTAGTTTTCAACTTTTATATCTTATTATAAATGTCATTGTTATCTTATGTAAATTTTATTACTTCTTTGGCCTTAGCCTCCTCCTCTATCTCGACATTATTCTTGTAACCAACAATCTTTACATACTGCTGACTGAATACTTCTGCCTTTTGAAGATCCTCACATACACACTCCCCTTGTTCATTCATTATTCCTGGAATGTCCTTCTTGGAACCTGTTTCTGCCTTAAAATACCTATACATACCCTTCCATTTTTCACTAAAATTCGTATGACTGCCAATTATGCTTGCCATCATGTTATCCTTAGCTGCCTTCTTTGCTAGATTCAATTTTCTAGTAAGTTCCTTCAATTTCTCCTTACTTCCACAGCCATTTCTAACTCTATTTCTTTCCAGTCTGCACCTCCTTCTTAGTCTCTTTATTTCTCTATTGTAATAAGGTGGGTCTTTACCATTCCTTACCACCCTTAATGGTACAAACCTGTTTTTGCATTCCTCAACAATTTCTTTAAACCCATCCCAGAGTCTGTTTACATTTTTATTTACCGTTTTCCACCGATCATAGTTAATTTTTAGAAACTGCCTCATGCCTGCTTTATCAGCCATATGGTACTGCCTAACAGTCCTACTTTTAAGACCTTCCTTTCTATCACATTTATTTTTAACTACCACAAAAACAGCTTCATGATCACTAATACCTCTATTACTTCAGTTTCCCTATAGAGCTCATCTGGTTTTATCAGCAAAACATCCAAGGCGATTTCTGACAAAAGAGAAGCGTTACAAAAATGCTGCAAAGTTTAAATAAAGGGTACAGATTTCTGCACATGGTTATGAGGGTTTTAGCAGTTCTAATAAGGATGTAAAAGAGAGGGCATGTAAGTCTCTGGTAAGACAGCAACTAGAATATGGTTCCAGTTTATAGGACCCTCACCAGGACTACTTGATTCAAGACCTGGAAAAAACAAAAGAAAAGCAGCTTGATTTGTACTTGTCGATTTCTGACAAAAGAAAACATACATATATTATCATTATAGACTGTTATGCCTTTCAGCGTTCAGTCTGCAAGCCTCTGTGAATTTACTAAACGTCGCCACAATCCTCGATTTGCAACTAGTGTTGTGGCCTCATTTAGTTCTATACCTCTTATCTTTAAATCGTTAGAAACCGAGTCTAACCATCGTCGTCTTGGTCTACCTCTACTTCTCTTACCCTCCATAGCAGAGTCCATTATTCTCCTAGGTAACCTATCCTCCTCCATTCGCCTCACATACCCCACCACCGAAGCCGGTTTATGCATATAGCTTCATTCATCGCGTTCATTTAAATGAGCCTTTATTTCTTCATTCCGAGTGCCCTCCTGCCATTGTTCCCACCTGTGTGTACCAGCAATCATTCTTGCTACTTTCATGTCTGTTACTTCTAACTTATGAATAAGATATCCTGAGTCCACTCAGCTTTCGCTCCCGTAAAGCAAAGTTGGTCTGAAAACAGACCGATGTAAAGATAGTTTCGTCTGGGAGCTGACTTCCTTCTTACAGAATACAGTCGATCGCAACTGCGAGCTCACTGCATTAGCTTTACGGCACCTTGATTCAATCTCACTTACTATATTACCATCCGGGGAGAACACACAACCTAAATACTTGAAATTATCGACCTGTTCTAGCTTTGTATCACCAATCTGACATTCAATTCTGTTGAATTTCTTACCTACTGACATCAATTTAGTCTTCGAGAGGCTAATTTTCATACCATACTCATTGCACCTATTTTCAAGTTCCACGATATTAGACTGTAGGCTTTCGGCACAATCTGCCATTAAGACCAAGTCGTCAGCATAGGCCAGACTGCTTACTACATTTCCACCTAATTGAATCCCTCCCTGCCATTTTATACCTTTCAGCAGATGATCCATGTAAACTACAAACAGGAAAGGTGAAAGATTACAGCCTTGTCTAACTCCTGTAAGTACCCTGAACCAAGAACTCTTTCTGCCATCAATTCTCACTGAAGCCCAATTGTCAACATAAATGCCTTTGATTGCTTTTAATAATCTGCCTTTAATTCCATAGTCCCCCAGTATGGCGAACATCTTTTCCCTCGGTACCCTGTCATATGCTTTCTCTAGATCTACGAAACATAAACACAACTGCCTATTCCTTTCGTAGCATTTTTCAATTACCTGGCGCATACTGAAAATCTGATCCTGACAGCCTCTCTGTGGTCTGAAACCACACTGGTTTTCATCCAACTTCCTTTCAACGACTGATCGCACCCTCCCTTCCAAGATGCCAGTGAATACTTTGCCTGGTATACTAATCAGTGAGATACCTCGATAGTTGTTGCAATCCTTCCTGTTCCCTTGCTTATAGATAGGGGCAATTACTGCTTTTGCCCAATCTGAAGGTATCTTACCAACACTCCACGCTAATTTGACTACTCTATGAAGCCATTTCATCCCTGCCTTCCCACTATACTTCACCATTTCAGGTCTAATTTCATCTATTCCTGCTGCTTTATGACAATGGAGTTTATTTACCATCCTTTCCACTTCCTCAAGCATAATTTCACCAACATCATTTTCCTCCTCCCCTTGGGCTTCGCTGTTCACAACACCACCAGGATGATTTCCTTTTACATTGAGAAGATGTTCAAAATATTCCCTCCACCTCTCCAGTGATTCCCTGGGATCTATTATGAGTTCACCTGAATTACTCAAAACACTGTTCATTTCCTTTTTCCCTCCCTTGCTAAGATTCTTTATTACTGTCCAGAAAGGTTTCCCTGCTGCTTGACCTAGCCTTTCCAGGTTGTTACCAAAATCTTCCCATGACTTCTTTTTGGATTCAACAATTATTTGTTTCGCTCTGTTTCTTTCATCTACATACAACTCCCTATCTGCCTCGGCCCTTGTTTGGAGCCATTTGACAAAAGAGAAGCGTTACAAAAATGCTGCAAAGTTTGGGCTGGGAGGACTTGGGAGAAGGAAGACTACGTATTCAACTGGGTGGTGTGTTCCGGGCTGTCAGTGGAGATATTTGCGTACAATGACATTGGTGGACGAATAATTTTGAGTGGTGTCTTTAAAAGTAGGAAAGATCACAATATGAAGGTAAAGTTGGAATTCAAGAGGACAAATTGGGGTAAATATTTGTTTATTGGAAGGGAAGTTTGGGATTGGAATAACTTACCAAGGGAGATATTCAATTTCTTTGCAGTCATTTAAGAAGAGGATAGGAAAGTAACAGATAGGGAACCTGCCACCTGGGTGATTGCCCTAGATGCAGATCTGTAGTGACTGATTCAAATGGAATGCTAACAATTTCATAGACTTGTTGCTGCCCTCCCTAGCTGTATTGCTTAGATAAAAGAAAAATTTCTTGAGTTTTGTTGCATTTTAAGATCAATTTATTCCCTTTTCCCCGTGCCAATGACTCCTGGTACCTCACCCTGTTTTGAGTAACTACTTTACTCTCATAACAGAAGATAAAGAATTAGAAAAATGTCATCTGCATAGAGTACAGACTTGCCTGATAAGTACTCAGAAAGTCATGAATACACTGACCTTTGGACTACTCCCTGCAACTCACACACAACACTATCCTCCATCACAATAACACACAGTTACCTACACATGGCAGATGCCGCCCACCCTGATCGGGTGGTCTGTCTTACAAGGGCTGCACTCGGCTAGAAATAGCCACACGGAATTATTATAATAGCACTATTAAATCAGTTTATTTGAAAAGGGAGTTGGACACACCATAATAATCTTCTGTTTTGGAATAACTAAGTTCTGTAACTATTTTTTTAATATCACGCAGTGTCAATTCTTCCCATGTGAACTTTGATTTGTCAGTTAAATGACCTAATCAGTCCTTTGACTGTAGGCATAGTTGTAGGTTGAGTCTTGTCGCTCTATAGAATGATTACCAGGATTGGCAATATTTCATACTGAGTTCACAAAAAAATGATTAAGGACATCTGGTTTGACCAACTGCAGTCAGTATCCAGCATTCAGGCGGTAGTGGGTTCGAACCCCATTGTTGGATGGTTTTTAGTGGTTTCCTATTTTCACAACAGGCAAGTACTGGGGCTGTACCTTACTTAAGGTCACAGCCGATTCCTTCCCACTCCTAGCCCTTCCCTGTCCCATCGTTGCCATAAGACCTATCTGTGTCAGTGCGACATAAAGCAACTTGTAATTTAAAAAATCTGGTGCAATGGGAACTGGTTCCTTTCTTACATTCCTGTCTATTTCCTTATTTATAATTTCCCAAGCAGCTTTACACTTTTAGCGTTTCTAATATGGTTTTCATTGGTCATAACTTTTGCCAATTTAATTTCCCTCCTGTATATTTGTTTTACGTTGTTGTACCTATTCTTATCTTCTGAAGTATCATTCTCAGATTTCTTATAAAGGGGTATCATTGGTTTCCTAATGGCTGAAAGATAGGAAGTTTATCACTTAAACGCACGTTTACTTGTATCATTTGTCATATTTACTATCTTACTTCTTTTGGGACAGCTTACATTAAATACTGCACAGATAGCTTACATTGACATTTCTCTGCATAGGTGGTGTTTGTGATTATTGTTTTACAAGGAAGAACAACTGGGCAACTATCCTCTATTAGCACAAAATGGAAGGGGACCTACACTTCGAAAAATGAAGGTATCGGCCAAAGAAAGACAAGGGCCACGAAGGGTGTGAAAATGTAAGATTTCCTACTCCTCGCAACCTAATACCATCGGGGTTGGAAAGGAACAAGAGTTGATCAAGGGAAGTCGGATACAATAGACAAAAATGAGGAGCCTGGCACAAGTGAATGGAAGCAATGTCAGGATTCGGCTAAGAGGCCCATGGTCGCCAACCCACTCCCAACTTAAAAACCACTGGCGCCCCTTTTAGCGGCCTCTTACGACAGGCACGAGATACCATGAGTGTTATTCTGCCCCCCAACTCCAGAGGGTATTTTTCTGCAGTGTGATTACTGTATTTCAATGAATGTTATTAAATAGGCTACCATACATCTAGCTTAAATTTACATGTTTCTATACATTGGGCTGATTTCAGTGAATGTCCAGTCAAAATTGTTAGCGTGCTGGCCTTGATCCAAAGAGTCCAAGGTTCGATTCCCGCCAGGTCAAGAATTTTAACCTTTGCTGGCTAATTCCGATGGTTTTGAGTCTGGGTATGTGTGTGTGACGTCTTCAGCATTAGAATTCATGATGGCCAAGGCCAACAAGAAAGACAGGCCCGGGCGTGCACATGACCCATCCATTCTTTGCCGAACAACTGCGCTTATACGAATGATCCTTGCATCTGGTCATATGAATAACCTACCATTTTTATTTATTTTACAAGTATTCATACACTGTGACAATCTCTGCATCTTACACGACCAGCAACATTACAAACTGCAAGCGACTGAAAAAAAAAAGGGATCGTGAAAAGTGCAGGGGAAATAAACAGCTTAATTTGAGGACTGAAAGGTATCTCTAGACATTTTTATTTTAATGGAATAATTAATGCAATTCTTGGTGATAGGAAATTATATTTTTTGAGTAATATACTAATTAGATTACTTAATTAAAATCATTTCATACAGTACACTCCCTTGTTACTGCATAAAAAAACTTACCAACTTACCCTAGTTTTCCATTGTCCTATTTCTCTCTTCGGTTCTACTGAAGGAATGCTCACAACGTGAAATAATATTCTTCTGCTGTATTTGTTCATTTAAGTTGAGTGCACTACAGATGATGTCCCTGAGAGAGGAGTGGGAGGTTTGGAGAAGGTAGGCCTAATAAATGATTGTTTTTGAAAATGGAAAATAATTACTGTGAACAATCATTTTTGAAAAACATTAATAATGCAGGAGAAAGGTGTGCCAAAAGAAAGGAAACAAAGCAGAGTTGAGAACCAAAATCATACTCAGCAAGTTTGAAATATATTAGAAGATTAGATATGAAACTCATATTTTAATTTCATGACAATATGAACCAAAAAATATTATGACACTGAATTTACTTCCCAACTCCTTAACACTGAAAATAATTGAAATAAAACAATGGTATTTGCTGTACATATATTTATTTACAATCTAAGTTCAAACACGGCCATTCCATATAAAATTGGGCCAGGGTCATATAAAATTTGAAAATAAAAGTACATTTATTTAGGATTGCCACCCCCACACCCCCTATTAACCGGTTTTAAATATCTTAAAATTTTTCTGTCAGCATTAAATCTTTTTTTCAAAAATTATTCAACATTATTTTACAACCACGGTTACTAATATTTACAAGTTTTATGGCACTTTGCAGGACCACAAAGAAGATTCTTCAGAATCTGTTACCATTCTAGTATTGCAATCTTTCAGATAGTTGGTCAGTATCTGTGAAGTCAATTTCTTCAGAAGTACCATCTGATTCATGCAAGCTAAAAAATTGCCCATATAATTGTCAACTATGATCTGCATTACAAACCATACAACACAAATTGCAATAATTAGAGACAGTTCTGAGGGTAACATAAGCATACCTCTATTTAATGCCTCAATTAATTTGAACTCTGATGGTGTTTCAACATCCACAGTTTTCTTTCTTCGCAGCCATGAAACACATAATTCATAATTTTGTCGTACTTCATGCCTGACTACATACCCTGCAATGTAACTTAAAATTGGAAGTACTTCTTCAGGTATGCATGGTATTGAAAATTCTGATTTCAAAAGTGAATCGAATAGTGTAACGTCCACAGAGCTCTATGATTCATCACAGCATGGTGTTGTTAATGAAACATTTCCATTCTTGCCTGCTAACAGCTCTACAGACTTAAACCTGAGTTTCCTCTCACTCTCAATGAACTACAAGAATGATATATGGTAGTTATTGCCACTTAACTGCCTGTAGCACCCAAACTTTGCTCGGGTCTGGTAGATAAGCCGACTATCTCCAATTCCGGTCTCAGAATTTTTAAACCTAAATGGCGAATTCTGCCATGTCCCAAAAAAAAAATCTAAGTAATTATTAAATGCAAATATTTTTCAAGCACTAAGACTGTCTTGCCACGGTGGCCATGATGAAACTATGACATCATGAGTCAACATCTGACATTTAAATTTACATAAAAGCACAAACTATGCACACCATGAGTTACAGCAGAAAACTATCACTCCACATCACATGATGCGTGCTGATGATATAAATTCACCATAAAAATTACAACGAACCATTAAATACTGGAAATTAAAAACAAAGGAAGAAAACATCAGACATTGCTTTGATACAGCTTGAGCAAAAGTAGTGTGTTCAAATGGTACTCACAGGTTACTTAGGTATCCATTGCAAGTACTGCTGACATCGTCTACAAAGCAGGCCAGCATTAATTTGAAAGCAATCGAGATTACTTTCATCTCACTTTGATATGCAATTAAACGCCTAAAACGTACATAAATCCACCTTGAATATACGAATCATTCCTTAATTACATAATACCATACAGTGTGCATATAAGTGCCATTAATGAAATATGCTAATTCAAATTGACAGTATTGGCACAACTATCACGACCACGTGGCAATTGCTGCAAGTAACCGCTCGTCCATCTTCGATCTACATATGCACATAAGAAGTACCAACCTAAGGAACATAACCACTTGGCGATTGCCTTCAACCCCTAACACTAATACTTAACTCTTTAGTGATGAAAAATTAAATCATATGATTTCATTTGTACTTAAAAATTTCACAGTTTTTATTCGCCATGGTTATGTATTTTTTCAATAATCCATTACGAGCCACGCATATGTGTATAACCACCGCAGGTGTTACGCCCCCTTCCTTCCACGAGGAAGAGTTTGCGGCCCTTACTTACGTCATATTCTTGCAGATGTACTACATAGCCTGGGTACAGGGGGTGGTGTGACATACCTTTGACGTCACAATGATTTTTCTTGTCCACAGTTAAATGTTAAATAAAGAAATTAGTTGCGCATGCGCAGTAGCGAATGTTCGGACTTAGTTTTCGATATTATACAACCGTTAGTACAGAACATACAGAAAGCAAGACTGAGATGTTTCGGACATGTAAAAAGAATGAGAAAGGAACGAGTAGCGGGAAGGGAATTGGAAAGAGAAGTTAAGGGAAAGAGACCAGTTGGAAGACCGAGAAGAAGGTGGTAGGATCAGATTTGGAAGGACATTAGAGAAGCTGGATTGGATGTAGCGGAAGTAATGGAGCAGTAAAAATGGAAGGTCAGAAAGGAGTGGAGGAGACTTGTTAAACACACCCGGGCGATTGGAGTGACACATCAATGATGATGGTAGAAATTCAGTAAGGGTTACATTACTTTTATAGCATGATCAGGATGTAATATGTTGGAAATCTTAAGTGGAATACCTTGTAGAGGAGAGATGTGTTCACTGCGGCAGTTAAGAACCCATATGCGGTCCCCCAAAAGTAATTTTGCTTTTATAACCTAATACAACTTATCACGCACCATAGTCCATCGCCTAACTACGTTCCAGCATTTCGATCACAATGGGATATGATGTCACTCGTAGCAATGAAGAAAATGAATTCCGTTACCAACCCACGCACAAGAAATACGCAACTGCCCAGACCAATGGAGGTGTCACGCGAGATACTAGAGGCCTAGGGCCACTTCGTGGCTTCTGACCTAGGGGCTTACATCCCCAGACCCCCTTTGCTTGATCCAGACCAATGGTCTAACCAATCCAGACCAATGGCTTTGTCACTGACCAATGGTCTAACCAATCCAGACCAATGGCTTTGTCACGCGGAATACTAGAGGCCTAAGGCCGCTTCGCGGCTTCTAACCTGCAGACCCCCAGACCCCCTTTGCTTCATCCAGACCAATGGCTTTGTCACGAGATTCGTAAATTCAAAAGTAGCGCCGCTGCGCTAGGAGTAGTTCTTTATATGAACAGTTGGCAGCTCTGTCCACCGCACGATCAAGCCCTTCGCGAGAGGCGAGCGAGAGATACAAATGACAGTGCAATCGCGCCTAGATGCGTGCGCTGGAAAATGTAACCTGTTCTGAACTTGAGCTGAGCGAGCCAAAAAAAGGCCCTGTATTCTTACTTACATAGCAGAATGAAATTCGAGGTGCCGCTTCCGTACCCGGTGTGCAGACTTAGGGATGGTAAAAATCATAAGAATGATGTGCAACGATACCTTAAGTAGCAGAAAGGAGAGATCCTTCCTTCATGCTTGCCAGAAACCCACCATCCCGCTCCAAAAAGTATTGTTACTTTAATAGAGGAATTAAAACAGACTGTGTAAATGAGATGACAGCGACCAGGTGCTTGTGTTCCTATTGGCCAGCTAATGTTCGCGAAGAGTTCCTATTCGCCGGACAAGCTTTCTAATGTCTCCGTCAGAGCTCGCATCGTGTGCAGGTACAGGGCTGCTATATTCGCTAAAAGTAAGAGAACCATGAATTCCTAACTCGCTGTAACCTATCTTTGCAAATCCAGACCAAGCTCTGTCATGAGAACACACTCCCTTCGAGAGGCTCTTAACTATGGCCGTGGCGCATACTGCCCGCATGACAAGAAAAAAAATGTAATTTAGCAGCTCTAACCTATCTTTGCAAATCCAGGCCAAGCTCTGTCATGAGAACAGTGGCCCCCTTACTCCCTTAGAGAGGCTCGTAACTATGGCCATGGCGCATACTGCCCGCACAGCAAGAAAAAAATTGTAATTTAGCAGCTCTAACCTATCTTTGAAAATCCAGGCCAAGCTCTGGTCTTGTCACTAAGAATGCGTAAGTTGGCAAGCCTCCCGAATGTTACATGACGGCGCCCGTGTCACACCATGTTGGATGTCTAACCTCACTTTCGCACACCGGGTACGGAAGCTTTACCAAATTCGAGACTGTGTACATCAGCTGAATGCGACCATGTGCTGTGTTCCTATTTACTGGCCAATGTTTGCGATGTGTTCATATTCGCCGACAAGCTTCGTATGGTCTCTGACAGAGCTCGCATTGTGTGCAAGTACAGGGCTGCCATATTTGCTAAAAGTAACAGAACTATATCCAGACCAATGGTTTTGCCACTAACCTACCCTAATCTATCCAAACCAATGGTTTTGTCATTAACCTATCCAAACCAATTGTTTTGTCACTAACCTACCCTAACCTATCCAGACCAATGGTAGTGTCATGCGGGATACTAGAAGCCGGCAAAGCTTACGGCGTTCTGATGTTTTTCCTAAAAACACCAATCGTGACCACTGCTACACAAGAAATGGTACAGTATACAGAAATGTTAAGTATTATTTAGAGCTTACCTACATTTGCCTACGCATGACACTTGGTTATCCAGACTGATATACGTAGTACTTTAGTACACTGATTTGTTAATTATTATTACTGCGCTTTATTATTACACAACTCCAAACTTTTTTCCACCACAACACTCAATAGACTACACAGTACTTCACAACACTAAGCTTTCCTCCACAGATGAAATAAAGAAACTTGTGTTCACTTCTTTCTAATCATGTTTTTCTGAATGCAGTCCTTAGCTCACGCCATTAGTTCATGAAGCGTGGAAGTGTTAGATGTAATGGCAAATGCTTTATGTCACAAATGCACTGTAGGGCCTGTTTATGGATTCGAATTTTGATTTGACCTTCTTGCTTGTCTCCTTCCGTCTGCTCCTCTTTCTCGGCATTTCTCACTGCTAGAAATGCTGTAGCTGATTCAAAATTGTCATGTGTCGTAAGTTATTGATGTCACTTCGAATAAAGTTCCTTGACTCGCAGGGAACGTTTCTTGCTTGACACAGGTCGGATATTGTCGATACGTTTTCAAGAAACAGACGCTTCTCCTGGGGTGTAATTGGACTTGCACCCTTTCACGCCAGTGACGAGGCATGCTACATTGCAGCATTATCTGAAACAGTAATTCATCGGAATTTACAGTATATTGCACAGATAAGCGTGCACGAGTGCTAAGAGATATCTCATCAGAAACAACAAACATGTATCACATTTACTATACCTTTCAAGCACCAAATCTTGCACACGCTTCTGAAAAGTTTATCCCGCTCGAACGATAACGAAATTTTACCTACACCATAAATTCACACATTTATAAAGAAAAAATGTTACACATATAAAGGTAACTTTCTCGTCAACAAAATTACTCATTGAATGTATATGTATTGAATGTTAAAATATATATGATCTTGCAGCAACGGACATACACAAAACCACACAAAACAACATGAACCGAACAAGAACCTCCGCCAACCGCCATGTTGGCAACTTACTTGATCACGTGGTTCTAAGACACGCCCCTCTACGCAGCAGAAGGCAAAAAAAGTTCACCGCAAGATGTCGCATGATCGCAGCCGTCCTGTCCACACCGCCTCGTATTATGCCACTGCCGTCCGCCATTTTATAAACGAAAATTTCCAAAGAAAAGTGATTCGTCGAAGGGCAGATATTGACATGCCTCCACGTTCACCAGATATCACGTCCAAGGATTTTTCGTTTCATCTAAAAATCCTCGGCCCATTGCTGAAATAAAAGACAATATACACGACGCATTTCATGATTCGGACAGTGATACCACACTATGTCATAGAGTATGTAACAGTGTTCTATAAAAACTTGAAAGACGTGTTCATGCAGACGGAAAACAGTTTGAACATAAAATATAACCGTAAGCATTGTTTGTATTTGTAATAAACATAAATTCAATCTTTTGTTTAAATCAGTGCCCAGTGTCCAGTGACTTTAGCCCCATCCTGTATACATGTATACTACATATAGAAATATTATTGCGCAATCTTAACTGATCGTGTACTCCCGCAATCATTGGAGGTGAAACCTATCATAGGAACTGGCAAAGCATAAATATTTCTCGCACCACGCGAACTAAATCTCGCCGCACTGACATGTTTTCCGGTACATTGTTCTTGGAAAACATATCTGATTAACAGATCTGTCAGATTTGGACTCCATCTTCTTCTTCTGCGCAATTGGATCACTTAGGACCACGTGGAATCAACATTTGTTGAGCGATCCTCCTTGCCCATTCTTCATTTTCATCGATTGTTGCAATTTCTGTTCCTTTGACCAAGTACGTCGTTGTGGTTTCTATTCTGTAGATTGGGTCACCCTAAGTCACTACTTGCTTATACCATTGGTCTCGTACGTGTGTATATGATAAGTAAGTCTGTTGTTATTCATTCTTTCCAAATCGCTTATAAACTGAATTCGTCACAGTCTCTGTGAATCAGGAAGTTTAAAATTCTTTGAATATATTCCTGAGTTGGATTTGGTGTAATTTATTCCATTATTTATTCCATCACTTTTCTCGTGATTTTTACATTCATTAATCTCTAATCGTGGCTTTAAATTTTACAGTGTAAATCGAGCGTTTCTGAAACATAAAGAGCTCGAGGTTGGATCTGTTAAATAACGACGAATTTAAACTCTTCTGGGACAAGCATTTTTGTTATAAATATTCTTTGGTTGATCAAAAGCAATTTTCATTTTCTGAATTCTACCCCATTTACATAAATAAGACATGTTCTTAGATGTTCCGGATGTATGGCACTGACAATATGATTTTCCATCATCAATTTTGATCTCGATTTTCCAAAGCTAGGGAGTGTCTAGCAAAATGCCGAAACACGTACCTCTTCATTTTCGATATAGAACAACCAGGCAAAATTTTATCAAAATCGGTGGGGCGCATATCAGATCCTCCCCTTGTCAGATATGTCTCCGATCATTATCACTTTTCAAATAAATACTCTGTAAAAGCACAATGATATACGCAATACACGTGTTGATACTCGTATCGTGTTGTCTGTATCAGTCTCAAGGTCTCTTGTTCAGTGCTAGAGATGTGATACATCGTGAGACCAGTTGTGACAACGCTACACACGACAGACCTGGTATCAGATACACGTCTGGCCTGCTTAATTTCACCACAGTGAGTGCAGATCAAGAACTTGGATGAATGGCTTACTATTCAGAAAGTAAGAATTGTAGCAGAATAATGAGGTATGTGATAGATACACTGATCATTGTAACCATGAGGGAGCGATTGACAGAGAAGTACTCACAAGCAGTGAAATCTACCTTCATGTTCTGCAACAGAGATAATAGCTCTTTCAGTCTCTCATTTTTAGGATGAAGTACTAACAACTGTTCCACTATTACTGCTGATCGAGACGACTCAGTCACTGAGCAATGGCATGACTCTACATGAATTAGTAACTGCAAGAGGGGGAACAGTATTGTTGACACATAGATTAGAATGCCAATCGGCGTGTAGCGATCTTTTAATGTGTAAAACAGAGTCAAGAAAGCGAAAGACCAAATGTGTATTAAAATGTACGTCAGATTCATTAGCAAGGGAATGCCATAGGCCTCGTTGATGACATCCACAGAATGGTACAAGTTCATGGAAGTCTTGACAAGGACATCGAAGTCTTTAACATCATTTGAAGTATTGTATTTCTGTCGAGAAACTGTAGTAAATATCATGTTTTCGCATTCTAGTTTCCTATCTCCTGCATCGCCATGATCTAAGTTTGTGATGAAACACAATAAAGATTTTCGAATTAAACAAAGATTGAAATATGGTTTATTATCAATATTGAAGGTTTCCAGAATACGATCGTTTAAGGAAGAGAACTTCTTTTGTATTACGAGCACAAAGCTTATGTACTGTATTGTTGTAATATGCAATACATAGATGGTAATATACAGAAAAAGAATAAATAAGAAATTGCTCTTGAAACCAACAAAGAGTGCTTCCAGACTGAAGATAACAAAGTAAACTCCCATATACACGACAGATAATAATCGTAACTTCTTGTAGAATGAACGTGTTGGCCTGTTCACAGTATACTCTATGTCTTCGAGTAATAGAAATAATCTCTGTAAATTCCCAGTGATTTGAGTGGCGTTAAAGCTGGTTACTATAATAGCCAGATATGAACTGGCAAAAGCACACATGTAGGGTACGGCCATGGACACAGAGAAGTAGTTAAAGATTCTGAAAAAGCTAAAAACGAAGACTATGATGAGAATTATCTGTGTCAAGACATTGCACAATATACTGGCCTTGGATTGGTGGACTTTCAGCAGAGGATTTCCATGAACTTGGCTTGTGGTACACTGGAAGGGAGCGATTCCAAGTACCTTGGAAACAACGAAGATTGGTTTCGTTGCTGTATAGTCTTCCATTTTGTGAACCTCCAGTTCATAAGTTAAGTTTGCAAAAGCTACAGTACGCTTCTGTCACTTCGTCTATTCCGTTACCAGCATTACAGTATTCTCAGGTCCCAAAAATGATCTCAGTTTTTGAATTATTTTCTCTATGGAAAAATTCCGAAAACTTTCCGTCAAATATCTTCTGAACGAAAATAATTCCGAACCTTTCCCATTTAATATCACCACTTGTTACGTATTTGTAACAAACGACAAACTGTCGATTTTATGGTTCCTAAATATATTGTTCTGACTAGATTTGACAATCCCAGTAGCAAGTTAATTAATGCTAAACTTAATATGTTTTAAAATCAAGAAAATATAATATCTGATCAAATTATTTCCTTCATAATTGATGATATTATTTCTTTAATACATTTAACGTGACGTATATTTTATCTTCTGAATTAGACAACAGATTGTTAAAGTAATTCCTCCTGAAAGCTAATTTATGATTGCTAAATCATCATTCTAGAAAATGAGATTTTACGATAATAATCTGTATATAAAGCGATGATAAATGAAGTGCTACATTGTCATATATACTAGAGATCGGGACTCTCAAAGATTCCTCCGTAAACACACTAGAGGTCTATGAAATTTAGTTGCCTAGATAGAAGCTCAGAATACCGGGTCACATCTGTTAACAAATAACGAGTTCTGTTAAACGGGAACTTGTCTACGGCATCTAATGAAAGATGATGACAGAGCGGAATGCAGAAGGCAGCCAAGACGCTGTTAGGTCACGTGTCGAGTTGACGGATATCCATAGCACCAAAAACGACTAAAATCACCTTAAGGCTATCTCCGCTACGTCCGCTGAAGAAGAAAGAAGAGGGAGAGGAATTCGTTTGGAATACTTTATCACAGACAGCAATTCTTTATCCACCTTCCCTCAAACCAACACCATTAATATGAAATATGAAACTAGTAAATTGAGCAGGTGTTGTAGGTTGTCAAATGTAACGTCAGTGTTAGTTTTTCCACGTGATAAATAGTTAAGGAGCTGAATTTCGCTTCTTTTAAAATGCTACTTCTTGAAAGAGAGTACGAAACAGGACAGCTGACGCATAGCATTATAGTCGATGTAATCACTCCTAAATAACAAAACTTTACCCTGTGGTACACAAATATATTACGGTAAGTTCTAGTTTAGTCGACAAATGTAAGAGAATTCACTCATGACTTATATTAATCACCCTAGCTCATTTTAATGCCCTGACTGGACCCAAAATGGCCGTCCTAGAAACTGTTATTGTCGAGCAAGCTGTCCAATACTCACTGCCATCTATGAGACGAACGCATAAACTACCGCGAATGAAGGCAAACAGTGCCGGAAGGAGTTCATTGAACTGAAATTTTCGTATCTGAAGATTGGGCGTACAATGCCACAGGTTTACTGAGGAGATTTCTGATCACCGAAATCCGCTATTTAGCAAACTTACTAGATAAATTAAATATATCCTGATTTTCGTTGCCAGTGAAAATGGAGTTCTTGAAATTGTTGTCTATTACAACGCTGATTATATTGCTCCAAGGTACGTAGAATACAAGGTAGGGATCACGAGAGAGGTGCGCAGTGGCAAAGCAGAGCTGTGACGTCACGCTGGACCCTCGCGTTGAATCTGCTCTGAATGAGGTAGAGGTAGTTCGAATAATAATCGCTGTGCACGCAGAAGCTAGGAGCTAATAATACACGATAGTAACATATCTGTGGTGTATAAGAAACCGTGTGTGTTTATTTTATGAGATAAAACGTAAAAAGCAGTAATAGTGTACACTTTTCAGTATGCTTTGTCACGCCATTGCAGGCTGCACAAATCATAGCAGGCACGCGAAAGAACGAAACATACACTTTTCATGTATTCCCTAAAACCACTGACGTAAATAAATGGTGACAGAATTAATCAAGACATTATTGAAAGCTATCTTTCTCAGCTTCGAGGGTTCGGAAGGCTTTATGACGATCCTCCTCCGACAGCTGTGACGCGAAAGGTGAAATCATTGCTTCTAGCCTCAATGCTTCCGAGGCGATAAGAAATTCCAACTGTTCTCCGGAAGATTATGAAATATTACGCCCAAATATGTACTGCTGAACTCGATCAAAACTCGGATATCCTGTGCCAGTCTAAGGCCAGCGTTGAGCCCACAACATCCTATTTTTTATCGGAGGATGAACAAGGGTTCGTTAAAGCCCTTGAAGATCTAGTAAAACAGCTCGAGGACAGTTGTGAAACCAAGGAGCTGCTTGAAGACTTCACTGGCTACATAGCTTTTAGGATAAAGAAGAAGAACCTCGATAAAGAAAGTAATTACGGAGAGAAAACAGGTCAAACTACAAGGGGTGGAAATTAAATTTCAAAAAGGGTCCCAATTTTTTTCCAAGTTGCTTTACGTCGCACCGACACAGATAGGTCTTACGGCGACGATGGGACATGAAAGGGCTAGGAGTGGGAAGGAAGCGTCCGTGGCCTTAATTAAGGTACAGCCCCAGCATTTGCTTGGTGTGAAAATGGAAAACCACGGAAAACCATCTTCAGGGCTGCCGACAATGGGGTTCGAATCCAATCTCCCGAATACTGGATACTGGCCGCACTTAAGCGACTACAGCTATCGAGCTCGGTAGTTTAAATTTTACCACGGGAAAGAACTGAAAGAGGGTTCTAACATCATCACAAACCTTACGGATATCCTGAAAAAGAAATTCCCCGAAATTTATGAGCTTGCAAGTTGCTTCGTGAGAAGCCGTTCTTTTATTCGAATGGACGCTTTAAACAAAAGTAAGACATTCAAGAGACCGGGTTTCAGTTAATACAACGCTGATATAGAAAGAAGAAAAACAAAGAAATTCCACTGATGCTATGGATAAGTGTGTTTGATATTCTTTTTTTTTTTTAATATCAGCGTTATTCTTTGTGTATAACATACCTGTTATTTTTTTTTTATGAAAGGCAATTTATTATGTTGTATATGAAACCAGTGCTAAGAATATTAATGTACAGGCTCATTAATATGGCCTATCTAATGTTAACGTGGAATTTGTCATTTCCTGGCACTTGGAGAACATTTACTGTACTGTTTGTGTTGTCGACAGTTTCCGAACATTTGCTGTTTGTGTTGTTGACAGTGTATATAGTTTCCCAATACTGCTTGTAACAACCGACGTATTTCTTGCAGTCATTAAGCTTTAATGTTCGAGTCTGTAACAATTAGAGCCCCTTGTTATTGTTAGGTGTTGAGAATATGAACATATGGAATGGCCATTCCACTGCGATCACAGTCTTAGCATTGTTACAACCTTTTAAACAGATCGAAATTGGTACTTCAGAAACGCTGCTGGATTCACACTGTATTTGATCTCCTTATTATTACTCTACTGTAATAGTGAAGTGGAATGCATTTTCTTAGGTGATGTTAAAATATCCATGAAGTTCTCTTATCTCTAACTTGTGGCTAAAACAGAATAGCTTACAGCTGTGTATTAGCGTACCTCATACAGAAGACAAGGCGCTGAGGGTTCACCTTGACGTCATCGACGGCCAAGCGTGGTGGGGAGACCTGTGCGTGATCCCTACCTCGTACTCTAACTACCTTGATATTGCTCTAGATTGCGAAATAAAGGGTAATATAATGAAAATAGACTGAAATGTCGACCTTATACTTGGTAACATATGCGCAACATACATTAGTATATACACTCAATGGATTTCTAAACTAAAGATTTGGGGTATCAGACTACATGAATTGTGTGTCAAACGTTGAGGTTATGTCAGAGGCAAACACACTTGTTTGTACGGTACTGCTTGGATTGAAACACGCAGTTCTTTATACTAATGCTGAAGTTTCTGTTCAATTTCCTGGGTCATGTCAACCATTAACTGTCAATTTATTAATCAAGTTGGCTTTTCGTGAATTAACAAAGAACAAGTCAAATAAAGAAAAAAGTTCCAGAAGGCTTTGTATATTCAGGCAGCAAATTCGATGATAATGCGTAAGGACGTGGTCTGATTCAGAATATGCCTATATGGACCCTGACGGGTTGTGAGAGTTAACCAAAAATCAAGCGCACCGAATGATTAACTGGCTTTTAGCAGGCGAGTCACTCGAATGGTCAACAAAATCATTCTCTAAAGTACATGGCGATGGTTACTTATAGCACGTTCGTCTCATGAGGCACATTTCGTTATTATTAACCACACACCATGTCGTGTACTGATTTTCTTCTCATGCAGTGTGCCAGACAACTCTTTCACTGCACACAAACAGGAGTTCAAGGAATGTAACTTCAGATTAACAAAAATTATGAATGAATAAGTGCATTAAGTTCTGTTATTGATGTGGTATAATCGAAGAATTTACTGTCTAACTCTTTTAGAAAACAGCGGAGAGAAGAACTCTAACGTGAGTGTAAATCATAGTTATATCACCATCATATCGACGAAGAGGACCAAGAAGAGGTTAGCACGTCTTGGACTGAGGTCATACACCACGATCAGCAAACTCTTAGCAACGTTCCTAACCCTGGAAAAGATAATACAAAGATTATTTCAGGCAGTGGATATGTAAAGATATATGTATATATAGGGTAGAGCATCAATCTATGAACACATTGTTCTTTTTGAATTTTACATCGGTTTAAGAAGGATTTAAGGGGCTGATTATCTTAAGTACTCGGGTTCACCCGAAAGGACGTGGGTTCGATTCCCTGTTAGGATGGCAAAAATCCACAGTTGTAACCCTTCACGCAAGCAGGTCAATGTTGAAATTATACTAGAAATATATGCTACGAATTTTAGGTAAATAAAATATAATAAGGTACGAGAATATGTTCTTCATGTATTCCTACAAGTTACAATCCTTTCCTTAACGATCGTTATCCGGTCGATTAGATTAGCACTCTGCCTTTTTCTACCACTACGAGCGCTAATGTGAGGCAAAGCATTGTTTCACTTATGCACCACTACGAGCACTAATGTGAGTCAGTCCGTAGTATCACTGCCCTTATAACAACATTCGGTGTGGGCATTTTACAAGAAATCATAAAGTGCCCGAGGGTATTGAACCAGGGAACACATTACAGAAAGTATTCTGTAAACAAGTTAATCTGACTAGGATTTGAATAAAAAAGAAAACGAGAAAAGAAACATCCGGTTTTAGACTGTTCTTCCGGACTTGTATTTAGGCCGGAAGAGATTTTCGAATTTTTAAAAGTTTGTTAAATCTATTCAAGACTCGCAATTTGAAATGTTTCCGGGCACTTTAGCCCTTCAACTTACGGCACAATTGCGAAAATTGTTTAATATTAGTTTTTCGTGGTATGTGGACCCCTAATCTGTCTGCTACAGAATGTTTTCAACGTTAAAACTTAAGAAACTAGAGTTCCACTTCTGCCTTGATACATGGCCGCGAGTTTCACTCAGCTTACACCAAAAATGAGTACCTGGTCAATTCCCGTGGGTAAAGGTGGCCGGGAACTCTATAGCACAAGGTACCGAGGTTACGGATTGTACAAGCATTTAACTTGCACTCCCACAAGGGCCTTCATGGCCTGAATGAATATGACTTCGCTTTGTTACACTTACATGCTTCAAAACTTGCATTCTTTTTAAGTTAAATACCTGCAATCAATCAATCAATCAATCAATCAATCAATCAATCAATCAATCAATCAATCAATCAGTAAACAAACAAATAAATAAATAAATAAATAAATAAATAAATAAATAAATCAGTCAACCAATCAATCAATTAATAAATCAATCAATTAATCAATCGACCGATCGATCGATCAGTAACCATTTATGTGCATTATTAAGGCTTGTCGTCCAGGTGGCAGATTCGATATCATTTGTTTACCTAGCCCTTCCTTAACCTTTGTTAATGGGAGTTGGTATCCCCCCACACAGTCGCTCTGGTTAAGGTACTATCGAGCTTCCAGTACACATTCCTCACACGTATGTTACATGGACATGGGTTCGCCATTCTGAGCCCGAAACAAAACTGCAATCGATGGAATGGCATGATTCTGACCTTTCACAGAAGAAAAATCAAAGCAAGTGCTTCCGCTTGTAAGTCCGTGATGACGAAAAGGCTGATAAGGTGATGATGACGAAGATGTGATTCGCGCAGTGAAGAAATGGCTTCAGGAACAGAACAAGGACTGGTACCAACATGGCATACACGCCCTTGTGTCTCGCTGGAGGAAAGCCATATAACGGGAAGGAGACTAACTGGAAATATAGCGAGTGTAGAAGAAACACAATTCATTCCTGTGTATAAGATTCATTGTGTTCAATAAATAATTGTTGAAGAAAAAATGTGGTGGAATAGTTTCTAGGCTACCCTCGAAATGGTCGCAAAATCGATTACCTTTTTCCAAATGCCCGGAAGCGGTCGGCGTTCTCTGTTTGTTACAGCGGCGGAGCATTTTTAGGCACCATTTTACTCGATGTGCCCTTTGTTCCCCTGAAAGTTAATGGGGCACCCAAAGGGGAGAAACCTTTCTAACATGGAGATGGTCGTGTAGAAGTGAATGAATAGCTGATGCGTCCGACTCGTTGGCTGAACGGTCAGCGTATTGGCTGAGAGGGTCCCGGGTTCGATTCCCGGCCGGGTCGGGGATTTTAACCTTAATTGGTTAATTCCAATGGCACGGGGGCTGGGTGTATATGCTGTCTTCATCATCATTTCATCCTCATCACGACGCGCAGGTCACCTACGGGTGTCGAATAGGAAGACCTGCACCTGGCGAGCCGAACTTGTCTTCGGACACTCCCGGCACTAAAAGCCATACGCCATTTCATTTCAATAGCTGATGCAGGGATGTGGAGGGTCTCTTCTACCTGCCGATATGTCAACCACCCCTCTTGCTGCAACATTTTCCTCACAGCTTCAAGGTTCTCCTCAGTCACTGATTCAAACGGTCGCCCAGAACGAGGATCGTCTTCAATCCCAAAATTTCCCCTCTGGAACTCTTTGTACCAGAAGATAATTGTTGTCCGATGTGGACAGTCTTTCCCCAGCACAGGAGTCATTTCGTCCAGGCACTGGTCAACAGTTAATCCACGAGCAAATTAGTAGCGGATAATTGTGCGATATTCACCTTTAGACAACACTGGCATCTTAACTTGCTTTCAATCCCACTGCTTGGTAACAACTGGTGTGAAGTTCGCGCCTTGTTGTCTTCTAGACCGGTCTTCACCCCTCTTTTCATCCCTCGCCATAACAGGGGTGTCCAGCCAACAGTTTTTGCGTATTGTAAAACTTTCCTAGTGCCCTTTGTAAACACGCTGCCGACCTGTCATACAACCTACCTGAGGATAACCAGCACAGCTTAACATTTCAGTTATCACAAATACGTGTCAAATTTTTCAATAGTGGCCTGCAGAAGCTGACGTCTACGCTCAAGACAAAATGTACTTTTGAAATATGCCCTAACAGGAGGAAAACCCCAAAATATGCACTGTTAAGATAAAACTGCTCCTAATATGCAATTACATATGCAATAATTATCCTAAGACTGTACAACGTTATTCTTTACATATTTCATTTGTAACTGCATTACTTGCCTTTTTCGTGAAGACTCTTTTAGCAACAGAACTGTCATTTGCAGCTCGTACCTAAAGACTGCATTGTCCATCGAGTAATGAACGGTACTATTTGAGATGGAGCTGATATGAGTTAAGTGTTCGATTAGGAATAAATGTCCTGATAACATTGCATGTATCTTCCTCTGGGAAATTAACTCGAGTAACTGTCTATGATATCTACATACTAGTAATATACCGGTAATTGATCACAAAAAATGACTTGGATCGATCAATAAAAATATTTTTTAAATATTATCTTTACAATAAGCGTACACTCCTATTCAAACGTTGAAGACCATTATTATTATTATTATTATTATTATTATTATTATTATTATTATTATTTTGCAAACTCAAGCGAGAACTTGAAGAAATAGAGAGCCCATGAATGACTCAGTATAAACCGCATTGTTACCCGTAGCAGTTCTGGGCTTTCAACAACGTGTGCGTTATTAAAAATATACTGTGGAAGAATTCCTCGCGGTCTCAGAAGGGTGGTAAACATTATTTAATTAATTGAATAGTTGATAAGGATTAGGAAATGTACAATTAATTACAAACACATTCAGTACAATGACTAATTTTAAATCGTTTAGCAAACATATTTCAAAATTACTTTACTGCTGCTGATGGATGACCATGACCATCAGACATATTTAGGATCGTATGACTTTCGCAAAGGGAAAGTGGTCACTTTCTTTTTTACTTATTACATCCGTATAGCTAGTAAGAATCAAGTTATCCTCGAAAATATTTAACGGTGCACAAACCCTAATAGAGGTGAAGAAAGTACGTCTAATAATAATAGTCTGATTGAAAAACTGGCAATTAAGGAAATGAGGATTATCCGAAAAATTCTTGGTCCCAGTCTCAAGGATGATGTTTACAGACTTCAGAGCAACTTAGAAGTATACACCCATGGAAGAAAGCACACTTCGAAAGCGTAATGAAAACTTGGTAGGTCCGCAACGAGACAAGCAGTTGAGATCTCGCGGTCTTTCGTGGCACTAACGATAAATAATAATAATAATAATAATAATAATAATAATAATAATAATAATAATAATAATAATAATAATAAAATTCGCCTACAAAAATTTCGGAAAGCCTACGGTAGGGTTCACAACATATACAATAAAAAGTGCTTGTCCCGCCATGCAAAGATCAGACACTATAATACAGTAATAAAGCCCGAAGTCTTATATGCCAGCGAGACCCTTACATTAAACGGGAAAGGTGACCTAGAAAACATTTTAAAAGAAGAAAGAAGAATCCTGAGGAAAATTCTCGGCCCCCGAAAAACAGAAGATGGATATAGACTGAGGTCACGCAAAGAGACAGAAGAGCATTCCAACATTGCAGCAGACATCCGCAAAAGACGTCTGAAATTCTATGGGCACGTCCACAGATTGCCGGCAAGTAGACTGACACACAAGATTCTCACCTACATAGAACATCTAAAAAATATTCCATGGGTACTAGAAGTAAAGAAGGATCTGGAGAAAGCCCAGATAAACCCAAATGACACCGCGGACAGAAACCTTTATAGGAAAAAAATTAATGGATGGAAAGTGCAACCAGAGAACGAAGTGAAAAAGAAGACTGGAACAAAGTGGACAGAAGAACGAAAAAGGAACCACGGAGAAAGGATGAGAGCTGTTTGGCAACTCAGAAAACAGAATCGTTAGAGCTTTGCGTGATCCATTGGGTCCATACGCACATAATAATAATAATAATAATAATAATAATAATAATAATAATAATAATAATAATAATAATAATAATAATAATAATAATAATAATAATAATGGTATTATATTTGCGTCTCACTGACTACTTCTACGGTTCGCGCGCCAGTAAATCTGCCGACACGAAGCTGACGTATTTGAGCACCATCAAATATCACGGTATTAAGTAAGATGGAACCTGCCAAGTTGGGATCAGAAGGCCAGCGCCTCAACCGTCTGAGCCACTCAGCCCGGCAAGTAGGACCGAATGGAGGCTAAGCCAGACTCATCTAGGGAAACCGTAGTCGCCACCTGACGCTCTCGAGTTCAGAATACCTAGTCCGCCATTAAGTCGTGTTTTACGACATATTGTAGATATGTTCTACCAGTTCCATCACAGAGGAATCTGTTGTTGGTGGTTAGTATCCCATTGCGCGGTCTAGGACTGTACTTCCCTGTAATCTATTAGGTTATAATATTCACTCATTCTACTGTAGTTAGACGGTAGAATAATAATACCGAGGGGCTTACATGGGAGCTTGTTTAAAACCAGATCATGTCGGTTTCTTGCGTGTTTTGTTTGGCAGTGGACGAGGGAATGAAACTGTCAGCTGGAATAACAAGTCCGAGTGTGGCTCGGCGAAACTCTCGCTGCTGAATGTGAGGACAGGGTCTGCATGTAGCCACAAAACTCCGGAGTTCTACTGGAACACACTCTCGGAACCAGATGGCATGTTTTAGTGTGTGTGCGATATAAACACAGGATTCTTATAAAGAAAAGTCGTACCCACTGCCGGTGGGGGATGAAGATGAAGAATACAATAACGATATCCTCTGCTTCTCGTAAGAGGCAACTAAAAGGGGCGACAAAGTGATGATGATATTGGAACCATGCGATTACTTGTGATTAGTACCATTACGTGCTGAAGCCCAATGTGCGACTGGAAGCGTATTGTGGGATCTAAGATCAGTCCTTGCTTGCTGGCTGGTTGAAAGGTAATCATGTCAATACGCCTGTTACTTCCACCGGTAGCTAGGCCAGAAATCTCTTCGTGCACCGTGAAAGTGCGATCTCTCAGCGATTTCGCGATCATGTGTCGTATTGTATGAAGGCGAGAATTTCTCAATACTTTCCTGTGAGGACCGGCATGCAGGACACGGGCAAGTGTTTCGAGGAACGCCGACAGAGAGTGTTGTCCTGGGACCTTCCACTCTTTTGCCTGTTCTTGTGCAACTTCATGTTGTGTTGTTTAGGGCTAATCTGTTCACCTGTATCAATTGTTATTCAGGTAGTCTTTGTCCTTGGGCAACCTGCAGCTTTTGCCGGAAGACTTTACAATAAAATAAATGTTAACATTATTGAAGGTAGTTATTTCTTTTTTCTTTCTTTCTTTCTTTCTTTCTTTCTTTCTTTCTTTCTTTCTTTCTTTCTTTCTTCTTTTTGGCTGTCCATGGACCACGTTTATCAATCTTAGTAGTAGGGCAGGGCCGGTTCTTGGACAATTCTTATCTACGCCACTGCCACCTCTAATAGTGTACCTATGCGGGTTCTGACCCCGAGGTAATTGACCCCTAGTAGTAGGGTTATGCCAATTCGCCGATTTTACACAATAGAGCTAGCCTAACCTCACAGTAGCCATCTTGTAGGGACCTAAACTCAATTTTACGGGCAGATGCCCTTCCCGACGTGGACAGTCACCATCTTGGAGGGGCCTAACCTTAGTTTTACGGGTAGATGCCCTTTCCGACGTGAACAGTCGCTATCTTGGATGGACCTAACTTCCCTCCTCCTCCTCCTCCTCAGCAGGTTGCTCTTCCCGACGCAATTGAACTAGATGGCGGCTATACACGGGCTCTTGTGAAGAAAGCTGGTCCAGAGGCTACTGCGCAAGATGGCAGCTACACACAGGCTCTTATGGAGAAAGCTGGCGCAGGGGAGACATAGGACTTAAAGAGCCGGCCTAGGAGCGATTGCGCAAGATGGCGCTATACACGGGCTCTTATGGAGAAAGCTGGTCCAGAGGCTACTGCGCAAGATGGCAGCTATACACAGGCTGTTACGAAGAAAGCTGGCTCAGGGGAGACATAGGACTTAAGGAGCCGGCCTAGGGGCGATTGCGCAAGATCGCGGCTATACACGGGCTCTTACGGAGAAAGCTGGTCCAGAGGCTACTGCGCAAGATGGCAGCTATACACAGGCTGTTATGGAGAAAGCTGGTCCAGAGGCTACTGCGCAAAATGGCAGCTATACACAGGCTGTTATGGAGAAAGCTGGTCCAGAGGTTACTGCGCAAGATGGCAGCTATACACAGGCTGTTATGGAGAAAGCTGGCTCAGGGGAGACATAGGAGTTAAGGAGCCGGCCTAGGGGCGATTGCGCAAGATGGCGGCTATACACAGGCTCTTATGGAGAAAACTGTTTCAGGAGAGATGACGACTGTCCACGTCGGGAAGGGCGTCTGCCCGTAAAACTGAGGTTAATCCCATCCAGAATGACGTCTGTGAGGTTAGGCTTGCTCTCTTATGCAAACTATGCGAATCGGCATAGCCCTACTACTGGACACGTGCACTATTACAATTGGTTTCAGAGATATAACTTATTCAATGTACACTTGTTTTGGGGTTAGTGGCGCACCCACGCAACCTCTTTGTCGTTTTGGAATGGGTACAAGTTTTCCGCATGTAATGTTCGCCATACGCGTGCTCGTGGGACATTGCTAGTAGTAGGACTACGCTGCACCATTTCAACAATGTGCTGGTGTTCCTGTACAGGTCGTTGAACTACACGTTCAGAAGAAACATGGAAAGTTGGAAGAATACCCGTTTCATGCAATGCGCTGAAAATTCTGGTAAACAATCTACAGTCAGGAACTGAATGTGTCGGAAAGCGCCGACGATATTCCTCGACAGCAGCGGAAGCAGGATTCGTACATTATATCTGCATATTGGTCATTAGTGCAGATGTATGGCGTTTTAGCCAGCGCGTGTACAGATGCTTCTCTCTGATACACAATACTTCACTCACAACACACCATGGACCATTGCGCGTTCAACGGGTTACTTAAATGACAAAAGGACATCACGAGCAAAGCGGTTGAAAGCAGCGAGGTTGGTTGGGCTAGAATAAAACGTCAAAGAGATCGGGTCGATAAGATACATACGTGCGTGCCACTAGTCCAAAAACAAGCGTTCATTAAATGTCTTCAAACGGTCGTTCGTGCCATATCCCTGAATATCGACCATTCCTCACTTGACACTCTATATAAACAGCTTTTTCGTAAGTAATGAACATCATAGTATGATCATAATGCATGCTGAATTCAACATCGGTTTAACACTACCAAAAGTTGCCCACCTATGCGGTGTAGTGTTTATTGTGATTAACTGCCATCTCCGGGGGCCTGGGTTCGATTCCCGGCTCTTATACGAAATTTGAAATGTCGTACGAGGACTGGAACGGGGTCAACTCAGCCTCGGGACGTCAATCGAGTAGAGAGGGTTGGATTCCCACTTCATCATTCCTGGAAGTGGTTATCCTTGGTTCCCACTTCTCCTCCAGGTAAATGCTGGAATTGTACCTAACTTACGGCCACAGCCGCTTCCTTCCCTCTTCCTTGTATATCCCTTTCAATCTTCTCATCCCTCCACAAGGTTCCTGTTCAGCATAGCAGGTGTGGCCCGCTGGATGAGTTTCTGGTAGTCCTTCCCAGTTGTATCCCCCGACCCAAAGTCTCACGCTCAATGACACTGCCCTTGAGGCGGCAGAAGTGAGATCCCTAGCTGAGTCCGAGTGAAAAACCAACCCTGAGGGTAAAGAGATTAAGAAAGAAAAAATTTTATTAAGCAACTTGAGACAATACACCTGAGTACGATTTCTATTAGTTTATGAGAGACATGACATGTCCGGTGTTACGAAATGTTAGAATTGGGCAGTTAAAATTTCACAAGTGACACTTAATGTCTCACATGCAATATGACGAAAATTTCTCCTGAGACTGCTAACTATCACCCTTTCACTGTTTTGAATCAGGGTACACAGTAATACAACAGAATACGGTGTTGCCAAATGTACCCTCTTTCAATCTGTTCTCCCCTTATTTTTAGTTTCTCTCACACTTATCGAACAGCAGGTGTTAAATTAGATAAATTAATTGAGTGCTATTCGTAAATAGTCCACGCTCTAACAGCCCCCAAGCCGAATTGAAATGTGGTACCGAATAGGTCGGAAATTTCCAACTACACCGTGAAGGTCGTTTCCTATTCACACATGATTCTAATAGTGGACGGAGAAATCAACGTACGGTAGACCAATTAGAGCGGAGAAGAAAAATTATTCCTTTTTTCACGTGTGCGGAAGGGCGATGTTATATTTAATTGAATTACCTGAATATTTAAATAAAACCATCCTTTTCTGTTAATATCTAAATGTGCGCCTTCTCCTCCAGGATTTTAAACCCGAAAGTGTGATCAGTAGTGATTTTTTCACGGGTTCGGCGGCCACCACCACCACAGGACCCCCGGGCGAGGCCTGGTCCGGTGAATAACGTCAGAAAGCGCGCTCTTATCCTCACATGACCGTACATGACCTGGCTACCTTACAGACCTCGGGTTCAATCATAGGCTTAAGGGCGTTGACCTTACAGACACAAGTTTGATGCCAAAATGTGCAAGCTTCCTTAACAGCTACGTTATTATGGCTAAGCGAGCAATCTTAACCTAAGAGGCATGACGTGTCTAGACTTAACCTCGCAGATCCCGGATTCGACCCTAGACCTAAGGGCGTTAAACTTAGAGATCTAAGTTCGATGCCGAGGCCAACCGCATAACAGTGTAGGCTTAAACTTACAAGTTGTTAAAGGCCTAGAGTGTAGGCTTAGCCTCAGGCTAAGTAGGCATTAACCTAACCGGTGGTCCTTCGCTACACCCTAGCTAATATGCAGGCTTAATCTTCCGTTGACCACGCGTTAAACAAGCTTGGGCTTGGAGCTGAACTTTGAACAAAAGGTGACTAGGGAGATGGTGTAAGGCTTAATACATGTGCTTTATTCATAGAGGCCGTAACGTTGTATGGCGTAACATTGAAAAACCACTTAAAGGAGCCAGGAACTGAACGTGGATCAAGATGGCGAATATAAGGCTTAATACGTATGATTTATTCATAGGGGCGCAATGTCTGAAGGTGACTTCGGGCACTCAGAGCTGAACTAGGAACAAGTTGGCGGCTGAAAATAGGACTAGGGGATTGTGTTAGGCTTAATACATGTACTTTATTTATATGGGGAGCAACATTTTGGAAGCATCTTAGGGCTCAGACCTGAACCTAATCTCCCAGGCTAACCGCAGAAGAGTGTAAGCTTAACTTAACAGAATTTAAGTTCGATACCAGGATTAACCGCATAAAAGTCCACGATTAACCTTACGCTTACCAGGGCTTAACCTAACCGGTTGTCCTTCTCTATACCTTGGCTAAAAGTTCAGGCTTAATCTTCCGCTGACCACGCGTGAACCTAACTTAACATCCCCGGGTTTGGAGCTGAACTTGAAACAAGATGGCGGCTACACATTTTACTGATAGAACTAGGAAGATGGCGTTAGAATTAATACATGTGCCTTATTCATAGGGGTCATAACGCTGGAAGCTGAAGTCGCAACAAGCTGGCGCCTTGCTGCATGAAGAAGTCCGTAACCGCACATCTTCGTCCAACAGGAAGCGTCGACATTTCAAGGCCTCTTTGAGCGGTGCGAAGACGTGATTATCACATGGGGGGGAGAGATCAGAACCATAGGACTCACCGCCTCATCCACCGCTCGCTTGCTGCTGTTCGTAATGGACGAGGAAAGTCTGCCAGATCGACCGCCGTCTTGTGTCGAAACGCAACCAGAATGGAACTTGGTGCACTATTCCACAAGTGTGGTATTGGACAAACATGCTGAACCGTACACAGTCTTCATTCTCCGATAGATGTTCACCGGTTTTTTACTTTCGGTAGCCAAGAACAGAATGTTAGCTCGTTGGTCCCGTTTGGACGCATTTGGTAATAACGTCGCCATAGTACACGTGGCCTCATTTAATGCACGCACCTGCTCACGTCACGACTGCCACTCTAATTAATTTGCCAACATGAGCGTGCTTATATACCCCTCAAACGGAAATATATTGTTGACTCCGTATAATAAGCTAGGAAATTCAGCAAAAAATCATGGTTTTGAAGGATTTTGTGGACGTGTTCCCCTTAATTTTAATTATTATCAAAGTATAATTCACCCCCTTACACGTACAAAGCCTGTGCATATTCACTGATTGCAGAAAAGTGTACTTGTAAAGAAGATTTACAGTACAATTTATTCATTCCTTGAGTGACTATACATTATAAAACGGATTTCTGGCTATCAAAATGACATAAGAATCTAACATTTCATATTTTCAACCCAAGACATCTTACAACCTCCCGTTAATGAAGAAATTCCACTATCATCAATTACTTGAACGTGAGATATGAAGTAGTTCCAAAATTTCTTGCCTCCTCATCAACACAGCCACTCTGAGGGACACAGTGTGTCACTGTGGTAACGGCCGCAGGGTTTCGTAGACTTACTTATTAGAAATAAATTTCATTCAAAGAACGTGGTGCACTTGGAATGTGGGCAATAACTCGGTATAGTATGGGTCTGTGATATGAGAAATGAGAGACATCATTTAAATGTTCGGGAGTAATATTACGAGTAAAAGCATGATCTATAAATGAATTGATAAAATGCTGGGGAAGTTGCTCGGTATAATCAAATCTATCTTTACCATTATTAAATTTGTTATTCTATACAACTGACCACAATGTATTCACAACGATAGCTCTCCTCCAACTGAGTGCGCGACTCAACACAGCGCCATTTTATAACAAATTGTGATGTCACACATTTAGCACAAATTTTGCAATACTTTAAAGCGCTATTTAATAAAAATTAAGTCTCAAGTTTTCAGTTTGTTTTTACAACAGATAGCGTCCTGGTTTTTATCTGTCAGTTGAGACATTAAACATAATCGTAAGTTAAACACTATCGGTGATATACGCGTTCTACCAAAACACTAAAAGTGCCTTAAAATGTTTCTTTCCGTGTACCCGTTGTCGAAAAACGTAAACCTACGTTGAAATAAAAAGAAACTTTTCCCTTTGCGGAAAGGTAATGATCATGAATATCTCTTTCAAAAATGAAAGTCAATAGCAAATCTACGTCAAAAAACTTAAACTTGTAGCCGCAGGATCTTCGGCGACCAGGGCCTATGGTGACGTCAGGGACGGTACACTTTCTAACACACTCTATTGGTACAGATCTAGAGCTGCAGCATCTTTGATGACCAAGGCCTACGGTGAGGACTAATGTGACGTCACTGACGCTACACTTTCTATTTCAACACACTCTATTTGTATAAATATACAGCCGCAGCATCTTTGTTAACCAAGGTCTATTGTAAAGACTAATGTGGCCTCACTGACGCTACACTTTCTATTTCAAAAACACTCTATTTGTACAAATCTACAGCCGCAGCGACCAAGGCCTATGGTAACGACTAATGTGACGTCACGTCCATCACAAACATTGTCGCGTTACGTTACACAAATTTGCGGAATACCCCTGCCATAAGACACATTGAAACTGGACACTAAGTTGATCTTTATTGGTATTGTACCGGGCGGTACACCTCTACGACGCAAGTTCAAATCTTGCGCCAATTTAAACTACTCTACAGGAGAAACCCTGAACTTTTAAAACCGAACTAACTCTATTGTTTATCAGAAGATGTCGCTGTGTGTTTTCAATTTGCTTTTGTTTTCATTAATCAAGAAGTGTGGACATTCTCTAACAGATGTCTCCGCAAAAAACTATGGTAATGCACTCTGGTGCAATGGAATGAAATTTCTGGAAGGAATTTTTTTATTCATAAGTTTGGTCTTTACTAAATTTTGTTCTGTCAATGGAAGGTTGGCAGTATTAATCCTTTCTTTCCGCCAGTTTTGAAATTAGCCAATCCCGAATTTCTTTAATTAATTTTCGGCCAATCGGGGCTTTCTTCCCCAACTTGGTGTGTAACTGTGTACTGTAACCAATAAACGTCTGTGGGTGTGTCTTAATCATTCACAAAAGGCCTCGAATTTTCCACGAGGGTATAAAACTGCTGATTTTCTGGTCTCCTGGCCACTGGTATAACATCTAACTCAGTGTGTGAATATGTAGCAGGGGGCGGGAAGCGCCTCTTTCTTCAAGCAGCAGCTCTTCAACAAGGTAATGGCCTTTTAACATCTTTATTTCTTGCTAGCTCAGCAGTTTAACTCTCGGGGAGGGTTCCAAACATTTAATATGTAAACTACCACTTTAAAATGTAAATTCCTCTTCTGTCTATGTAAAAACTACAAATCTCTTTAACCGTAAAGCTCCCCTTCATTTTGAAATTGAGGAGACTACGTTTTCATAACCGTTTCTACGCTTTCTTAATGTGTTAAGTTTCCTCATACGAGTCACCTCCATAGATTGGGATTAGCCCCTGTATTATCGGCCTAGTGCCTCATAGGTTTTAATATGTGTATTTAGGAGTGCAAGTTCACGCCTCCAGTGCTTTCTGTACTTTGGGCCAGTAACTTAACCTGATGTTTTGTTTTCTTCATGCGAAGGCCCTGTAGGTTGGGTATTAAATACCCCTGTTTCCTTATGTGCCTTGAGGGCAGATAGAAGTGAAGTTTGTTGTGGCCTTTGATAGGCTTGTAAAATTGAGAGCAGGTCCGCTCTTTCTGGTATTATTAAGCGGGAGCAAGAGCTCCAGGTAATTAGGGGTTTTCTGCCCTTTGATATTTTGTGGGTGTGAGCTGAGAGCTCAGATGTGGTAAAAGGTGGGGCTTGAAGCCCAGATCATTAATTTGCCTCTAAATCCTTGCTTTTCTGGTCTTGTCCCAGATTGACTTGTTAAGATTTCAAATTCTATGTAAACTTTTGTTAACTCTTGTTGTCTGTTGAAAATATAACCTTTGTAGAAATTTTAATTCATCTTTCGAACTTGTAGTTAGACCCATTCCAGCCCGCACCTTCTTTCACCTCTGACTTCCACGAAAACATCTTAACAAGTGGTAGCAGAGTGTGGTTCAATGGGTCTCAATTTAGCCCCTTTTGACGGCTAAACACTGCTTTGTTTTGCACCCTAACAGTTTTCTCCGTCACTGGAATTTTTCCATTTTTCTAAAATTTGTAAAGTGTTTGTCATCATGCCCGGCCCTCGCGATGTCCTCCATCCCGGCTATTTGCGCAAGGAGGAATTAATCTATGAATTAACAATTAGAAATGTGCAATCTGGAGGCACGGTTGCGGTAGATACCAACAAGCTTAAAGAGTCCCTTGATTTGCCTATTTCCATCCCAACTTAGGGAGAGAAAGAGATTGACGACTCTCTCTCCACGATCACTGACAATACTACTGAGCTAGCATCCGTAGTTAGTTTTTTTTTGAAGAAAATGATCCTTCTCCAAATCAACTTAAACGTGTGCAAGCTAGATTGTTTAATTTTTCTAATAGAGTTAACGATCTGTTGTTTCTAAAGTTGAAGGACATTCAAGTGAAGGAGGCTAGTGCTCTTCTCGAAAACCTCTCCACATTGTCCAGTAAGGTTAGTCTATTGTTAACTGGGGCAGTCCCTTCCAAAACCGACCAACCCGCTACGGTAAACGTAGTTAGCGACCAAGACTCTTCTAAAGGAGAAGAAAATAGGAAAACTGTAGGAGTTCAACAAACCTCTGCCCCATTAGACAATGAATTTGAACGTCGTAACTCTTTGAATAATGCACCTTCTGAATCAGCTTCTCCGCCACTTAGGCCTCTACCTACTATGTCACCTGGCTCCAGCAGTTTGCCCCATCCTTTAGCAATGTTGCTCAGAGGTATTTCGAAGTTCTCCGTCAATTCCACCACTGATGTTATTGCCTTTCTAACTTTTTTTTGTTAAGTTTCGGGATCATGCTCTTGTTTTTTTTCTCTTTCCCCGTGTCAAATTCTGCAGATCATTTATCCCTATTCTATTGGTGTTCTATCTGACAGGATAGTTAGGGCAATTGCCGAACAATCGACTATTAAAGAGTTTCATGCACACCTTCTGGCAAATTTTATCCCCGCTCGAGCTAGGTCATCGCTAATTCAAAAGTACTACTACCGAGTACAGCGTCTGGACGAAAACCTTGCCGACTTTATTCAAGACATCAAATTCTACACCAGAGTATTTGCTCTCCATTTTCCAGAAGATCAAATTGTTCAGGCTATAGTGGAAGGAATTTCACCATCTTACAGGTCATACTTGTGTTTTGCGTCGCGTCCGCAAACCTTTGCCGAGTTGGAAGCTATGGCTGTTTCAGCCGAAGGGGTTAGATACGCCGACACCTTACGTGTCGCGAAAGAACCCCCTCCATCCTCTAGTTATTTTCGGCCTCCACCTCGCCGACCCGTCACACCCCGTAATTGTTACGCTTGCGCTTCGCCTGACCATCTTCGGAACAAGTGTTCATTAACTAAATCTAGCGGGACAAGGAATGGAGCAGGGTCATCTCAAGGCTGTTTTAAATGCGGCGCTTTCTCCCATGTTGCCAAAAATTGCCCGAATTCAAATAGCACTCCCTCCTGCTCAACTTCGGGTGCAACTTCCACCAACAATCAAAAGGGACTAGTGGCTTCGGCTGAGTCGACTAACTCTTCTTTGAGAGGCTCAGCCCCGATTAAACCTGCCGAAAGCTCAGAGAAATTTCGTTCCTCTAATTCATCTTTTGAAGGTCCCAAGGAATGTCGTAGGATTGCGGCGGATACTCCCGCACCGGTCCCATTTCTCAAAATTGAATTGAATAATGAGCCCGTAACTGCTCTTTTAGATTCAGGCAGTGTTTGTTCCATTATTTCGTATGAATGGTATTCCAAATTAAAATCTGTTTGTAAACTTTCTGATTTTTGTTCGTCTTCGGTTCAATATGTTTCGGCTAACTGATCTCCATTAGAAATTTTAGGTTCTCTGTATGCCAAAATCCGCATTTTGAAATTCACTTGGAAAACAAAACTGTTGGTGGCTAAGCACTTGTCTTGCCCCATTATATCGGGAGCTGATTTCATGTCTCACACCGGTTTAGTGGACGACATTCAGAGCAAGTCGTGCAAGTTCAAGTTTGCTGTAGTCTCAAAATTCCGTTGTTAACATGTAGTTCTGTATCATGTTCATCTGTTTCGCCTACCCAGGATGAGATGTTGTTAGACCTTAGACATCTACCTGAGGAGCAGGCTGATAGTATTCGCAAGTTGTGTAAGTCGTTTTCAGAGGTTTTTTCTGATACTCTTGGTGTCACTGACCTTATCGAATACAAGATTGAGGTTACGGATTCGATTCCAGTCCGTTTTCCACCTTATAGGCTATCTCCACCTAAAATGAAGGCTTTGAAGGAAATCAGATCAGATGTTGAAGGATGGTATAATTCGGCCCTCTAAGTCGGCGTATTCATCGCCTATTTTTCTTGTCCCGTAACCCCAAGATGGCTTCGGGCCTGTGATTGATTACAGGGCGCTCAATCGGAAGGTGGTGTTACAATCTGTGCCCCTTCCCGACCTTCATTCTTGCTTTTCATGGTTTCGTAAAGCTACGTTCTTCACCATCTTAGATCTCAATCAGGCTTATAACCAGATTCCTCTGGCTGAAGAATCTAAACATCTGACAGCATTTGCCACTGATTGGAACCTGTACGAATACAACCGCGTGACTTTCGGGCTCCCCACAGGAGCAGCCGTGCTTACGAGAATGCTAGATAGGGTCTTCTCCGACATCAAATTTGAGTATTTATACCATTATCTTGATGATGTCGCCGTATTTTCTGAGACCTTTGAAGAACATCTAGATCATCTGAAAGAGGTCCTGAGTCGCCTTCGTAAGGCAGGGTTAACGGTGAAGTTGTCCAAGCTTGCCTTCGCTAAGCCTTCCATGTCATTTCTAGGGCATATTGTGTCGCCCGATGGTGTCGCTGTAGATCATTCAAGAACACAAGGCCATCCGTGATTTCAAACCTCCCAAGGACAACAAAGGTATCCAGGTTCATAGGCATGGTGAATTTCTTCAGGAAATGTTCCTAACCTCGCTAATAGAGCGGCGCCCTTGAACCTTCTTCGTAGGAAAGGCATCAAATTTGAGTGGGGGCCTTCTCAAGAAGCCGCTTTCGAAGACCTCAAATTAGCCCTTTGTAATGCCCCTGTCCTCGCTGTGCCCGATTTTTCTAAGAAATTCATCGTCCAAACCGACGCGTCGTCGTCGGCGGTAGCTGCAGTCCTTCTTCAAGAGACCGAACTAGGGAGGCGACCCATCGCCTATGCTTCTAGGACATTATCGGCTCAAGAAGCCAAGTATTCCATCTACGAACTTGAAGGTTTAGCAGTCTTGTTTGCTCTAGAAAAGTTCCGTCTCTATCTGGAACATGTCAAGTTCGACTTGGAAACAGATAACCAAGCCTTAAGGGGAGACCCTACTGAGTTTTTCAGTCAAAAATGGTCCAGAAACCGAAAATGAGATTTTTCCATCAGATGATATTTCATTCCTTGCCGCGCATTGTGATATAATTTTTTTTGCTTGTACGGCCATTTTTAAATGCTCTGCGGGGGCGTTAAAATGACACGTGCACTTCAGTTTGAATGGACACGCCCACTTCCCTGCAGATAAAGTGGCATAGCTCAAACATTCTTTTGCGTTTCAACTTGATTCTTGAGCATGATGTTTAGGAATGGCCTAGTGCTGCCATTTGTTATCTTATTTTTGATGATTTGTTGAAGGGGTGTATTAGGGAAAAAACTCAAAATCCAAATGAGAGTTTACACTCTGTTATTTGGCATAAATGCCCTAAACAGACCTTTGTTTCCAAAGCAAGGGTGGACATGGCTGTTGTAAATGCTGTGGGGGAGTTCAATATGGGTTCCGTAGCCTGCCAAAAGGTCAAAATGGCAGTTGATGGCAGACAATTGAGTGAAACCACTTACAAAGTGGGTCATGAAAGTGACAGAGACAGGAAGCAGAAAAGTGCCATGAATAGTAAAGAAGACAAAAAAACTGTTAGCAAGAAGCAGAAGCAGTCAAAAGCAGTTGCTGAAGAGAGAAAAAGGACTAAGGAAGGAGAAACATAGGTGCTGGGAAGTTCTGATGAAGGTATTATTACTTGACAGATGTTTATTTATAAAACTATGTTTTTCTCAGAACTAACAATTTCAGATGTTTAAAACATTCCTTGCACAACAGTTTTTGCACGATTACCTTCAAACTGTGTCCTCACACTCTACATTATAAGGTTCATGAAACTTAGTATCCGTTTTAAAATGTAATTATAATTTTCAGAGATATTGGGTGTGAAATCCAAAATTTTCATAGGTTTTAACATGGTTATGAGGTGTAGCGAGAAAAATGGAAATAATTGGATAACCAATGGATTGTTTTTGAAATGAATATCAATTATTATTAAAATATGTGTTGTGACTATTGTAAGAAAGTTTCAAGAAAATATTTTCAAAAATATTGTGCATGGGACATTTTGAAAATGATGTACTTTTTTTCAAAAAATTGTTATAAATTGAAAAATATCCATTCAAATTCATTCAAATGTTATAATTAGCTTAAACTTACTTATCTCAATGTACTACCAAAATTTGGTGAAAATCAGATAAGAATTGTAGAAAAATTAAAACTCAGTAGGGTCTCCCCTTAAGCTGGGTCTTAGCTAGGCCACGTCGTACGGGTCGTATAGCCCGCTGAACCATCAGAATTTCTGCCTTCCAGTTTGACGTTAGGCATTTTAGAGGTACTGAAAATGTTGTGGCAGACGGACTTAGCCGTACGTTTTCTAATGATGTAGAGACCTCTGAACAGGAGGACAGTTCTTCACTTCCCGAGTCCATTCTACCTGAGGTTAATGCCATTCTAACTGATGCTCCCATGCTCTTTAGGGACATTGAAAATTATCAACGTGAAGATCCGACGCTGGCCCCTATCATGGAAACCCTTTCTTCTGGGGAACATGTCGTCCCTTATGTATTGAGGAATGGTGTTTTATGTTGCCCGTCGAGGCATGATCAAAAGATGTAAGTTGTGGTTCCAGCTGTTCTTGTACCTATGATCTTCAAGTACTACCATGAGAACCCATTAGGGGGGCATTTAGGTATCTTCAAAACTAGAGTAAAGATCAGGGAAATGTTCATTTCGAAAGGTATGGACGGTGAAATCCGGGAGTTGGTAAAAGCTTGTAAATCTTGTTGGCTGAGTAAACCCACCTTGTCCACTAAGCAAGAGCTCTTGTCTTCTCATCAAGCGTCGCGCCCCATGGAACGTCTTTACATCGACTACGTAGGACCCTTCCCCCAGTCAAAGGGGAATGCCAACAAGTTCATCCTTGTGTGTGTAGATGGCTTCACTAGATTCTCATGGTTATTTCCGACTAAGCTGGCTACCGCTCAGTCCACCATTTCTTGTTTAAATTCCATCTTCGCTTCTTTTGGTCCGTGTCAATATATTGTTTCTGATAATGCTAAAGCCTTCACCTCCAATCTCTTCCGTAAATTCTGTTTTGATCTGTCCATCTCTCATGTGACTACTTCTGCTTACTATGCTCAACCATCTCTGGCTGAACGGGTCAATCGTAATCTGAGGTCGACTCTGATTGCCTATCAAAATAAAGATCATTCTAGGTGGGACACGTCCCTGCATTGGTTAGCTTTCGCTTTGAATTCGGCGGTTCATGAATCTCATAAGTTTACTCCAGCTTCCTTGATGTTTAACTTTGTACCCAACTCGCCGCTCTCTAACCTTTGGTCTCTCAGTGATATTCTACCTGAGACAATAGATCCAGATATTATTAAAGATCTTTGGAAGAAGGCTAAGGCCAACCTTAAAATTTCCCATAAAAAGGTTAGGGAAATATATAATTCGTGGACGGAGGCCCACCAATTTAAAAGTAGGAGACCAAGTTATGGTCAAAAACTTTGTTCCCGAGGGCAAGCTTGCCCCCAGATTACATGGGCCGTGCACCGTCTTGGATTTTTTAACACCGGTGACATTGTTAGTGTGCAATCCAGCCACCGAGAGAATCTTTAGGGTTCACCTGTCTTAGGTGAAACCTGTGTAAATTACTTGCTCATTGGATCTTTAACATTTTGTAAGAACCCCAAAGGTTATTTTTTTGGGGGGGGGGAATTTTTAAGGCCTTCTGCTCTGTGTTAGTTCAATCACCTTGTAAAACCTTCCCCATAGTTACTCTGATGTCCTGTCAATTCGGCCATTACCACGCTCCCGTCTCCTGCTAAACCACACCACTGGCAAATAAAATAAAGTTTCCACGCCGCTGGCCCCTCAGCCTCACCACAAAGACAGTACCCTAAACCATTAATGTCCAACACAATTCTGCCGCCGAGATCTTTCTGTTTCAGTGCCCCTGCAGCCGTGAGGCGCCGTACCGCCACTGAGGTGGGGTACGGGCCCACTCCACTCCAGTGAGGTCAACCAGTGTACGGCGAGCCGGAGAACTCCTTCCGGCCAAGGCTGATGTGCGACACACCACCCGCAAACTGCTCGGGGACTGTAAACAATCGTCGCGTCTGTGGCGTGCTTCACCACGACTACCCCTCTCATAGTAGTGGGAGAGGTGTATCTCAGGGTACTTGAGGGGTCCGGGCGACCTCGAATGAACTTTGGCAGCGGCGACTGGTCTTGCCGTCAAAATTAATTGACTGCTAATGTACTTCTTCTGCTACATGGGCACTCTATTAATAATATTTTGACTTCAAATCAACCTTTGGTGAACATAGAAAAATATTACTTCCATGAATTACTGTTTTGTTTCGCAATTCTACTACTACAAAGAAACTCTAAATCTGGATTTAAACTAGTTCTACCCATCCATATTAAACAACTTCAGAGACCTCCGACTACTGAAAAGTTATATTTTCTCTTTGAAATTCTTCTTCAACTAATCAGCAACAAACTTGGACTTTGTTTCGAATTTTATTTTCTCTTCTGTGTCACCCCTTGGAAGGACTTTTGAGGGGTAGGTCTGTACCGGGCGGTACACCTCTACGACGCAAGTTCAAATCTTGCGCCAATTTAAACTACTCTACAGGAGAAACCCTGAACTTTTAAAACCGAACTAACTCTATTGTTTATCAGAAGATGTCGCTGTGTGTTTTCAATTTGCTTTTGTTTTCATTAATCAAGAAGTGTGGACATTCTCTAACAGATGTCTCCGCAAAAAACTATGGTAATGCACTCTGGTGCAATGGAATGAAATTTCTGGAAGGAATTTTTTTATTCATAAGTTTGGTCTTTACTAAATTTTGTTCTGTCAATGGAAGGTTGGCAGTATTAATCCTTTCTTTCCGCCAGTTTTGAAATTAGCCAATCCCGAATTTCTTTAATTAATTTTCGGCCAATCGGGGCTTTCTTCCCCAACTTGGTGTGTAACTGTGTACTGTAACCAATAAACGTCTGTGGGTGTGTCTTAATCATTCACGAAAGGCCTCGAATTTTCCACGAGGGTATAAAACTGCTGATTTTCTGGTCTCCTGGCCACTGGTATAACATCTAACTCAGTGTGTGAATATGTAGCAGGGGGCGGGAAGCGCCTCTTTCTTCAAGCAGCAGCTCTTCAACAAGGTAATGGCCTTTTAACATCTTTATTTCTTGCTAGCTCAGCAGTTTAACTCTCGGGGAGGGTTCCAAACATTTAATATGTAACCTACCACTTTAAAATGTAAATTCCTCTTCTGTCTATGTAAAAACTACAAATCTCTTTAACCGTAAAGCTCCCCTTCATTTTGAAATTGAGGAGACTACGTTTTCATAACCGTTTCTACGCTTTCTTAATGTGTTAAGTTTCCTCATACGAGTCACCTCCATAGATTGGGATTAGCCCCTGTATTATCGGCCTAGTGCCTCATAGGTTTTAATATGTGTATTTAGGAGTGCAAGTTCACGCCTCCAGTGCTTTCTGTACTTTGGGCCAGTAACTTAACCTGATGTTTTGTTTTCTTCATGCGAAGGCCCTGTAGGTTGGGTATTAAATACCCCTGTTTCCTTATGTGCCTTGAGGGCAGATAGAAGTGAAGTTTGTTGTGGCCTTTGATAGGCTTGTAAAATTGAGAGCAGGTCCGCTATTTCTGGTAATATTAAGCGGGAGCAAGAGCTCCAGGTAATTAGGGGTTTTCTGCCCTTTGGTATTTTGTGGGTGTGAGCTGAGAGTTCAGATGTGGTAAAAGGTGGGGCTTGAAGCCCAGATCATTAATTTGCCTCTAAATCCTTGCTTTTCTGGTCTTGTCCCAGACTGACTTGTTAAGATTTCAAATTCTATGTAAACTTTTGTTAACTCTTGTCGTCGGTTGAAAATATAACCCTTGTTGAAATTTTAATTCATCTTTCGAACTTGTAGTTGGACCCATTCCAGCCCGCACCTTCTTTCACCTCTGACTCCCACGAATAACTCCGTAACAGGTATCATGCGATCTTTGATGCGAGTTACCTCAGAGTGAATCCACTGGCTTAGTACCACACCAACAGCGCTTGCTCTTTCCGTGCAATTGTATATCAGCTCGCAGCTTTCTCCGATATCTCCTGATCTTCACCTGCACAAATTATTTCCACATTCCGCTCCATCAAACAGGTGGTCAGTTCTACGCATCGGATTGTAATTCTTCCAATGTTGAAACCAGCTAGTTGGATGTGTTTTGACGTTTTGTAGATTAGCTTCTTCAGCCAATGTCCATTTTCCACATCACTTGGGTGAGAACTAACGAGTCGCTTACAGAGGAACCCGTAGCATGTACACTGCCCGGAAAAAATTGAAGCACCCACCAGGGGAGGAGGACACGATATAAAACTCCACGCGTGAGGGGGTATGTGATATGATTTCAACGTTTACAAAAATCGAGTCAAATTCACAAAGAACTTGGCAGTACGTGTCCACCGATCAGTATGACGTTGCATCCTCAGATCAGCAAGCAAGAACTGATTCGGTTTGGAAACGGTGTAATAAGGCCATCGTATCCTCTCCTGAGGCAAAGCTGGCCCACAGCTGTTGTAACTGGTCGTTCATATTCTGGATTCTGGCACGGGGACGGAGTTGACGTCCGAGCTGGTACCACACATTTTCTATCGGTGACAGATCTGGGGATCTTGCAGCCAACGTGTACCTCAAAATCACGCAGATAGTTCATAGAGGCAGGTGCAGACCGTGTTATTCTGGTGATCGCGCTAACTGACACAGGGAATTGTAACTCTAAACATTTTCATACCCGCGGATGATGTTTACGTGTACGAAGATACACTCATGGTCATGAAAACCAGAACACCATGAAAGACTAGAGATAGGAATTTCACATTCACAGGACATGTGCATTGGTACGTTCTGAAGAAATGATTAGCATCTAAAACAGGTCGGTCCTCAGGTTCAAGGTCCACACCGATATCACAGCGCAGACTTGTGCAGACGTACGCGAGAACCGTACCGTCAAATGAGTGAATTTGAAAGAGGGCGCATTATTGGCATTAGAGAAGGTGATGCATCCATACGAGAAAATGCTGCTCGTGTGGGACGAATTGTGTCGGCAATGCAAGGGGTGTGTACAGAACGGTCAAGGAAAGCCGTAGAACACGTCGAGATGGATCTGGTCGCATCCCCCAGACAACCCGCAAAAAAGATAGACACCGAGCTCGATAGCTGCAGTCGCTTAAGTGCGGACAGTACCCAGTATTCGGGAGATAGTAGGTTCGAACCCCACTGTCAGCAGCCCTGAAAATGGTTTTCCGTGGTTTCCCATTTTCACACCAGGCAAATGCTGGGGCTGTACCTTAATTAAGACCACGGCCGCTTCCTTCCTACTCCTAGCCCTTTCCTGTCCCATCGTCGCCAAAAGACCTATCTGTGTCGGTGCGACGTAAAGCAACTAGCAAAAAAAAAAAAAAGATCGACACCTCATCCGAACGGCATTGCAGGACAGATCTGCGTCCTCCTTAGCTCTGGCGCAACAGTGGAACAGTGTAACACATCGTACACTAGCAGGAGTGACAGTCCATCGCCCTTTATTACGGTCTGGTTTACCGGCGCATCGTCCAATTCTCCGCCTACCTTTGACTAATGTGCACAAACTTGTTAGACTGCAATGGTGTATGGAACGATGTGACTGGGGACAGGAATGGCAACAGATAGTTTTTTCCGGACGAATCCAGGTTCTATTTGTTTGAAAATGATGGCCGCATTTTGGTTCTCCATAGACAGGGGGAGGGGCATCACATTGACTGCATTCGCACACGACATACAGCGCCAACTCAAGGCCTTATGGTGTGGGGTGCTGTATGCTACAACTACAAATCACAGTTGGTGCGTATCCAGGGCACTATGACCAGTTTGACCTACGTGAATGACATCCTGCGACCCGTACCCATACCCTTTCTGAACGACACCCAAGACGCCATATTTCGCAGGACAATGCTCGACGAAAACTTGCCTTCTTGTTGCCCGATCACCGGACTTGTCGCCAATCGAAAATATGTGGGATATGGTTAACGACGGGGGCGGCGCTGTGACCCAGTGCCAACCACCAACGATGAACTCTGGAACTAGGTGAATGCAGCATTGATGGCTATACCTCAGGACGCCATTCGTGCCTTATACGCGTCGGTGTCATCACACATGGAACATGTTATCGTTGCCCATCGGGTCTACTAGGCAAGAGGACACTTGCTGAACCTAGGTGACTGAAATGCTAATCGTTTCTGCAGAACATACTAATGAATATGGCCTGGGAATATATACTCCCTATCTCTCATTTTTCAAGATGTTCTGCTTTTTAAGAACATGGTTGTACATTGATATCGGGCCATTTCTTCTGGGTGCTTCAGTTGTTTTTTGTCAGACAATGTATATCTCAATGAAGAGGAGTGAAATGCATGTTACCACCAACATGTACACCTAAGCCGAAGTGTCTCTCCGCGTACAGTTGGTGCATTCTCTACCAACTGCCGGGATTTCTTGCAGCCACCACTAATTTGAAGTACTGCCCGGTGGTTTTCTGTGGCGGTTTCTCCATCTGAGGGACCACCGCCCTCTCAAAGCCGTTGACTACTTCAGGATATTTCCTGCCGACCAACATTCTGCGTAGAGTCGCCGGCTGTGTCGTCTTCTCCATTACTGCAGCAGGATTAACCTGGCAAGACTATCTATTCGTTTAAAAAGACTACAATAATCACCACCACCACAGTCACCAAAGATCATGACTAGAGCCAGGATGTCCATGCAGATGAATGTTTTTAAATAAGCTGGTTACACTTCTCAAACTTTGCAAATATTCGTTTTATGATTTAACGATTCCAAGTAACCATTTTTTTCCCTGCATCTTTGCATGTTTTGACCTATTTACGAGAAAATACATGCATAATGCATATTTTGAAGATTTTGAATTTAATACAGAATATTTGGATGTTTAACATTGCATAATAAGACTTTTCTTTTGACTTTGGCGCATATATAATGTTAACTTGTATGATAGTGCCTTTTACGAATGTTGGTTCGCAGAATTTGGGACCATGTTTCCATGTTATACAGTATATCTGTTATTGATAGACGGCAGGAATGCATTGCTGGCTTCGTATATGACAACCAAAGTTAGTACGTACGGTAGAGGTTCCATAATCCAATTAACCAAGCACTGTCTTATCTGCTGATTGAGTAAATATTGACGTAAGCCCAAAGGCCCGACGTCGATCTCTGTATTTATTAGGAATAAGGTGTCCCAATTATAAATTGAACCGTAAATTTTGCATTACTCATTGACGACTCATTTTTTCGTCTATGTTAAACGAACAAAACAAGATTTTATCGCACTTCGGTGTCGCCGCGTTACTGAGCTAGCAGCTTACAAACTTTGTTTTACTTTTACCGGGCGAGTTGGCCGTGCGGTTAGGAGCGCGCAGCTGTTAGCTTGCATTCCAGAGATAGTGGGTTCGAATCCCACTTTCCGCAGCCTTGAAGATGGTTTTCCGTGGTTTCCCATTTTCAAGCCAGGCAAATGTTAACGTCACGGCAACTTCCTTTCCACTCCTAGGCCTTACCTATCCCATCGTCGCCATAAGACCTATCTGTGTCGAAGTGACGTAAAGCAAATAGAAGAAAAACATTGGTTTTGCTCTGAGCCCACTCCGTTGTTATCCTGGAATTTTTTACCCGGAACTTTCACTCGTCACACGTCTTTCTTATCGCTGCAGGCAAACGATATCCAAATGTGTCTGCAATCATTGCACGGAAAAGTAGCTGCGGCAGCTAGAGGTAAGCTGAGAAAATTGATCCGTTCAAATCCTGATTTTGAATTCGTCAGGCTTTTTTAAAAATGTATTGTGGTGAAGTTGAAAAAGACGTACATTTTGACCTCACTTTGTCAAAAATATCTTCATTTCAGTAAGCACTTGTCACTTCTTGTGACGCAAAAAGGTCATTTTCTGTGAGAATTTAGAGAAATTAATTGTTGTTCAATGTTTCAAAAGAAACTGAATTTTGATCGTGCATATTTTCCTGTTTATTGTGGATGTTTTGCCATATGATAGAGCATCAATCCATGCATATTTTGTGATTTGATAGTGCATGTAAATCCACGCTCTAGTCATGACAAAAGATTCCAGAACAATAAATGACTACAAAAGCAAATCACCAACTCAGAACCCCTTCCTTAATCCACTAAACACATCCGACGTTGTACTAGTCTCAGGCTAGTGGTGATTCTTGCTTAAATAAGTAAACATTGACAAGCATGAAATTTACATTTATTTATGTCACACTGAATACAGAGAACAATTTTACATTACATAGCAAATGCACATGGAGTGTGTTTTAATATAACTGAAATTATTTCACAGGTGATGATATTAAAATATATAGATCATATCAAATATTCATGACTGTACAGAACACCAATCTGATTTTAATACCCTGATAGAATGGAGCAATGTCAATAATGTCAATGTCAATAAATACAGAAAGAGCGCTTGTTCAACCAGAAATGAGAAAATAAATTTCACGTAATCAATAGCACCCAAGTACAACAAGTAAATGTAATTACTGATTTAAGAATAACATCGACTAATGATTTAAATTTCACTTCTATATGATTTGGAATCCAGCAACAAAGTTACACAGAGATTTGATTTTTTCTTGCATTAAAAATATTTTGGTAAATCTAGTAATATGCTAATAACCAAAATGGATTTCTTTGCCTATTTCTGAAGTAAAAATCGGGAGGTGTGATTTATAATCAAATAAGTAACTACAGAGCATGACGAATATGACACCAAGTGTGAGGAATCAGCCCAAAGAGGATAGAATAGAATAGAGATGAAAATCAATGATAAATTTCGGTACCAAGCCACTCGGCGCTAGTAGTTTCAGTCTCTCATCCGAGATAGCGCCACAGTGCGCATTTTGTGCACTATCTTACCGCTATTATCAACAGATGGCGCAGAGAAGCGACATCCGGCGCAGTGACGCACATCCGGGTATGCTTACAGCTCCTCCCCCTCCTTTCCCCTGACTTGTTTGTCATATCCTGAAGTGCTATTTTTCTTCAGAACGAAGGATATCCGACGACATATACAATCTCGAACATCCGCCAAATATTCACACAAGCTTTTGCAAGTCCAGTAACCGACAAACTGAGTTGGTACCGGTAAGTAGAGAATTACCTTTAAGCAGTTAATAGGTGTTTGCTTTAATACGCTATTTATCTGTATATGTACACTCCAGTAACCTGTGTTTTCCGCATCATGTGATGAAGGCCGTAGTTCTTATTTCAATGTATGATTTTTTCCATTGTACCCTGCCGTAGTATTTTAATTGTAATCTCTCATTGTTTTTTAAAAGACTTTGTATAGTATACTTTTCAGTTACGGAGTAATACGTTTCCTCCGACATCATTCCTATGACCAGCTGATCGGTACCGTGGACGTTGCCAATAAAATGTGTCCTATAAACACATCACCAGGAGATATCTATTTGATATAATACAAAGGTGGACATAAAACGAGAGTAGTGTGTAGTGTGATGTTCTGTAAACAGATACCATGTGTATGCATCAATCTTTTCCGGTTTCACTAAGAGATTACATCAGCGAACCGTACGCAACGTATGAATTTGACAGATACGTCACTTTGTTCGCCTGATATTAACCTACCAACACACACCAGTTGAGTTCGCCAAACACTAGCATCTGTGTTGTATCGTTCAGCATGCCGACGTTTGTGCTTGAAAAAGGATATCTGCGGCACGCATTGCTTTCCTCATTTAATCAAAAGAAAAAGGCTGTGAAAAGTCAACGTTTGCTGGTATAAACATATGGTGAACACGCTCCATCGATTAGAACATGTGAGACATGTTTTCGACAGTTAAAAATTTGGTGGTTTCAATATGGGAAACTGTGTGCGGTGTTGTGTGGTATTGTGTATTTTGAACTCTTTAAGCTCGGCGAAACCGTTAATGCACAACGCTATCGTCAACAAATGATTAATTTAAATCACGCATTGTTGGAATGACGACCAGAATAGGCCAGAAGACATGGCAAAGTGATTTTGTTACACGACAAATCCGCCGTCTCACACAGCAAACCCAGTGAAAGATACCTTGAAATCGCTTGGATGGTACATCCTTCCGCACCCGCCGTACTGCCCCGACCTGGCGCCATCTGACTATCACCTCTTCGCATATATGGGACAAGCGCTTGCAGAGAAGCATTTTAGCAATTTTGAGAAAGTTGAAAATTGGATCGAAGAATGGTTTTCAGAAAAAAAGGCAGTTCTTCTGGCATTATATTCATAACTGACCTGAAAGATGAGCGAAGTGTATAGAAGCCGATGTCCAATATTTTGAATAACAAAAAAATTCCCTTGAAAATTACGTGTTTTCTTTAGGACAAAACCGACAAAACTTATGCGTACACCTGGTATCCCTCTGCTGCGTGCAGTGGTAACGCTACTCTATTGCATTCACACGGAAGATTGTGTTGTGTTCTTATGTTGTTAATCTACAGTAGTAGCCGCGAGGCACGTCGGCGATAGAAGATTGCGCAAAAAGCGCGGGTGCGTTATGTTACTGTCGCTACGCGACAGACAACAATGAAGAAATGAAGCCAAGATTGTGGTACGATGTTCTTTAAACAGATGTGGCACGCACGACGATATGCTAGCGGAAAGTAATTTTGAAGCGATTTTAGAAAACCGAGAAATCCGTGCTGATCACGATGACAATCTTGCCGGGCACTAGATAGGACGAAGTGGTCCACCGCGTTCTCCGGATCTAACTCCGTTGGACTTCTATCTAGGAGGAACCCTTAAGAATATTGAATACCGTAGAAAACCAGTTACACGGGGAGCAGTTCGGGAAGATATTGCAACGGCATTCGCTGCAATCGCCGAGGACACTTTAGTAAATTTTCCTCGATCAGCAGTTCACGGTACTCAGATGGCGAGAATTTTGAGCAACTGCTGTAACTGGAAAACTGGAAATGTCGGACATGATTAGTTGCTCATCATTCTCTGTTTGGGTGAATTCGGATTCGTTATGTTAACACCGTTTTTTTCTTTTTTTATTTTGCTAGGGGCTTTACGTCGCAACGACACAGATAGGTCTTATGGCGACGATGGGATAGGAAAGGCCTAGGAGTTGGAAGGAAGCGGCCGTGGCCTTAATTAAGGTATAGCCCCAGCATTTGCCTGGTGAGAAAATGGGAAACCACGGAAAACCATTTTCAGGGCTGCCGATAGTGGGATGCGAACAACACCGTTTTTTCATTGACTAAAATGTGTTTGGCACCCTCTATGTATACATATACACTACATATAAAAATATTATTGCGTGATCTTAACTGATCGTCTATTCCTGAGCGTTCTCGCAATCATTGGGGTGAAACTTATCATAGAAACAAGTAAAACATAAATATTTCTCGCACCATTCGGAACGCACGAACGAAGTCTCACCGCATTGGCATGTTTTCCGGTACATTGTTCGTGGAAAACATATCTGATTCACGTTGCTAAACACAGATCTATCAGATATTAACTTTAGAACCCATATTATTGTTATTCTGCGCAAATGAATCACTTAGGACCATGCGGAATCATCTGCATTTTCATCCAGTCTTGAGATTTCTGTTCCTCCGACCAAGTAGGTCGTGTTGGTTTCTTTCGTCTTCCTCAAATCAGTTTGTTGTGAACATTTTGCTGATTATATTTCTATCCTGCGGATTTTGTGATCCTAATTCAGTGAGGTCTTTCTCTACTTACTTATGGCATTTAGATCTCGAACGTTTGATTAGCAAAACTTTGTGTATTTCATAAGTAAGTCTATTGTTATTCATTCTTTCCAGATGTCTTATAAATGTAATTAGTCGCAATCTCATTGCATCAGTAAGATTGGATATTTTAAAATATATTTCCGAGTTGGGTTAGGAGTTAAGTTTTCCATTTTTAATTCTTGGCCTTAAGAGTTTTTTCAGGATTTTTCATTCTTTGGTCAGAGTAAAGTGTAGCTTTCACCGAAGTCCCAGTTTCATCCATGGCTGTGACAATATGGAAGCTGCTGGGGTATGGGTGGTGCTGAGTAATGACATTCAGAGCACGACTAGTTTATCTGAGTGTTATGAAAGGTGTTGCTCGTAGGGTCAGTTGTGCTGCAGTAGCACTTTCTGACCCAGTGAGGAAAGCAATGGCAAACTACCTCACTCCTCGTCTTGCCTAGTACGCCTCATTTTGGTGCAGCCATTGGTTTTTACGGTTTCCTTATAACCGCATAACTTTTGGTGGTGCTGTTTGAGGATCCAACCAGCCTCTGGGCTGATGACCTAACAGACAATCTCTAATTGTGCCTTTAAATTTTTATAATATACATTGAGTGTTTCTGAAGCATAAAGAGCTTAAATAATGACGAATTTTACTGCTCCTGGGCAAGCATTGTTTCTTACAAACATTCTTTGTGTGTTGAAAAGCAATTTACATTTTCTGAATTCTACCCCATATTATATAAATATAACATGTTTTCAGATGTCTCGATATATAGCATTGAAAACAGGGATTTGCGTCCTCAAATTTGATTCTTTTTTTTTTTCAAAAACTAGGGAGTATCTAGCAAAACGCCGAAACAGATGTCTCTTTATTTTCAATGTAGAACGACCCGGCAAAATTTGATCAAAATCGCTGAGGGGCATGTCAAATCCTCCCCTTGTCAGATATGTCTCCAGTCATGATCACTTTTCAAAAAAAAACTCTGTAAACGATGGACGCAATACCTATCTACACACGTGTTGAGACTCGTATCGTGTTGTCTGTATCGGTCTCGAGGTATTTTTACCATTGTGAGAAACGTGATACCACCTGAGGCAGTTGTGACAACGCTACACACGATAGAACTGGTATCATATACGCGTCTCTTGATACATATCTCAGCGTGTATGGCCCACTTTATTTCACCACAGTGAGCCCAGATCAAGAACTTGGATTAATGGCCTACTGTTCAGAAAGTAAGAATTGTAGCAGAATAATGAGATATGTGATGGATACACTGATCATTGTAACCATGAGGGAGCGATTGACAGAGAAGTACCGACAAGCAGTGAAATCTACCTTCATGTTCTGCAACAGAGATAAAAACTCTTTCAGTCTCTCATTTTTAGGATGAAGTACTAACAACTGTTGCACTATTACTGCTGATCGAGACGACTCAGTCACTGAGCTATGGCATGACTCTACATGAATTAGTAACTGCAAGAGGGGGAACAGTATTCTTGACAGATACATTAGAATGCCAATCATCGTGGTGCTACCTTTCAATGTGTGAAATAGAGTCAAGAAAGCATAAGACCAAATATTTATTAAAATTTGCGTCAGATTCATTACCAACGGAATGCCATAGGCTTCGTTGATGACATCCACAGAATGATACAAGTTCATGTAAGTCTTCACAAGCATATCGAAGTCTTTGACATCATTTAAAGTATTGCATTTCTGTCTAGAAACTGTAGTAAATATATTTCCGTTTTCCAAGTCACTACCTCCTGCATCGTCATGTTCTAAGTTTGTGATACGACACAAGAAAGACTTCTGAATTAAACAAAGATTGAAATGTGACTTATTATCAATATCAAAATTTTCCAGAATACGATCGTTTAAGGAAGAGAACTTCTTCTGTGTTATGAGAACAAATCCTACGTACTGTATTGTTGTAATATGTAATATATAGATGGTAGTATATAGAAATATAATGAATAAGAAGCTCCTCTTCAAACCAATAAAGAGTACTTCCAGGCTGAACAGAACGAAGTAGACCCCCATATAGATGACAGAGAATAATCGTAATTTCTTGTAGAATGAGCGTGTTTGCCTGCTCAAAGTATACTCTATGTCATGAAGTAACATAAATAATCTCTGTAAATTCCCAGTGATTTGAGTGGCATTAGCAATGGTTACTAGAACAGCCAAATAAGAACTGGTTAAAGCACAAGTGTAGGGTACGATCATGGACATGGAGAAATGAGTATAGAAGTAGTCGAAGATTCTGACAATACTATAAACGAAGGCTATGATGACAATTATCTGCATGAAGACACTGTACAATATACTGGTATTGGATTGATGGACTTTCAGCACAGGATTCCCATGAACTTGGCTGGTGGTACACTGGAAGGGAGCGATTCCAAGTAACTTGGAAACAACGAAGATTGGTTTCATTGCTGTATAGACCTCCATTTTCTGAACCCGCTGCCCATAAACTACTAAATGGTAAGTTTTGCAAACCTACGTTATCTGCAGTGTGGTATTGTTAACTCTGAAAAATGATCTCAGTTTTTCGAATTATTTTCTCTACGGAAAAATTCCTACCAGTTTCCTTCAAATGTGTTCTCTACTAAAAGAATTTGTTACAAACGATAAACTGCTCTGACTACATTGAACATTCTCAGAATCAATCTGATGAATGCTAAATTAAATTTTTAAAAATCAAAAACTGAATATTTGGTAAAATTGATTCCTTTATAATTGGTGATATTATTTCTTTAATGCACTTAATGTGTCGTGTATTTTGTCTTCTCGATTAGACAAAAGCTTTATAAATTAATTCTTCCTGAAAGCAAATTTATGATTGTTAAATCATCATTCTAGAAAATGAGAATTTAGGGTGATAATCTGTATCTGAAGCGGAGATAAAATGAAATGAAGTACTACATTGTAATATATATTAGAGGTATGGAGTCTCGTAGCTTGCTCCCTGGACAGACTAGAGGTCTCTGAAAAGTAGTTGCCCAGAGACATGTTCATAATATCCTGGATACAACTGTTAAGAAATAACGGTGTACTAGGGTTAGTTCTAGTAAAACGGGCGGTTGTCTAGGTCATGTAATGAGAGGTAGGGAATGCGGACTTTTACAGCTGACAAGAGAGTGCAAAGGAGAAGGCAGGCAAGACGCCGTTAGGTCACATGTCGTGAATCCAAAACCCCGAGTTGGCGGCTATCTATAGCATCGCACAATAACTAAGATCACCTGAAGGCTTTGTCCAAAGGGGTTGTCAACGTCCGCAGAAGAAGAAGGAAGAGAGAAAGTGAGAGAAAAGAATTCGTCTGGAATTCTTTATCACGGATAGTAATTTCCTATCAACTTTCCATCCACCTGGCACCGTTAATATGAAATATGAAACTCGTAAATTGAGCAGGTGTTGCACTACTTCAAGAAGAAGGGTACCAAACAAGGCAGCTGACGCATAGGTTTATAGTCGATGTAATCACTGCTAAATAACAGACCTTTATACTGTGATACACAAATATGTCATGGTAGGATCTAGTTTAGTCGAAAATTGAAACTGTTATCAAGTTGTCCAATAGTCAAGATGTCACTGCTATCTGTGATACGAGCGTATGAACTACCGCGAGTGAAGGCTGTGTGGGTAGCAACTTATTGAACTGGGATTTTCATATCTGCTGAATGGACGTACTATGCCACAGGTTTAGTGGGAAGATTTGCGACTTCCACAACTTGGCAATTTACCAGTGTATTACGTCTAGATAAATACATCCTGATCTTTGTGGCCAGTGGCAACGTGGTTATATAAACTGTTCTCTATTAAGACGCTGATTATATTGCTCTAGACTGCTAAATGAAGGGTGATAGAGGGAGAATAGTGTGAAATATCGACATTATACTGTGTAGCACATAGACAACATACATTAGTTCATACACTCTTTGGATTTTTAAGTTATTGCCTTGGTGTATCAGACTATATGGATTGTGTGTCAAATGTTGAGGTTATGTCAGAGGCAAACACACGTGCTTGAAGTATAACAGTACGGAAATGCTTGGACTGAAAAACACACAGTTCTGAATACAAATGCTGAAGTTTCTGTTAAATCTCAAAGCCTTTCCTAGGTCATTCCATTCATTAACTGTCAATTTATTATTCAAGTAGGTCTTTCATGAATTATGAAACAAATAAAATAAAGAAAAGTACTACTAAAATTTGCATATTCAGATAGGAAATTCGAAGATAATGTGCAAGGAAGTGGTCTTATTCAGAATAGGCCTTTATGGATTCCGAAGAGTTGCAAGATTTTGCCAAACATCGAGCGCACAGAATGATTTATTAGCTTTCTGTGAACTTGGGATTTAGCTCTAGGCTGAAGACTCTGACATTTTTGGGTTAAATGACCGGATAGCAGACGAGTCACTCAGCTGGTTAACAAAATCCTTCTCTATAGCACATGACGATGGTTACTTATTCATGAGGCACTCTTCATTAGCATTAACCACACACCATGTCATGAACTAAATTTCTGATCATTATGCACTTTGTCAGATTAACTGTTATATCACCGTCATATTAACGAAGAGGACCAAGAAGAGGTTAGCACGTCTTGGACTGAGGTCATACACCACGATCAGCAAACTCTTAGTAAAGTTCCTAACCCTGGAAAAGATAATACAAAAATTATTTCAGGCAATGGATATGTAAGGAGTAGTATAGAGTGGTGCATCATTCTATGAATATATTGCTTTTTTAATTCTACCTCGGTTTAAGGAGGGTTTATGGGCCTGATTTTCTTAAGTATTCGGCTCACCCGAAAGGACGAGGGTTCAATTCCCCGCCAGGATGTCAAATATACATAGTTCTAGCGCTTTAGGCAAGCAACTCAAGGTCGAAAAATCCTAGTGATATGAGGTACGAATTTTAGGTAAATAAACTATAATAAATTATTTTGAGAACATATTCGTTATTTAATCCTAAAATTTACAATCCCATTCATAATCGTCGTTATCACTACTATCGGGGTGGCCATTCTTAAAAACATCAGAAAACTCCCGAAGGATTGAAATGGCGGAATACATTAAGGAAAGAATTATGTCAATAAGTTAACTTGTCTAGGATTTTAATGAAAAAAAGAAACAAGCGGCTTTAGACTGTTTTTCCGGAACTGCATTTAGTCCGATGTTTTTTAATTTGATGTTCAGGATTCAAAATTTGAATCGTTTATGCTTCAACTTTCGGCACAATTGAGGAAAATTGCATAATTTTACATTTTTCACAGTATGGGGTAATTTGCCTGCTAAGTAACAAGAGTTCCACTTTTGTACTGATACATGGCCCTGACTTCCACTCGGTCTACAGGTTAATTCCTGGGGGTTACGGAGACTGGGGTTGAACTAACCACTCTACTCCACCAAGTACTGTGGTTGCGGATAGTACAAGCCTTTAGCTTGCACTCCTACAAGGGCCTTCATGGCCTGAATGAATATGGCTTTGCATCTTTTCATAAAGATATGCATCAAAACTCGCATTTTCCAGTACCAATGTTTGAAGTTTAATACCTGCAATCAATCAATCAATCAATCAATCAATCAATCAATCAATCAATCAATCAATCAATCAATCAATCAATCAATCAATCAAGCAAGCAAGCAAGCAAGCAAGCAATCAATCAGTCAATCAATCAATCATTCAATCAATCAATCAATCAATCAATCAATAAATAAATAAATAAATAAATAAATAAATAACCATTGATGTGCATATAGTGCTTGTCTTCCAGGTGGCAGATTCGATATCAGGTGTTTACCTAGTCCTTCTTTAAATAATTTTAAGGGGAGTTGGTATCTCCCAGCCAACCCCTCTTGTGAAGGTTCTGTCGAACTTTCACGGGACACGTAGAAGGAGAAAATGTGCTAAAAGTTAGAACTCATTTTATAACTCCACATACAGTACGGTAATACGAGGGCTGGAAATAAAGTTGTGTCAATCACATTACATTCCTTCATTGTACTCACCGGAAAAGTCTATTATCTTTTGCTAAATGTCGAGAAGCCGTGGGGACCGTTGACAAGGCATTCTCTGTTTATGACAGTGGCGGAGCGCTCTCCTGTACGGAGTACAGATGCACGTCAGGAAATCCGCAGTCTCGGAGGGGTTCCTTCAACTTCGGACACAGGACGAAGTCACAAGCAATCATGTCTGGTGAGTGTGGAGGTTGTTCCAAGACCTCATTCCGACCCAAACGAAACGCGCCGACTCATCATGTAACCGCCCTACACGGTAATGCATTCTAGCCACAGGATTCACCTAATCTTCGATAACATTCTGGTGCATTTTTGCCATGGGAAACCTCGATTTTAATCAATAAACGCTGACCACATTTTTAAGCATCCTTTAAAGCGCTGAAATCGACTCTCTTCACTTCAACGCCACACAGCAAACCACTCCCAGCTGGATGCCCGTCAAATGCACACAGCACATCGACAAGCGCTCCCATATCGGGTTTGCGCATGCACGATCTCCTGCCCTCGTATACCAAACACACAGGAACAGAATGTTCCAGCATATCACATGAAATGTCCAAAGTGCCCTCCATTCTGAGATGGCCTTGTCAAGGATGATCGACTCGGGCGTTGATCTGCAAGTGTCTTTGATCCTAGGCAAAATGTCCACTTGTTGGGTGTTCCGCCCCGTGACGCTCCCACTTTCATGTGATTCAACATCTGCACGTCATGCGGACGATTGTGCATTCATTTCCTCTGATGACACAAAAATTGCAGAGCTCATTTCTCGTCTCAGTACTCAAATGATCTACAGATTAACACACACACACACACACATATATATATATATATATACCGTGTTCTGCCCTTAGGTAGGTCTTCACACAGCCGCTCTCCATGTAGTCCTATCTGCAGCCTTCCTCTTAGTTTCGTAATTTCCTGTTATTTTTACACTGATCCTGGCGATTTCGACTTCATCATCTCAAACATTTCGCTAGTGGATTTGCCTATTTTTGGACATAACTTACAATTTGCCCGTTGCTCAAACTACGGCATTCTCAACCTCCGCCGCTGACATTCGGCTACCCTTCACAATAGAGACCGTAGTTTTGTTTACACTGTATACACACAACTGCCTCTTGCTGGGACTAGCGAAGAACTGTCAACGCTACATCCGGTGGTGTAAACTCTCCGCTGTAGTGCTCCACAGCAACACTAGACGGCCAGTCCATGAACTTAATGACTCTAGAACGTTTTACTTAAATTAATAGAATGTGTGCTGAGCTATTTTGTGTTAAATCGATATGGAATTTAGAAGGCAATACGATAATAGAATGATGCTCATTATTTAAGAAAGACCTTTTTATGAATATTTAGAAGTCTGTATCACAGTCAGGATATTCTTTATCTGAATGTAGGAACTGCATTTTGTCAAACCAATATGCTTTCCTTTTATACACAAAAGACTTAACATGTTACGAATTGAAAAGTTCTTATTTTCAGTAACAGTGAAATTCTTGATTCCTTTATATACATCATCAGGTTTCGGATAATTATACACTTAAAATGCAAAAATGTGCAAAAATATGCAATAAAAGTGTCAAAATATGCACTAAAATTTTTGAAATATGCACTGAAGCAAACATATATCTGATATCAATTAGCGGTTTATGTTATAAGAAATGAATGTTACACTTTAAACATCGCCAAAATAAAAAACGGATTACATGCTCCAGTTTATCAAGGAAATTCAAACGTCTTGATTGCACTTAATAAATTAAGTGGCAAGAATACAGCTATTTAACGTACTGTGAATCACAACCTGTTTCAACTCTACCATAGTAAGACTGACAAGAAATAATTGTGCATGAAAGGTAACTGTTTACGAAATGAGGAAAAGACAGCCCTGCTGTAAGGGAAATTTCAAGAAGCAGTGCCCATCTAATTGCATTGTATGTAGACAAACCATGGCCTGAGGTGGAGATGGTGTTGCTAAATTTAAACACGCTGCCGACCTGTCAAACATCCTACCTGAGGATAACCAGCACAGCTTAATACTTCGTTTATCACAAATGTCAAATACAGAAACTGACGTCCACACTAAAGAAGAAAAATACTTCTGAAATATGCCCTAACAGTAGTAAATCCCCAAAATATGCATTGTTAAGATAAAGCTGCTCCAAATATGCAAATGCATAATTATCCTAAGACTCTACATCATTATTCTTTACATGTTTCATTTTTAACTGCATTACTTGGCTTTTTCGTGAAGACTTCTTTTAGCAACGGCACTGTCATTTGCAGTTCGTAGCTCAAGACTGCATAGTCCTTCAAGTAAGGAACCTTATTATTTGAGATGGAGTTGATATAAGTTAAGTGTTCAATACAGAATAAAATTCCTGATAACATTACATGCATTTTCCTCTGGGAAATTATCTAGAGTAATTGTCTATGAAATCTACATATTAATAATCTTAAATGATCACATCAAAAATAATGACTTGGGTCGATCAATAACACTCTTTTTAAAAATATTATCTTTAAATTGTGTGTACAGACCTCTTCAAACGTTTAAAAGCATTAGTAAGTTTTTATTAAAGTCATCCTTAATCGTAAATTTATGAAGCTATGCAAGTGATTATTTTTCATACCCAAGCAATGAACTTGCAGGAATAGAGAACCCACGGACGAGTCAGTTTAGACCACATTATTATCCGTTACCGTCCTGGGCTTTCAACACCGTGTGCGTTATTAAAAATACACTACGGCAAAAATGTCCTCCTGATCTCAGAGGGGTGGTGAAGCTTATTTAATTAATTTAAAAGTTGATAACGATTAGGAAATGTACAATTAAATTCAAACACATTCAGTACTATGACTAATTTTACACTGTTTAGCAAACATATTTATAATTACTTTCATTACTGCTGCTGATGGATGGCCATGAGCAACAGACATATTTATGATTTTCACAACGGGGAAAGTGGTTTCTTCCTCTTTTCTTTACTTACTACATCCGTATCGCTATCAAGAATCAAGATATCCTCTAAAATATTTAACGCCGTATAAACCCTACTAGAGGTAGAGCAAGTAGGTCAATAATAATAATAATAATAATAATAATAATAATAATAATAATAATAATAATAATAATAATAATAATAATAATCATAATCATAACTACATTTCCTTATCATTAATCACAATATTACAG